>NC_139222.1:127341909-127681909 GCF_055691185.1 Crinia signifera | reverse complement strand
CGTGTAATGGGAATCATGGTGCAAATTTTTGGCGCACCTACGACACGCATTGTCCTTCTTTGTTGCGCATGTTATGAATTTTCATGTAATCTATGTGGCATTATGTGAATTTTGGCTCAATCCATGTGGCATTATGTGAATTTTGGCTCAATCCATGTGGCATTATGTGAATTTTGGCTCAATCCATGTGGCATTATGTAAATTTTGTGTTGAATAATGTGTTGAAGTGGTATATGGTATGGTACATTACACCAATTTGGGCTCATTTCCTTGGGCTCATTTCTTATAATTGCGTATGCTATTTTGTTGCATAATGTGTAGAAGTGGTCTATGGGGTAATACACTACACTTGAGGACACCCCCCTTTTCACGAGACCACACCCCCTTTTTCAAACCGCGCTCGCACAAATGCTCCCTTCATGTTTCATGCCAAGGTGGGCCTGTGTACTTAAAAGGCCAAGGCCTATTTATAATCCCATTCCCACCATCTCTCTGCTCTCCTCCTCTATCTCACTCTCCACTCTCTGACAGGGCACATTGGCACCACTATCGCCCCCCCCCCCCTCCCCTATCATGGTGCACCCCCTGTCATTTTTTCCTGGATCCGCCCCTGTGTGTATATATATATATCAATAATAGTCAGCGTCACTCCGGTCTTGTAGTGGGATAATGAAGAGAAAATCACGCCATGCAAAGAAACCTTGTGCATGGTGTGATTTTCTCTTCATTATCCCATTACAAGACCGGAGTGACGCTGACTATTATTAATATTTGTGAACACGCTGCACGTGTTCAGTTCAGAAGGCACCCGGCAGGTACAGTTCTACAGTGGCTTGGAGTGCCGGCTTGCAATATATATATATATATATATATATATATATATATATATATATATATATATATATATATATATATATATATATATATATATATATATATATATATATATATATATATATATATATAGCCAGCTACATGACGATCAACTTGCATACAAAATTAGCAGGATTTTATCGCAGAAAGGGCCTTACTCATGCACAGTCTATTGATAATCGACAGGCTTGCAAATTGGCAGCCATAAATTAAGACAGTGATAACCGTATTTCCGATCAATTTATGACTGTGTACTGGCTGCACCTTTTCCCGAGTGTCTCTGTATGAGAGTGTCTACCAGACAAAGTTAATCGGAGCAGTCCAAATTGATATACCGAGTGTATATACAAACGGATCCTATACCTAACTATCCCCATAAGGTGAACGGAGTTTGGACGGATTAGCGGGTTGAATGCCCTAGAACCCTTAAACCCCAAGCTATTCAATCATTTGCACATATACGGACTTAATAGACTATCTGTACCGATTGAAATATTGAGAAATCAAGCCCCAAAGTTAAAACGCACCCTTGAATCTTTAAGGACTTAGTGTTCAACACCCAGTCGGAGACACCCTTACCAAGAAAATTGTGGAAATTGTCCCTATACCTTTTGCGAACCCCTGATGAAGTCCCGTGTGGGGACAAAACGCGTTGGGATCGTCTATTGTGCTGCTATGAATTATACCACTGAACTTTTTATGGTCTGATAAAACCACCATTGTAGTGTGGAACAAGAGACATTTTAATACATTTGTACGAATCTTGGACTTTACTTTCATGTGTTTGGAAATCTAACTAAAGGTTATACAGATCTAATTATCTAAGGGGCGCCAACTCACAACTGCTATCCACATTCTCCTTGTCCCCATCCAACAGGGGTCCGTGTGAGTCCGGCAGCCCAAACATAGTTATTACGAAATTAGTGGCGCGAAACTAGAGTCTGTTCCATATATATACCTAATTCATATTTCACATTTAGTTATGTTCTCATCAGCGGTTCCCCAGCCTTTGCCGGCATGTGGAACGCACCAGATACACCCCTTTTTGAACTATTGGAACGCTAATGACCCTCTGACCCGGCAGGTCATGTGTGGTACACACAGCGTATCAACAGCGGTTCCCCGGCCGTTACTCGGCAGGTGGAACGCACTGGTCAGTTCCTCTTTACGTCCTATGGAACGCGGGCAACTTCCGGATTGGAGTTGAGACTGTGGAATGCACAGCTCACTTCCGCCGCTTACAGTTGACACGCAAGTTACTTCCGGTCCGGCGTACTTCCGGTCCGGAGGTTCATAGCTTGGTTTATATTGTTTTAGACTACCTATAGATCTTATACATGCCCCCAAGTGGCGTTTTACGTCTGGACACATCCCCAATTATTTTTCTGTTACCTATGAACGTTTGCTCATATGTTTTGAGTAGTTGATTGAGTTAGATGTGGTAATGCATGGAGTGATGTCACTTCCTGCATATGGGTATTTAAACTGGCCCGGTGAGGCAGTACAGGTGTATCCTCCCCAGGGATGGATGCCAGGTTGCTTGTCTGACGGTTGTTGAAATTCAAGCTGTATCAAATCCTGATGATGGTCTTTTGTAAGACCGAAACGTCACGTTACGTCGATGGTATGTCAGCTTTTTCTACTTTCATGGAATAAAACCTAAAATTACTTTTAATATGCCCTTTTTTCACCTCTGATATATATATATAGAATCCGAATGAACTGGCACTCCCGGACTTGGGTATAAGCCAAGGTAGCTTGCCCTGGTGCCTGCAATAAGGAACCTTGCAGTTCCAATGATACAAATCCAGACAAAGGGCACTCAGGGACTTCAGATCAGGTGAAAACAAAGGACTGGTTTATTTCTCAGTCATACGGTGTGTCAACGTTTCGGGGTCTCCCCCGTCGTCAGGACAGAATAGGTGAAATTTTGAGTATCCAAATATGCATTACCTAAATTATTCCGAAAACCATAGTTTCGAAAATGTACTTTTTTCTTTTGCTAAAAACCTACTGGGAACATTTGTAACTGGCACTAAATATGTGCAAGAAAATGATTGCTTGACATTCAAATTTGGTGTCACACACACACATATATATAAAATACACTTCAAGTGTGGGACTGGCACTCTCCTATATGTTCAATGGCTTGGGTGCTTGTTCAGTAATCTCAATATATTTACTGAAGGTGAACAGCACTCCTAAATTTGCAATATGGGGTCACAGCCAGGCAGGGTAAATTCCAATGTTATGTTTCATTCTTCTGCACATCATAGAGTTATATAAGTTATAATATGTTTATCTTTCCAGGTTGCATTGTGGGTGTGTTAGCGGTTTGTTGGCTGCCATTCCAGGCACGAAGGCTTATGACTGTACTAAGGAACAAAGACCAATGGACAGAGACCTATTATCGTTCCTATATCATCTTGCAACCCATCACCAATTGCTTTTATTATCTCAGTGCTTGTCTAACACCTCTGCTCTACAACTTGACATCCCGCAATTTTCGTAGAGCTTTTCTGCACAGCATCATACCCTGTACTCAAAGGAGTCAACCAAACTCTGGATCATGGGAAGCACAGCCTACAGATCAGGGAGTCAGACTAAATTAGAACAGGAATCAGTTCTATCTGATAGACTATACAATGAGGGCATGCTCCGTATCTTTTAATTACTGTGAGCCCCACTTACCCACTCTCCTGAAAGTTTCAGTAGTCCCCCGGAAGAATAAGTGAAGCTGGCAGGATGATGAGACATTTTATGCAATCAAGGGTCCGAGTAAAGGGGGCTGGGCCAAGCAATGCAAATGTGTGACATTTACCACAGACCTATGAATCATGGCATTTTATCTAACGGGCTTAATGATGTCACAGCCTAGCCCTTGACTCCTGAAGTTCCCAGAATTTTTTCCTCTCTCTGGGTTTCTCCTGGAGAGGATTTAAAAAAAGTTAGTTACTGATTGGAAGTAAAGCAATGAAATAGCAAGTACCTTTGAACCATGGTAAAATCATGCTGCACTGCAGGGGGCAGATGTCAATGGTGCAGAGAGATTTAGATAGGAGAGGGGTGTGTTCAAACTGAAATGTAAAAGTTGCAGGGTTTGTCAGCCATTTATATGTATTCTAGGATAGTGTTCATTCTAGCACCAGCCATCTTTGAAAACCCATGCAAGGGCCTGGGGTGTCGCTGTTTGCTGTAGTGCTTCTAGCACAGTGTTGTCTGTGTATCAGCACTAATATGCAAACCAGACCTGTGCAGGAAACAACACAGCAGACAGTGACACCCCAGGCAGCGAAGAGAAACTGCCTGGGTTTTCAAAGATGACGGGTGCTAGAATGAACACTCTCCTAGAATACATATAAATGGCTGACAAACATAGAAGCCATATACTGTATATCTTGTGATACAAGTTAAAGGGATGTAGACACAATGTGATTCTGCAGGCCAAATAAACTGTGCAGGTAAGGACATTTTCACTAACCCATCTGTCACAGTGTATTTGGCCATGGCTGGGGAAGGCAGGATGTAGTTAGTGGTCTTATCTCTGATGGCTAACTACGTTTTGATTAAGGATTTGGCTAATCACAGAGCAGAGTCCCATGTGTACACCCCTTAAGTCTAGACTCACTATGATCCATTCTGGATGCACCTGCTAAGCTGCAGAGGCAACGTAGGCGCCTGCCTATGGCTCAGTGGGTCCCAAGGGGCCCCATAAAAATATCCTGGCCATCAAAAACATTCCCAGAGGTGCATTCGTGACTACCGTGTGACATCATCAAATCACATGGACCTGCCCACATGCCCAAAGTCCTTTTGATTTTCTTTGATGGGATAATTTTTTTTATAAAAGTGGGTAGTCACTTTACTTTAAATGTGGCACAGGCATTAAGCCTACTTCCAAAAGACCTAGAACCTGATTCAGATTTGTACGCAATGACAATGTTCATTCAGCTGAACATTTATCATTAAACTGCATACGCCAAGGTACTCTATCAATGACACCTGCATTCAGCAGCAAAACTATAGTGCTATAGATTGTTGCAAGGAGGAGGGCCTGAAACCGGTATTTTACCTAGAGCTCCATGAGGTCTTAACCCCTTCAGTGGTGTTTTTTCTGTGGAGCGCTCCCTAAAAAAAACCCACCACTACACCCCCCAGGTCTTGGCAGCGCCGCTGAACTGTCCATCAGCCATTGCCCTGCCCCTGGCAACCCAGCTGTGTGTGGCGTGATTTTACAAGGTCACGCCACACACAGCCGGGGTAGGGGGGTAGGGAGGCAGGGCCGGGCAGCCACTGAAACTGAGTGCGGCTCTGATCTCAGCGCTCAGCTCAGCAGTGAATCGGGTTTGCCAGTCTGCACACTGAAGCAAACCCTGGAAAATTCTCGGGAGTGCCACTGAAGGGGTTAATCCCCCTCAGCTAAGCTGTAAATTGGTAGCAATAGCATTATATAGCGGCAAACATGTTTTCAAATGCTTTCTTAAATATTAAGCTAATATGTTACTATTTTGGCAATCCGCTTTACTAATGTCTCTTTGCCATATAATTTGCATTTATTTTGCTAAGCATATCATATTTAAATTCAGACTTTAACTTGTTTCACTTTTCTGAAGAATAAAACTTGTTGAATATGTGTCATTATGGACTCGATTCTGAGGTGGGTTTAAAGCAAATAAGAGCAAGTAACTGGCACTTTGGAAAAACAATATTGCACTGCAGTTGAAAAAGATTTAAAATGTGCATAGAGATTTAGATTGGAGAGAGATGGCTGGTTCTGAGTCAGTCACTGCACCACTTGCCAAGCAGAGAGCCAATTCTAGGACACAGAGGGGAATCGCTGTGCTGATAATGATCGATGCTCCAATTCTGAGGCCTAGACTCTGCGCTCTGCTTGGCAGATGGCGCTGTGATGGGCTGAGGATAGGAGTATCTGGGGCACACTTTATTTACATTTTTACTTTTATTGGTTAAGATAAAAAAAATATATAGTTTATGCACAGACAGATAAGGTCGATCCGAATATATCAATTTATGTAAATAATTACAATATCTATAACAAAATGTGATGTAATCCTGTGTACTACTAGGCAAAACCCTGCGATCTCGGGAAAGCCAGTGCAAGCACTGGCTTTCCCTATGGGCAATACCGCAGTGCGCACCACATGGATCGTTCAGTGCTTCTTTTCTAAGTGATCTAGTCAGGTCGCTTAGAAAAGGGGCTCAAATTGCGCCGTGTGTATGCCCCTTAGGTCAAGTCTCCTTTTCTGAGTATTTTTGACCTGTAATCCTTAATGGAGACTCCAAATTGGAGGAGTCACAGGTACACTTCAAAATGAGAGCTTGATGAGGAAGAAATATATACAGTGTCTCCTGAACCTGATAGTGAATAAGTTCTATGATCAAATACAGTATTCGGACAGACCAATTTGGTATAGAAAAAAATAACTAGTTAGCTGGTTAGAGATCAATCATTCTGTACAGTATGTATAGTCAACATTAGCCATGCCCCCATATCCAAGCTCTGAAGGCTCCCATCCACTAGTGCGATATGGCCTGTTTTCATGCAATTCCAAGGCTTTTCTGCGACGCATCGCATGAAAACTGTCACATCACAGGTGCTTTTCGGGTATTTGTGATGCTAGGTGAGCTCCCGTGCGCCTCACATTGCAGATCTCACTGGCTGCCATGAATATTTGTTGCAGCCCGTTAGCCCTACTAGGATTGCATGAAACACATTGTATGCAAAAGGACCGCATGCAATGTATCATATGCGATCTTTTTCCCCGGGAGCCGCCGGGTGAGATCGTGGGGTATCGCATGTGATACCTCTCACTAATGGATGGGGGCCTTAAGTCACCGGTGTTCCATGTTATGCAACAAAAACACAATGTACAGCTACAGTATAACAACATTTGCTGATCATTTAGGGCTGTTTACGTTACATTCTGGTGAATTGCAAAATAGTGACTACAAAAATAATACATCCAGTAATTATATGTTCCTTTTTATTCTGCCTGAATGAAAGTAGGACTCTAACATTGTTGCTGAATTTATTCAGATCGACTGCTATCTGATTCTTCTCACTTTCTCCTAGAATAACATGTAATTTACACAGTGAGATACCACCTCTGACTAAAATACATACACCCCCGGGAGAGATTCAAACCAGTGCACAGCACAAATGCAATGTACAGTATGAGGAAGCTGTAATAATATAGTCAGTGAGATACACTGCAGCAGGAGATGGGATAATTCATATGGTCCATTACATGTTACTAACACTGGGGCAGATGTATTAAGGGTACTTATGTAGTATCTGGGCTGCCGATTTTTTGATTGTATGCCTTAAGTTAAGACATACAATCAGATGCGATGCGATGACCCGATTTTTCCATAGGATTCAATGTTAAAATGGACTGAGTCCATTTTAACATGAAATTCAATGGGAAAAAGGGGTCCTTTTCATACCCCTACTATCCAAGTGGGCATGGAGTTGGATATAAACCTGTGGCGAGCGTAGCGAGCCACCGAGCCCGAAGCGTGGCGAGCGAAGCGAGCCCCGCGAGGGGACGGTATTCTGTGTCCCCTCGCGGGGCTCGCTACGCTCGCCACGCTTCGGGCTCGGTGGCTCGCTACGCTCGCCACAGGTTTATATCCAACTCCATGCCCACTTGGATAGTAGGGGTATGAAAAGGACCCCTTTTTCCCATTGAATTCCATGTTAAAATGGACTCAGTCCATTTTAACATTGAATCCTATGGAAAAATCGGGTCCATCGCATCGCATCGCATGCGATTTGGTCGGGTGCAATGCGATGCGATGGACCCGATTTCAAAATCGGCAGCCCAGTTACTACATAAGTACCGTATTAAGCCTTAACAAGAGATAAATGCCAGGGTGATAAAGAGAGATAAACGTCCAGCCAATCAGCTCCTTACTGACTTTTTTCAAACACAGCCAGTAACATGGCAGTTAGCAGGTGATTGGCTGGACGTTTATCTCTCTTTATCACCCTTGCATTTATCTCTTGTTAAGGGTTAATACATCTGCCCCAGTATTACCTAGAGTCGTATGTAATCCGCATGTGAGGTTTACCTAGTTGAGTGATTATTTAGATCTACACACGATCCAAAAAATCTGAAATCTCCTACGTGCATGCATTACCCTGAGTTGAAGCACAAAGGTCCTGTTACACATAGTAAATGTACACAAAAAACGTCCATTCAGTGAGCGTGTTATGGGAGCATACCTCCCAACAATCCCGATTACCAGGTCCTTTCCCGCGGCCGGAGGTGTCCCGCTGCGGGGGAAGGGGGGCAGTTCGGAGCCCCCCCAATTTGACAGAATAGACGCTGTGCATGCGTACAGCGTCTATTCGCGGCCAAAAACGGGGACGCGGATCATTTGCATAAGTTGCGCCCCTCATTTGCATAAGCCACACCCCCTTTTGTCCCTATTTCTGCAGCTGGAAAGTTGGGAGGTATGTGGGAGTACTAGTAATGTAAGCGCCAGAAGTTGTGCTTGTCCGAACAGAGCACCACTTGAATTGCTCCATTGAGCGCCATCTAGTGGTTACTGGCATGCAAACACATACCCCCATAGAGGTGAGGATCAGCATTAGGCTTTTATTATATAGGATTACTGGCATATCAATGCATATGGCTGTGTTCCCAGATGCAAAGCCGCAGGCATATGGCATATGAGGCCATGGTCAAACAGAGAAACCGAAATAAAGCCTGATGCATGTTTCAGTGGTGTTACCGAAGGTGATGTACAGTATAAGGACATTTCAATGAGTGCATGGATGCTAAAAGTGGGCATCTCAGAGCTGGCAGAGTCTTGCAAAATGGAGTTTGTATAAAGCCGCAGACAACTGCCAATAGACTCTGCTGAATGCAACTAGAACCTCTCTCAAGCATATCAATTATTGGGGAACTGTTAATAATTATAATTGTATATAAACAATAGTCTTTAATTCACAGCACTCGACCACACTATTTAAATACAAAAATGTACACATGCTCTGCATTCCCCTAACTACACTACAAACCATATTTCATTTAAACTCAGGGAATGGTTCCAAAATATTGCAATAAATTGTTTATTCAGCCAACTCTGTCAAAGTCTTCCTCTGCCAGTATTTATTACACAGATTTTATACACAGATGAGGATTGTGGTTTGCGAGCTCATAGGTTTAAAGGGATTCAGTATTGAATCCCGGCGGTCGGGATCCCGGCATTCAGAATCCCGACGCCGGAATCCCGACAGCCGAAATGCCGACAAGGGGGGGACGTGGATCGCCCCCCCTTGCGGGCTCGCTGCGCTCGCCACGCAGCGGGCCCGGTGCCTCGCTACGCTAATTTATTCTCCCTCCAGGGATGTTGTGGACACCCCAGGAGGGAGAATGTGTCGGCATTTCGGCGGTCGGGATTCCGGCGTCGGGATTCTGAACGCCGGGATTTTAACTGCATCCCGTTTAAAGGGAGGTCCTGACATACAATTATCTCTGCTTATATAAAAGCGTGTTTTTTCATCACAAAGCTATTTTGAACCTTTGATCATATTATCCCATACCTTCCAACTGTCTCTATTTCCCCAGGACAGTCACGATTTTTGGTGACTGTCCCACATCCGACAAGGGGGGTGGGGGGTCAGTTGGGAGTCCAGCCTATCACAACATTGAATAGACCAGTGGTAGCCAACCCTAGCCCTCATTTACCAGACAACCTAGCTGCTGCACAGCTGCACTCATTAATCACTGATACAGTTTAAAAGATACACAGATGAAGCTAATAAGCTCACTTGTGATTCTGTGAGGAGACCTGCAAAACATGCACTGTTGGTAGCTCTCGAGGACTAGGGTTGGCTGCCCCAGGAATAGACGCTGTGCGCATGCACACATTGTCTATTCACAGGAGACAGGGGGCATGGCCAGGAGCTCTCAGAGCACTGACCATGCCCCCCCCCCCCCCCGTATTGAAACAGGGGCGCAGCTTTGTGGTCACAAACATTTCCATGAAGAAACGCCCCCTTTCTCATGAGGCCCGTTTCTCAACACTTGAAAGTTGGGAGGTAAGTTATCCCAATATACAGCCTTTATAGCAGACTCACATTTTCACAAATAGATACTGTAAGCAGTGTAAATGTATCTACCTTTCATAGGTATATGGTGTTAATCATTACACTTGTTCTACAGGTTTATGCAAAAACTGGATGCAGACATGATATCCATATCGGACTGTATATACAGGGCCTAATTCATGTTTTTATGCAAAAGCAGGTGTTAACACAACTGAGCTATATTCAGGATATCTGCATGTGCTTCTGTAACAATGAGAGCTTTGGGTCCCTTCTTCCGATGGTGGGGGCTGTCCCTGTGCAGAGCTCACAGGCTGACTGACAAAGGCATTGGTAAGTAACCATCAAAGGATTTCTCAGGGCTATATCAGTTTGCAGCCCTACACAGGGGCTCGCCTAGTGGGGTTATTAACCTACTCGCTGGACTCCGAACACACGCAGCCCAGCCAGCAGGTCTGAATCGGCCCTTTGTAACAAAGTGATTGAAAGGAAGTGGCCATTTGGAGGTGTTAACAAGGAAAATGCAAGTGTGTTCTAGCCATTTTAAGGCATGTATCTTCTGATGGTTGTGTGATTGTATGTGCCAATGCTTGAACCAAATTATGGACTTTGTGCCAAAAGCGTTTTATTTTGGAACATTGCCATACATTATGTATAAAAGTGGCCGAGGATTTAGGGCCTGGGATAATGCACTTTGTTTTTTAATAAAATACTGCATTGCAATTTTTCCAGTGGGTAATTTATTGCTTTTATACATCCATTTGAGTACATTTGGTGCCCATTGATACCTCTTTCTTTGTCTTAAATCTACATATTGTCCATCAAGACCTACTAATTCATAAACTAGGCAACTTGCTACTTTTTTATTTGACACAGGGTTCGATTCCCGGGTCAGTATTAAAGGGATATGACTGGAAGGGATATAATGATAATGAAAATGAACAGGTCAAGCTGCTTCACTATTTGGTTTCACACAATGTAATGTACCACAGCACAGTCCTTAATCATCATTCGGTGTGTGTCTGTGAAAATACATGATTTTCTGGCTCAAATCTGCTCAAAATATAAAAAGAGAGAACTGCCAATGTGTATGTTACAACCAGTTTCAGCACACTTTGTGATAATGCACTTACAGTACTTAATAATGCATGATATCAGCATCCCATTCAGTTTTCTCCATTACTTTTTCATGATCAATCTTTTTGAAATCCATGTGTAGAATGTTTGCTAAGTGAACAATGTTACCCACATTAATGTCACTTACAAAATAAAGATTATTCCAATCGTATACACCTGGAGTCATTCTCACATCTACCTCAACAAAAACCTGGTAGTATCCGAACGGCAGTTTGGCAGTTTTCCAGCATTTCAAGGTTTAAAGCTGAGACAATCCCCACCCAACACAGCACCTGAATTAGTATTAAAGGGGCAGCTGTCACAGGTTTCAGATAAATTAGCTTATCTGGGGTGCATGAGAAAGCTATGATCACAGTAAGGGCTGTTTCACACAGTACGGTTCCTGCCGCACGGTAAAATCCCGTACGGCCAGGGAGCCGCGCCGCACTCAGAATTTTATAATGGCAGGGATGGCCACAGCCCGGCAGCCGTCCCTTCCAGTGGGGGGATCCGGCTGCAGCCGTGCGGCCGGGCCGTGGCCGTCCCGTGTGAATGGACACAATAGTGTCCATTCACAACTGCTGAGTGCGGCACGGCTCCCTGGCCGTACGGGATTTCACCGTGCGGCAGGAACCGTACTGTGTGAAACAGCCCTAAAGGTGCGTACACACGGGGCAATATATTGCTCAGCAATCATATTGCTCAGTGTCCCGTTTTCATCTGCGACCAGAGATGGTCGCTCAGCGACCATATTGCCAGCCATAAGTGTACCATGTGTACACAGCTTAACAAAGGTTGTTTTGATTAATTGTATTTTATGGTGAGTTTGTTTACTATGGCGAGCTCCTGCGACCAGCGATTAGAACGGGGCTGAAAATGGTAGTGCGCAACACGCCGGGGCACACTCCCATCAATGGCAATATGGTCGCCAGCGACCATATTTCCAGCCCCTATCGCCCCTGTGTGTACACAGCTTTACTGTGACCATAGCTTTCTCAGGCACCCCAGATTAGCTAATTTACCTGAAACCTGTGGCAGCTGTCCCTGTTAATTTGTTAAGGCAATGTGAATACATTTCTGCCCACGCTTCCTGAAGCACCTCCAACCAGTTGGATTGGCTTGTGACTGCGCTGGCCACTCCATTACAGACAGAATACCAGCTGCCTGCCTCTTCCCTAAATAATTGCATCATTTGGAGGTGTGCTTTGGGTCATTGTCCTGTCAAAGAAGGAAATTGGCTCCAATCAAGTGCTGTCCACAGGGTGTGGCGCGGCACTGCAAAATGGAGTAATAGCCTTCCTTATTCAAAATCCCTTTTACCTTGTACAAATTTTCCACTTTACCAGCACCAAAGCAGCCCCAGACCATCATATTACCTCCACCATGCTTGACAGGGGATATGGTCATTGGGTCACCAGCAAGTTGTTAGACAGTCATTAGGATTGACATGCATTTAGGTCGACATGTGTCTAGGTCGACATGCAGGAAGGTTGAAATGAGTCTAGGTCAACATGGGTTAGGTCAACAGGGTCATTAGGTTG
Organism: Crinia signifera; assembly: GCF_055691185.1. Lineage (NCBI taxonomy): Eukaryota > Metazoa > Chordata > Amphibia > Anura > Myobatrachidae > Crinia > Crinia signifera. The sequence goes on along the minus strand of NC_139222.1, from coordinate 127,669,300 downwards.
ACAGTCAAAAGGTCGACATGGGGTTTATCACTTTTTTTTGCGTCAACATGTACCGACAGGCGGTATTTCATGCTATACCATCCACTAGGGCACGGTAGTGTGCCGAGCGCAGCGAGGCACCCCGCCCGAAGCATGGCGAGCGCAGCTTGCAGGTATTTGGCCCTGTAACAGATTAATAGCGTCACAGCTGTGAATCATGTTAGTGATGTGAAAACTTATAACACTTTTATACTGTGTAGTCGGGTCGCACCCAGGCTTGAGTCCCCTTTACATTGGCAGCTGCTCCTGTCAATAATGCCAAGTGGTGACGTTACTGGAGGTGGGTTCCATCGACCTGGGTTACCTGTTTACAATGCACTGCAAGCTGGGTTATATACGTGATCAACACTGCTCGCGCCCCGGCTTGAAGTGCCAGGTGGTTTGACACAGTAATTTTAACTGGGTGCATTTCTACTGTACAATATCCCGCATTGCTCAGCGTTCATGTGCAATAACCCGGGATATTTAAAGCAGTGTAAAAGCGATATTATTAGGACTCAGTTGGAGGTGTGCATGTAATGGAGCAAGTGGGTACATGAACATGGGTATTGGGGGCAATGGTACAGATGGGATGTGCATGTAATAGAGGGATTGGTAGTGAACATGCAGAAAAGTGCGAGAGCAAAGGTGTTCGTGTGATGATACACAGTACTGACAGTTTTGTTTAGGGATATTGGTTTACTTTGTAGAGCTAATTAAGTAAAACAGGAAGATTTCAGTTCAGAAATAAATGATAAATAAGCATATGAAGACTTCGGCAAAACAAATACTCTTATATCACCCTGTGTAATTTTAGTTGAAGGTCTGCGCCATTATCCACAGAAAAAAAATGCTGTGTGTTCAGAGTCTGTTTAACCAATAGGCTGGTTAGGCTGCAGCCTGGAGAGCTGGGTCATTGGGAAGAGCTAATAGATTGTGCTGTGATGGAATCATTTTCTGGGGCCGATGGAGTTGGGGCTGAGCAAGGTCTCCTGAAATCTCCCCCAGGAACTGTGGGAGTAGCGGTGCCTGGGGGAGATTCTCTGAGAATCGCCGCCCATCGCATTTATAATTATCGCATATGTTCTAACATATGCGATAATTATAGCAAAGGCCAGCTCTTGCGTTAAGAGCTGTCCTTTGCGGTGAGAGTCGCCGGGTCCCAGCAGGTCCCGGCGGCTCCCCCCTCCCTCACACAACCGGCGCTGCTGCGCCGGGCTCTCCTCCTCCCTGCACCCGGAAGAGGATCAGTGCAGGGAGGAGGTCAGAGGTCCGGGCAGCACAGAGCTGTGCTGCCCGGACACAGGTGAGGGGGGAGGGGGCGATGCGGGGGGTCGGCGCGGGGCGGCGGAGGGTTGCGGTAGAAGCCCATTGGCTTCTATGGGGCATCGCCAGATTTTTATGGTGATGCCCCCCGCCACGTTAACTCTGCGGGGGAAGCTTACAGCATCACAAAATGCGGTAAAAACGCCGATAACGGGTGTTTTACCGCATTTCTTGCATAGAGAATCTCCCCCCTGTCAGGAAGAGGAGATCTTGTTAGAGCCATGGCTAGGTATGTCACCAAGCCTGTGATTGATGCCACTGGCAGCAGGGGCATAGCGTGAGCTCCGGGCGCCGAAGAGTAGCAGGACGCCTGAAACCACATTTGCTGCCCGCCGATCCGCCCTCCAGATGCCATCCGCAGGAGAGGCGCAGAGTATCTCTCTGAGAGCATTACAGAGACCATGCGCCCCAGCCACCACCACCACCACAGGAAAGATCCGCTAGAGGTCCTGCATCTGTCACACTGACAGACGCTAGAGGTGTAGGAGGGGCCCAGGGTCTCTGTAATGCTGTCAGAGACTCTGCGCTGGACAGGCAGGTGGACAGGTAGGCTGGCGGGTGGGCAATTTGACTCCCCCTGGACAACAACCATGTAATCATCTCTGGCCACAAGCATGTAACCCCCTATGGCAACAGGCATGTAATTCCCCCCTGGCAACGAGGGAGCTGCTTGGGCAGCCCCCTATTGCACGTAAACCCCGGATTGCAGTCCAAACCTACCCTTTGGGACATACAAAAATCATCTACTACAAGGATCTAATTCTAATTACCACCTCAAGACCACTACTTCTAATTGGAAAAAGCACAGCTACAATTCCATCTGCTGATAATATTGGCAATCCATTCTGGTGGACTCTCAGTTACTTATATCAGCATTGGGCTGACCACACGGACACAAGTACACAATGCAAATTAACCCAATGCAAATTAATATTAAGAATGGTAACTATTCATATATCTGTATTTCCTTCATTTATAGCGGCATTATAGGAATGGACCCTCTGGCTTGCCTAATTATCTTTGTGGGTGTCAATTTATTATTATTTTTTATGCATTTATCATATTTTAATTTATTTTGTATTATGCTTCATTACATTTTGCATAAAAAAATCATCCAATCTATTTATGAATTTTTATTTTTAATTGTGTGTGCTGCTCCACTCCCCTTTTCTGCTCTCTGCTGAGAAAATCTGCCTCCAGGTTTTCGACTCCCGGGATGAACACGGCGGTCAGAATCACCTGCCTCTTCTCCGCCCACTGTAGAATCTTGGATACCTCCGCCATGGCCATCCTGCTTCTCCTGCCTCCCTGATGATTCACATAGGCAACCGCTGTGGCGTTGTCTGCCTAAATCTTCACCAGTCTTCCCTGAAGATACTCCTGTGCTGCTAGCAAGGCGTTGAGGATCGCGCGTAGCTCCAACACATTGATGGATAACTGACTCTCTCTGAAGCTCCATCTCCCCTGGAGACGAAGACCGAGCACCACTGCCCCCCAACCTCTCAGACTTGCGTCTGAGGTTAGGAGGACCCAGTCCCAGATGGCAAATCTTCGTCCCTTCCTGAGGGTGCTCCGAGTGGAGCCACCAGAGTAAGGACTGATAAGCCAGAGCAGAGAGCCAAATCAGTTTGTGTAGAGACAGATGTGAACCCGTTCCCTTCCTTAGGAGATCCAGCTGGAATGAAATCTTCCCCAAGTTACTGCTGGGAAGGAAGCCACCATCTTCCCCAATAGCTGAACACATAGGTGAAGCTGAACTCGACGCGGTTGCAGAACCCTGCAGGTCAACGCTATTATGGAACTGATCTTGTCCTCTGGTAGGAACACTCTCTGAACTGAGGTGTCCAACCAGAGACCCAAAAACAGAATCCTCCTGGAAGTAGTCAGAGTGGACTTCTTGAAATTTATAATCCATCCCAGATTGACAAGGGTCTGAACCGTCAGATGTGCGTGTTTTTCCAGTAATTCCACCGACGGCGCCTTGATGAGCAGATCGTCCAGGTATGGTATTATGGTCACACCCTGATGTCGGAGAGGCGATAATGACAGAGTCTTTGTGAAAACCCTGGGCGCCGACGATAACCCAAAAGGCAGGGCCCTGAACTGGAAGTGATCCCTCCCTATGGCAAACCTTAGGTAAGCCTGGTGAGGCTTCCAGATGGGCACGTGAAGGTAGGCATCCTTGATGTCCAACGAAAGCATGAACTCGTTCGGCTCCAAGGATGCAATGACCGAGAGAAATGACTCCATCTTGAAAGGTTGGTATGATACCAAAAGATTCAGGGATTTTAGATTTAGGATGGGTCTGGCTGACCCATCTGGCTTGGGCACTACAAAAAGATTTGAGTAGTACCCCTTGCCTCTCTGTGTCGCCGGAACCGGAATGATGACTTGAGACCTTAGTAAGATATCTATCGCCACCTGAAGAGCAGATCTCTTGTCCTGAGACACGGGGAGAGCCGTGGTGAAAAAATGCGTGGGAGGAGGAAGATCAAACTGGATTCGATATCCGTCCGAAATAAGCCGGTGAACCCAAGGATCCTCCGAAAGGGAGAACCACTGGGTTCTGAAGTTTAACAGGCGAGCTCCCACCTGCGGTTCTCCCACAAAAGCTGGCAAACCGTCATGCCACCGGCTTCTGAGGTGGCATAGGCTCCTGTGGTCGAGCATTGGAGTGAGAACGGGCTCTAGCACGAGTGCCTCTAGAGGACTGAAACCCACATCCTCTCCCACGAAAGGACTGCTGCGGACGAAAGGACTGAAAAGACGGTCCCGTATAATGACGCCGTGCTGGTGGAGCTGCTGAGGGAAGGAATGCTGATTTCCCCCCCCCCGAGCCTGCGAAATCCACTTATCCAGCTCCGGTCCGAACAGGATGTCTCCTGTGAATGGAAGTCCTTCTACTGCTCTCTTGGACTCCACATCTGTCTGCCATGAATGCAGCCATAACGACCTCCTTGCGGAAATAGCATTGGCCTAGATACGAGCAGATATAAGCGAGATATCCTTAGCAGCGTCGCCCAAAAAGGCTGCAGATTCCTTTATGTGCTCTGCCAATTGACCAATCTCATCACGCAAAATACCTGTTTCCAAGCCCTCCAAGATCATTTCCGCCCATCTAGCATTGGCCTTGTTCACCCAGGCCTATACGATAGAAGGTCTAAGCTGGGCACCCACCGCCGTGTAGATGGTCTTTAGGGTAGCCTCTAGCTTGCGGTCCGAAGGATCCTTCAATGAAGATGCTCCCGGAACCGGCAAAGTCGTCTTCTTAGATAGTCTGGACAACGATGCGTCCACTGGAGGCGGAGTCTCCAATTTGCCTAAAGCAGCTGGGTCAAAGGGATATAACGATGGAAAGCATCTAGGTATCTGAAAACACTTATCTGGGTGTCTCCAGGCAGCCAAAAGCTGATCCTGGTTTGGCCACGGAAACACAATAGCAGACCAAACAAGTCCAGTTCCTGCGGCTGAGGAACAGGCTCCTCTGGCAAATTAAGAACCTGCTTAACCGCAATAATAAGGGCTTCAATGCCGCCCGAGGTAGGTTCCGGATCAACTGGATCATCCTGCACCTCCTCCATTTCTCTAAACGGAGGCTCCTCATCAGAATCATCTGAATGAAACATAGTTTGCAAAGGCTCTGGGTCCTATTCATTGAAGAAGCTAAGGACTCCACAGATTTAGCCAAAGTAGAAGCCCAAGCCGGCTCAGCCCTGCGTGACTTGGCCAATTCTGCCGATAATTTGGACATGTTCCCTGCAAGCAGGGAAGCCCATGGAGGGGTAGGAGGCTTATCCACCAAAGACCCCGTGGGGGCGCAGAGCAGATCTGACAAAGCGACGGCCTGCCATCTGCCGAATATTGGGAAAACTTCACATTACAAGAAGTGCAGGTAAAAGCCTTCTGGGAAGCTTTGGTGTTTGACCTGCCCGTCATGCTCCCGCGCAAGTCCGGTCTCCCCTTGCGTCTTCCTCACACCCCCCCCCCCCACCACACTTAAATCACATGGGGCTGCGGGTCCTGGAGGGGAACAAGCCCTGATACCCACAGACACCCCTGTTTACACCCCTAAGTATATACCCACAAGGGGTTAACAGAAGTCGCTGGCTGCAGTAGTCCTATAAAATAGGAAAAGAGCAGACCTTAAATATGGTAACACAAACCAGTGTGTGTGTGCGTAGCTCATAGCAATGGGCCGCGCCATGCCCACATCAGGCTTTAAAGCCTATACACTCACTCTCTCTCTCCCTCCGGCAGCGTCTCTGCAATGGCGCCGCAGACAGACAGACAACCAGGACAGGGGGGCACCCAGAGCTAAAGAGCCGGCAGAAACAGCGATGGACCGGCGGGCGCGAATCCAAGATGGCGGCGCCGCGAGCCACACAAAATGGCGGCAGTTCAGGAGGAGGACAGTAAAAGACCACACTTACCCGGGCTGCTACTGCTTGAGTGGCTGGCAGACCCTTTCAGAGTAGGGCTGGCAGGAGCACAAAAAATGTCTGGGCAGGCACCTTTAGGGAGGCCCTGACCGACAGCCTGGTCCAAGAACCAGGAGACCCGGACCCAAGCTTTTAAATAAGCAGGGAAGGGCTCTGGGGATATTAAGTTGTATAGCAGCGCTGTTTCAGTGAAAAAACCTGCAGGAGCAGGAAAAAACGCGTCCAGCTCCCTGGGCACAATTTTCTAACTGGGGCTGATGGGTCTTAGAGGGGAGGAGCAGCCTTCCCTAATCAATTTAGTAGTGCCTAGCTCCAAGCTGTCCCAACTCTAAACCCCAATGTGATTCCAGTGTCACCTGCTGCATGTTAGAGAAACAACTTTTTCTCACTCTATGATCTTGACTGCGCCCTTCTTTTTCCCCTTTTCCCCAAAGGCCCTTTTACATACTCCGGCTAAACTCATTCCAAAACACATTTATAATAATCCTCTTTTCAGAGACATACACACCATCTGGCGTCGCACTTGTTTGCAATTTGTGGGAATCCCATGTTTCCCTCTGCCATAAACAACCCTGCTTTTAACTTTATGAAGCATAAAGGTTTACATGCCATCTCCCAAGTATTCGACCTGGGAGGCAAGCTCTTATTTTTTTTTACAACCTTGCGAGAACAATTCGGTCTTCCCCAAAATAGCCTGTTTCCAATTATGCAACTACATCGCTATGTTCAATCGCTAGCCCCCCTAGACATAGTCAACACCCCCCACACCCTAATCCACCATTGGGTAGATAAACTACAGAGAGGTTCTTTCAAAACCAAGCTGATCTACACTGAACTACAAATACTCTCTTCCACAGCCATCTGTAACAAAACAACATCATCTTGGGTTCAAGATCTTCCTTTATTAACAATGACAGACATATTTCAATACTTTGACTCTTCCATGAAAATTTTACAGTCCTCCACTTTACAGGTAATTCACTTCAAATTAGTCCACAGATCTTACATGTCACAAAAGCAGTGTAGTTACTTTGACCCCAAAGAATCGGGTAGATGTGTTAAATGTGGTTTCCATTAGGCCTCCCTTGCACATAATTTCTGGACCTGTGGGTACATTAAAAGGTTTTGGAATAAAATGATACAGTATGTAAACAAATCTTTCGCTGTACATATACACCCTGTACCCCTGTTATTCTTTGATGTATGGAACATAGGAGATTCACAAAAGAACATGATACCTTTCCTCACAATCCTGTTTACAGCGGCTAAAAAAGTTATACTAACCTCTTGGGTAGATAAACATGCCCCCCTATGATAGTGGATTTGGAGGGTTTATTGCTGAAATATATGTCATATGATCGCTACTGTTCCCTTTACCACACCCGATCATATACCTCGAGTTTCCTGAAAAAATGGGGACCTTTTATTCAACTTAGATCTGATGAATCGCAGTCCCAGATCTATGATGCACTGGAGCTGGTGGTATAGCCCCCCCCCCCCATTTTTCTCAAGAGATGTTTTATATTAAGCCCTATAATGGTCATTTAAGGGAACGATATTTAGTTGGGATACACCCAGTGCGCTCTCTCACAGATAGCATCTACACTTAACCCCCCCCCATACAGATTACGTCTTAGGTTTCATCACATTTGTACTTAGGTTTCATCACATTGCATGCACAACGGATGCACATGCAATGCAATCCGTGCTAGTACAGCACAGAAAGCATGCCCACAAAGCAGCGTGTATGGGCAGCTTACGACCTGCATACTTTTTGTACTTAGGTTTCATCAAATTGCATCGCATTGCATTCACATGCAATGCAATCGATCCCTGCTATTGCCGCCCACATCGGGACGTGTATGGACTGCTTAAGGCCTTATAAGCTACTGTGGCAGTATACTGGCTATGTTTCTCATCATGCTTGTCTATATATACCTGCAACGTTACAACTCTGTAATAGTATTCCTTGTAAAAATATGAAAACCCAATAAACATATTTTACAAGTGCCAAAATTGCACAGCACAAATGACGTTCAAAACGCACAGCACACATCGCAACGTGTATGGGCACCTCTACACATCATTAGCACATTGCTCATCATTAATACACACAGGACAATACGTGCCAAATTGTGTACGAGATATCTTTCTGCCTGTTGAACAAATCAGCAAGCTAGACGAAGGAAATGGCAGGTGCACACATTGGATCATTACCATGCCCAAACGGTTTTGAAACGATTGGTTGTTCCAATCAGTTTAAACACACCATCTAATTTAAGAAATCTGTGTGTGGGCACCTTAAGAAGTACTAGTAGTGACAGTGGCATGTAATTCCGGGAGTAGTTAAAACGGCTCCATTTGGTGCTTGAGAGTTTTGCTGCACACTAAACCAGGCCTTAACTGCAGGAATATATACCCACAACAGATGTGTTAGGACCCCACCATGCCCTATGGTAACTTATCACCAGACTGTATAGTTTTAGTCGTCAAGTCAACAGAGCCAGAACTGGGAGACGGGTAAGGAGGACTCGGAGCAACCATATGACACCTGCCGGAGACTAGGGATGGGTAATCATATGATGTTTCATCGGTAACATCGGATTTATGGTTCCAATGTTCGATGTTTAACCCTGCTATGTTGAGGATCCAATGTTTCATCAACATCGCTAGATTTCTCCCCCGATGTTTTTCTCAATCTTCCAATGTTTTTTCTTTTGTGTGTCAATGTGTGCTGCTTTCAATGCTTTTGCAGCCAGCTCACTCTCTCCTTGATTTATATTCATTAAAATCTTAAGAGACTGATAAAAAAACATTAACAAACATGACAGTATCACTGCTGGCTGGGCTTTCATATGTGTGTGTGGCTGTGTGCTGCTGCTGTGGGTGGTAGCTGACAGTGAAAGACAGTCTGGCCAGCCATTCAGCAGCAGCACACAGGACAGCCCCACCCCTGCCTCACTGCAACTGGTGCTGTTAGTGAGTCACTGTCACTGTCTACTGTGGTGTTTCTAGCACAGGTCTGGTTTGCATATCAGTGCTGATATACAGACCACACTGTGCTAGAAGCACTACAGCAGACAGCGACACTCCAGGCAGGGTTTTCAAAGATAGCGGGTGCTAGAATGAACAGTATAATACGATAGTCACTAGTAGTGACATTGTGGTGAACTCCCTTCATATTTATTTATTTATTATTAGTTTCTTATATAGCGCAGCATATTCACTTGCGCTTTACAATAGGAGACAGTGATACAACAAACTGGGTATTTACAGTCAGTCAAAGGTATGAAGGTCCTGCTCGCAAGCTTACAATCTATTAATTGATTTATTATTATGCAGCAAGCATATCACAGCACCTTACAAAGGGCCTGGTTCAGTTGTGGATGCAGACATTTGCACAGTTTATTTCTTTGAAATGCAATGTCAGTCACACTGCACATGTGCAGTGATTTATTAGTAACAGCGGCTGCAGATACTGAGTGACAGGTACAGTAGTTTCTATTTGAGGGAGGGGATGGGGGCTGGTTTTTCAAATGCAGATGTGTTTCAAACATTAATTTGCAGTTGCACCGGCTCCAGCGTCTTTGTTCTGATGGTTATTCTAAGCAACAATAGGGTTGTTCATATGTTTGATGTTCTCAATGTTGCATCTTTTATACTTAAGTTGTGGATTTGAGAGAGCAACGGCATCCACCTCTGAATTAGGCCCAAAGTTTTTGTATATTAAAACAATCGTGATAAACTTATTTAAATTAAAGGGTTTTTTTCAATGTACTATGTGATTGTTCTATGTAGTATGTTCTATGTTGCACTGTGTGTACAGTTTTTTTGTTATTTTCTATGATCAACATAAGTTGCTACAGTTAAAAATCTAGGTAAAAATAGCAGATTGTGAGTTGTTGCAATAAAGTTTTGATAGTTAATGCTTCATGTTTTTTTCCTTCCATAACAAATTTGATTTACCACAAAACATGAATCCTACATCCATTGTGTGTGTATAAACTGTAAGCCTCCAACAAGATAAACTTAATAGAGGGATTATTTATCATTTCAGAAGCTTATTAGTGTATTATATGCTTTGGTAACCAGTTTATTTAAAAAAACATCGAAACATCGGTTAACATCGGTTAACATCGGGTTCACAGTACCAATGTTTAGGTCTAAATGATGTTTTGCATTCAATGTTGAAAAACATCATTTGACCGATGTTTTCTTTCGATGTCCCATCCCTACCGGAGACACTGAAAAGTGAAAAACCGCGGGAACGCAGCAACGAGAGCCTCAGCCGGGAGAGGGTGACGTAATGCAGAGGGCGGGGCACGCTGACACTTATTTAATGAAGTGGGTGGAGTTCTACAGTGAACGAATGAGGGGCGTGTCGTCGACTAAAGGGCGGGGCGTTACTAGCGCATTGGGCGGAGTTATGTACGCAAGCCAGTGCGTGCCCTGCGGTAGGAGTGTCCAGCCGCTAGGGGTGTGTCTAGCCTGGTAGGCGGGTCGCCTTGCTGTTGGAGGAGAGGTGGTTAACGCGGTGACGTAGCATGTTTGCGCGGCCACGCCCCCAGTCAGGCAGTCAGTCGGTGCTCGCTGTGCTGGGAGGCTTGGCTCAGTCTCTTCGGTCCCCGTGCCCGGTCTGCTCAGCATCAGTGCTCCGCTTCCCGTGACAGGTTCCCTGCTTCAACCATGCCGGACCGCAGACCCTTCGAACGGCTGCCCACCGACGTGAGGCCCGTCAACTACGGGCTGTGTCTGAAGCCCGATCTCATAGACTTCACCTTCGAGGGGAAGCTGGAGGCCGCTGTGGAGGTACAACCACTGAAGCCAGGGGATACTGGGTGCAGCCGCCGGGCCGACTTTGGCAGCTCCACCTGCAATGCTGGTCACACAGTGTCCCGTGATATAGATATGTTTATGTATACACACACATGCACACACACATGCCTGTCCTCTCTGATCATATATGTGCATTGCTGTGGTCGTAGGGAGTGGTGATTCCATTCACACACATTACACACTGCACCACGTCTCATCCTCTATTTATCTGCAGACATCGCCAGCACTATAGCCTAACTACAAATTCCTGGCACTGCTGGCAGAATTAGTGCGGGCGACTCAGGTGTCTTCTAGTAGGGTGCCCGGGGCTGTATGTTGTGCTGCTTCAGAGATTGTAATGTAAGGTACAATAATTGCTCATATATTGTAAGATCGTTAATAATCATCAGCGTGTTTGCGACGTATTCTGCTAGTGCCTAATGCAGGTGTGTAGTGGTGCAATCCGTACTGTCATTTGCAGAAGTCTTCACTTGTCTGGTTCTATAGCTCACTGCAGCTTTGGCATAAAGAATTCATGAAGGGTTTATGGAATTTAACAAGTATAACTTTGCACATATACTGTAGCATGATGATTCTCCTTATATCAGCAGATTCCACAGAGACCTGATGTTTTATGTATTGCTTCATATCCTAAGGCTTTGCTAATTGTATCTATGATGGTTACCTGTATTAATATGACAGGAATGGTTATGTAATTGTGCACACTGCTTTTTCTGCATAAATTAAATGTTTTCTTACAGTGCTGTGGCTTTTACCTGCATGTGTGTGTAATTGAGCATTTAATAGGTGTGGGTGGTGTTTGCCCTTTGACATAGTGTGGTCATATGAGAAGAATACTATTTTTTTTAATAGATGTCTGGAATTGGATGGGAGCATCTACTACATAGCTGATGAAAGGTGTCTATTCTTAGCAAAGAATATAATTGCTACTATAAAATGTTTTGGGCAATTGCAGGTGTGTCTGGGAATTCATAGTTCTGGATACATACTAATGGTATGATAGCTTCTTAGAAATAAGATGTTGTCATTTTGATGAGCAGTTTAGCTAATTCTGTATGCCAAATATCTATAGACCTATTTTTTTAATCTGTCAAATAATTATTTTATTTATTTCAAAGATATAGGGCAACTATGGTTTAATGTTAGGTCACAAGAGAATCATTGGAGTACTATTAGTTCGGCAATAGTAGTAGTGAATATTTCCAACAGTGGTGTCTTTAAAACTGTTGCTGTTGGAATGTATCATGGTTTCTAAGTGCGGTTCCCAGAGCCAGATTAAGGTCTAAATGGGCCTGGAGCTGAAAATGATCAACGGCCTATTATGCGCAATAATAGGGGTTGCCACACTATGGCACACAAATTGAGTCAAAATTCATGTTATGCCATACAGATTAAGGCAAAATTCACATTTTGCCACATGGATTGAGCCAAAATGCACACTATACCAGGCATGTCCAAACAGTGGCCCTCCAGCTGTTGTGAAACTACACGTCCCAGCAAGCCTTGACATAGTTTTAGCATTCCCTAATTGCAAAACTGTGGCAATGCATGATGGGACTTGTAGTTTCACAGCTGGAGGGCCATAGTTTGGACATGCCTGCACTATACCAAACAGATTGAGCAATAATGCACAATATGCTTCATAAATAGGGGCATTGCGCGCCAAAGGCACACATTAAAAATTTACATCTCCATTACGTATTATGCCAAACACCATAATGCCTATTAAAAATTATGCTACATAAGTGTTGCTTACCTACATGTTCATTGCCAGGGGTTCCATGCTCGTTGCCAGGGGTTCCATGCTTGTTGCCATGTGGGATTACATGCTCATTGCCAGGGGGATATACAAGCTTGCGGTAACTGGGGGACAGTCGCCGCCGTGCAGAAATGACAGCCATTAACAGCCGGGCATAGAGCAGGGGGCTGCCCGGCTGTATTCAGAGCACTGCATGTCCCGGCTATTTGAAATAATACCCCTTTCATACCAGAAAATGCAGGGAATATGGTCCCAGGATCATGCAGGGACATTCTCGGACTGGCCCCTTTTACACCAGCCTAGTCCCTGCCTTTTCTTGTGTGAGGGGGAGAGAAAACCACCCCCACCCCCCTTTAAACAACCAGCTATATCTTCGGAACCAACTGACCCATTTACATGTAGCCTTCGAATGATTTTGGTCCCGTGAAACTGGGCCGTTTGGTTCCAGAGAAATCTGTCCTCAAACAACATGAACAGCCATGAAATTACATTTCAGAAATAAAATAAAAAAATAGTTTTACCTGCAATATCTCTAGAACCAATGAACCCATATGGACCAGGTATCAGATTGAAGGCCCAGCGATTTGGGTTCGTCTGAGATCAACCTCGAGTTTCTGTGATGCTGTAGGGGAAACTGGCAGCCATTGGAACCGGGTGGAGGTCGGAATTAGCGGGTCCCATGTTATCCTATGGGGAAAATGTTCCAGGTTTGCCTGGCAGTATCTCCGGTTCCCTGGGGGCTAGCGACACGGGGCTGGTCTCGTTGAAAGCCCTGACCCTCAGCTACAAATTGGGCCTATTTGGAGAGTGGGCCTGGAGCTATAGCTCCATCAGGGCCATTGTTAATCCGGCTCTGGCTGTTACAGTTCATCATCCAGAGAGTATAAAGTGATAAAATGGAGAGTGATAAACAGCCAGCCAGCTCCTACCTGTCATGTTACAGGCTGGGTTTGAAAAATGTCAGGTAGGAGCTGATTGGCTAGTTGTTTATCACTCTCCATAGCTTGGTACATCTGGCCCAATGTCAGAGATTTATCAATAGCAACATAGAAACTGGAGCCTAAGGGCTGTTTCACACAGTACGGTTCCTGCCGCACGGTGAAATCCCGTACGGTCAGGGAGCCGCGCCGCACTCAGAATTTTATAATGGCAGGGATGGCCACAGCCCGGCAGCCGTCCCTTCCAGTGGGGGGATCCGGCTGCAGCCGTGCGGCCGGGCCGTGGCCGTCCCGTGTGAATGGACACAATAGTGTCCATTCACAACTGCTGAGTGCGGCACGGCTCCCTGGCCGTACGGGATTTCACCGTGCGGCAGGAACCGTACTGTGTGAAACAGCCCTAAGTGAGCAAAATTAATTTCCAGGCTGCGTTATCATTGGTTCATAGCACAAACATGGTTAGGTATATGTTGGCATTTAATAATGTCTACATGAGAATGTAGACACTGATTATACATTGGCATAACAGGGGTCAAGTAAATTAAGCGTACTGCTAAATTTGACTAGTGTTTTTTGCTCACACCCCAACCACAGTCAGTGCACGCAGAAATCAAACAAAACTAAGTAGCTAATGCTTTGGTGTTCCCTAGTAATGTGCAAACAGCATTGCGGAGGGACACTTAAAGGTGGAGAATGCTGTTTTTTTACTACAAAGCACCTGCTAGTTCTGGTATTCTCAGACATAACCGCACCCTGATTTGAATTGATCCAGAAAATTTCCTCCTGGTGCTATTCAGTGCGCAGCATTGGATCAACACCATTGAATGATGAAAAATCGGACCTGGGTGCCCAGTGTTCACTTAACATGGTTGTAAAGGAAAAGGGGGATGAGGGAATGTCTGAATGGTCTTTAAGTTAAAATCTAGAGAGTTACAGAATAATACCTCTATTTAGTAATCGTAATTATTTTTGTTATTAAATTTGTGAGTGCCGCCATGGACAGAATATCAATATAAGGAAAAAAAAATCTTTGTGCACCAGCAAATAGAGATCTTTTTTCACTTACTGCGGCCCTAGCAGCAGTAACGTGTCCAATGTCAGACACTGTGTCCCGGCATTTGTGACCATCAGTTCTGGCGAATCCATGTGATGCACCAGCGTAAGTCCATCCCTAACTCTCTCCCTGTTGTGCCTAAAGCTGTGTACACACGGGGGCGATAGGGGCTGTAATCTCTGGGAATATGGTCGCAGGCGACCATATTGCCAGTGATGGAAGTGTGCCCCGGCGATAAATCGCTGGGTGCGCGCTCCCATTTTCAGCCCCATTGTAATCGCTGGTCCTGCGACCAGCTAATTACCTCTGCGGCACCGCCGGCAGAGGTTCCCTTTCATCAGCGACCAAAAGGAGACACTTGGCAATATATTGCTCAGCAATATATTGCTGAGCAATTTATCTCGCCCATGTGTACGGGGCTTTACTCAAACCTCACCCCCTGCAGCCTGACTCTAATCCCTTAACTCTCCCATCATGTAGCCTAATCCCAATGTCGGCATTTCACATGTTAACGTTAAGAGGGTGTTGAAATGGTTAATGTAAACAATGTAGCTGTTGTCATTGTTGACCTAAGGACTACATCCCCAAAACAGGTTCCTATAAGTAGGAATTCTGACACGTTATTTTCTCCTTTTTTGGTTAGTATCATTTTTTTTTTTTCTTAAATGTCATTTAATTGTGTTTTTTTCCAATAAGTGAAGTAAAATAATTACATGCAGATATTTAAACCTTTTTGCTAGACGCTAGTCTGTGTTTTTGTTGCTATCACTTGACGAGACCTTAGGGTTTAGGGAACACTGTATTGATGACCTTGGGTGTGATGTTTGGGCTTATGACAATGGACATCTGGTGTTGCCAGTCCAGTCAGTATTAATTTTGTAATTAAATATATATTTCAGTGACATGAAATAATTTCTGATTATATTCCTGTGGTTCGTGATTTATGGTTTGGTGTTTGCCAGAGGTTTGTGCAATCTCAGTAATTGCTATTGACAACTTATGGCCATGGTAAAAGGTTACTTTGATATTATTGTATAATTATACACAGGTGGTGTTTTTGCATTTTGTTTTCTTAATGACCTACTTGAATTGTCTTTTTAAACTTGTATGCAACTTTGTGGGCGGGGTGCTGATACTTCCAACAGTCGTTAATATTAGTGCACAACTATTCAATGCGGACGTTTTCGGCTGCATTGAAGCCATGTAGATTTAAAAAGTCAAATCTGCGTTGTAAAAAATGGACTCAAGATTGTAGAATCTGCAGCCTTTTTTGGCAGTCAGCGGCTACTCCGACTGTCCAAAATGAGATTTAATACCCCCCATTGGCTTGTAGGCAAAATTACAGTGGGTACAATTGTCTTCATCCAATAAAAAATAGTCCAATGGCGAAAACTAGGTAACAAAGTACTATGGTGCTCTCAAAGCTGTCCCTCTTATTTTTCAAAGAGCATTAGTTTCATATGGGCAGCACAAACGGTGTAATGGTTGGCATTACTGACCCCCAGCACTGAGGTCCAGGGCCAGATTTCCCACTAGGCACATGCCTATGGGCAGCAACTGCTGGGGGCATGGAATCCCCCCCCCCCTTTCTCACGGGGGGTCTGCGAAATGCAGGATGGGGGTCGCGGGGAGGGGTGGTTGCAAAATGCGGGAGGGGGGTCATCCTGCTAACCGTGGGAGGTAGGGTCATAGGGGAATGCCAATTCCTGGGAGGCAGCGCTGACAGCTGTGTGCAGTACATGTCCCCCCTTCTCAGCGGTCCGGTTGATGTGTCCACAGCTGACTCCGGTCTGCTGATCCATATCCCAGCAGCACTGTGGCAGCGGCTGTGGAAGTAACTGAGCACCAGCTGCAGTGGCAGCAGCGACCTCACCAGCACTGGGGAGGAGAGGACAGGGTGCCCCTTCCAGACGTGCGAGACTGGGACTGCTTGTGACGGCTACATCAGCAGGTACAAGGAGGGTGGATGGGGGGTGGCACAATGGGCGACCTGTTTCTTAAATCTGGCCCTGCTCAGATATATTACCACTATGGCCCTAACTGTGCGGAGTTTGTATATTCTCACCGTGCTTGCCTGTTTTTCTGGGTACTCCGGTTTCCTCCCACAATCCCCAAAATATACTGGTAAGTTAATTGGCTCCTGACAAAAATGAATGTGTCTACATGCGGTAGGGAATATAGATTGTAAGCTTCACTGGGACAGACTGATCTGAATGTTAAAATAAATTGTCTCTGTAAAGTACTGCGGAATATGTGTGCGTTATATAAATAACTGGTAATAAATAATTTTATCATTCCATGCGTTTTGGTCGAGATCACGTCGCATGCAATGAGATGGGAACCTAGTTCGAAATGTATGTGCAGTGCATATTGGTGTAACTGTGCAATGGGATGTGCGTGGAAGCACGCTTCACACCCTCAAAACGCAGCGTGTTAGTGCACCTTTAGGGGTGATTTGTAAGCAAATGGACTGATTAAGAGCAGCTATCAATATATCACAGTCTTCTCACTTAATACCCCCTCACTTTCAGTCCACAACCATTTCAAGTTAGAAAAATTGTGCTGCTTTCAGACCGCATAACTGGCTTTGACCCTGTATTTGGAAACGTTTCCAAAAACGGGTCTGCCAGATAAAACCCCTTTCACACCGCAGCACTTAAACGGTATATTACCGTTTAAGTGCCGATTTTTTTGACACTGGCAGACCCGTTTTTGGAAACTTTCCAAATACAGGGTCAAAGCCAGTGCAGCCTTCAGCCCTCCCCTCCGTGCAGCTCCCCCCCCCCCTCGCGTGTCGACCGAGAGCATGTCGACGCCCCCGCGCGTGTCGACGCCCCCCGCGCGTGTCGACGCCCCCCCGCGCGTGTCGACGCCCCCCCGCGCGTGTCGACGCCCCCCCCCCCGTGTCGACTTACCCCGTGCCGGTACCTCCGTTGTGGACTGCAGCTCAGTATGCTCGGAAAGCACTTATGAAAAAAGTGTCTTCCAGAAAATGGCTGCCCCATAGGAAACCCTGTTTAAAAAAACTGTCTTCCGTATGGGGGGCAGCCATTTTCTGAAAGACACTTTTTTCATAAGTGCTTTCCGAGCATACTGAGCTGCAGTGCCGGGAACCACAACGGAGATACCGGCACGGGGTAAGTCGACACGGGGGGGGTGCCGACACGCGCGGGGGGGTCGACGCGCGCGCAGGGGGTGTCGACACGCGCGGGGGGGGGGCTCCAGTGCTGTGAATACTTAATGAGCGCTCATTAAGTATTCACTGTGCTGAATTTAGGACCCAGCTCATTGGCTGGGTCCTAAATACCGTTTCTGAGCCGATTTTTGCGCTAAAATACCGGTTCAGAAACGGGTAGGACCCTGCATTTTAACCGGTTAGAAAAAACGGCATTTTCTAACCGGTTAAGTGGGACTGGACCTTTCAGACCGCACACATTACCGTTTTAAAACGGTAAAAAAACGGCAATTTACCGTTTTAAAAGTGCGGTCTGAAAGGGGCATTAGTTGCTAAATGAAAACATAACCCTGGGTTAAAATGTTACTTGTAGCAGCCTCTGGGATTCCGGATATTGGAAATTGACACTTTTCTGTAGGTAGTAGTGCAGATTTCATTGACAAGTTGACATAATGCTGAAGAATTCAGGCACAAATTACCTAAAGCAAGTGACAAGCATAATCTTTCTTTTAAGGAGCCAGGGAAAAAAATATTGATTTCAATAGAAATGACTCCTACAAAAATAGGCTCCTGCTGTATTTTTAAAGGCGAATTGGCTGTTTCGGTTGTGGGATTTAAGCCGGCCATACATCTACCGATCGATTGTCAGATTGGGCTGGTTGGAACAAAATCCTGGTAATGGATGAGAGTAAATGACAGTTGACTATTTGCTTTGAAATGCTGGAAAACTGCCCAAATGCCATTCAGATACTACCAGGTTTT
Organism: Crinia signifera; assembly: GCF_055691185.1. NCBI lineage: Eukaryota > Metazoa > Chordata > Amphibia > Anura > Myobatrachidae > Crinia > Crinia signifera. Next base: position 127,650,993 of record NC_139222.1, on the reverse strand, counting down.
TGTTCCAACCAGCCCGATCTGAAAATCGATCTGTAGATGTATGGCCAGCTTTACCCAGAATTTCCTTAAATGAACAACCGGTATTTGAGAAGCCCATTTGAGGTTTTTATGTGCACACATTTCAGAACTACTGGTAAAATTCTATGTAATCCTAATAAGGTCCAATTGTTTTGAATGACTATCAGCATTTTTATTGTTGTGGTTTTTTTTTTTTTTAAAGAAAATTTGTGTTAAGCAATGTACTCGCACAGATATAAAGTGATCATGTCTGTAACCTGTTTTACAGTATTCTCAGAATACAAAAGACAATAGCCTGCCATCTATCTAACCATCAAGGTATATGTTCCCTCAAACAAAGTGCCACCTTAAAAGTTAAAGTCTAATAGTTAGTGATAACTAGAGATCAATCAGCTGCACTGCAATCTTGCTGAGGGTATGCCAATGTAAAAAAATGGAAGTGAGCCCATTGGAGCTATTCATTTGTAGCTCCATTCGGGTGTGAATGGCTGCAGGTACCTGCATTTCATTGCGCAAGCCCCCACCCGACCCCCATAGAGGGAGAATAGAATAGGTGGCTCGCTTGGCAAGCCACTGTGCCCACAGCGTAGCGAGCCTGCAAGGGGCTTTGTTGCGCTCGCCATGCTGTCTGTGTCCGGCCAGTCGGGATCCCGACGTTGTGATAATGATTGTTGGGTTCCCTATACCACACCCCAATGACAGAGATCCTGGACAGGTGCTGAACAGGTTCTGTGCATGTGTAAAGTGCTGAGTATCAAGATGCAAAATCTGAATTATGGTGAACATACACGGAATTATTTCAAAACGCATGCAATGTTCTACAACAGCTTTCATTTTGTACTAGATGCGTCTAGTACAAAAAGTACGTGCCGCACATACTTTTTGTGCTATGCGATGTGCGTGTGAGCATGAATTGCATCACACAAAATGCACTGTGTATGGGCAATTTGAGTCCCGATATCACCATACACTGAGTTCCTGATGTACTGCTTTACAAATGTTGTTGGTAAAAATAATACAAATGTATTTTTGGGGTACCAAGGTAGAATATGATTGAGCTCCACTAATCTAGAGGTATATCTCTCCAGGTAATTAATCTACATTAATGTGTAGAATTGTATAGAATTCTAATGCATAAAACAGTACCTAAAAAATTGACATTTTTATGGAATAAATGGTACTAACAGTTTTTTCTTATTTTGGCATTTCTTCTTGTGCTTGTTAGGATTTCACACAATATGCATAGACTTTGCTTTATTGTTTTCTATCCAAGCAAATAGGGATTCTATTTTTGTCATTGTCTAAATTGTATCGGATAGTACTTTGATTAAAAGGGATGGCTTATTAATGGTATTTTCCCAGAAGTCTATTATCTTGAACAAAATTAGCTTTTCATATTAAGTGTGTTTGGAGTATGCTGTAGAAATCTATTTCCTTCTGGTGTACAGTGGCATGGGCTCATTAAAAGAAAACTTGTTCTGTTTTTCAAAAGATGATTAGCAGTATTCATTGCTGCCGGTGAGGGGGTTTGTACAGCGAAGATGGCTTATCCTCACCATGAAATCCCTTCACCGTATTCAATGTAAGGGCCAAATCCTCGCTGTAAGAGGCTGACGAGGATACCCTTAAATGGCACATTTCGCTGCAAGCCTCGTCATTTTAATGGCTACACTGACCATTTCCACCTTGCTTCAGGGAACAGGCGAGGAGGCAAACAGCGAGTGAACCTCTCCTCAGGGCAAGTGTTGAATGCACTGACTGTGAGTTATCGGCACTTCTCGCCGTCAGAGCATTGGATAACCCTCGAGGTGTTGCCTGCTATCCGGACACCTCAGTTGATATTTGGCAAAAGTCTTTTCCAAGATCCCACATTATCGCCTGCTTTCAGCCACTATTTCTCGGTGGATGAGAGAACATTTGACTTTTTTCTGCCTCCCAGTCTAATATGATTTTATGCAGTTAAAGGCACACCATCAGACCCCCACATGGAAAAATACAATGGCCCCCCACAGAAAACCAACAAACCCATACATAGGACATTGGCCCCCAGATGGACATAGAGGCGGGGAAAGACTCATCTGCTTACAGAACACAGGTGGGACCTTATGCTAATGCAATTGTTTTCAGTGCGTAGTTCCCACTGGGTAGAGTTAAAAATGCCCTCATGTGAACACAATGGCCGTCACTGCCTAGCTGCCATTATATTCCACTAGGGAGCTAGTGGGGACAGTATAACAGCAGGACACTCGTGCAGCTCCTCACCTACCTACTTGTAAATAGGCTTCTCTAAATCCGATTCATGTCCTATCCAGTCTTTGGGAAGCTTTTTAAGCAATGAGCCCTTGAGCCGAGGCACAGGGACTGACATTTGTTGGAAAAGTCAGGTCAATAATACGTTGTCCCATTATGGGATAATTTGTGGCCTTTACAGAGTCATGGTGCAATGATAATAATGAGTGGAACATAGCTGTACCGGGATATACTTCATTTAGAAAGGACATATTTATTTATTAACAGTTGATCGTACATTCCGCAGTGCTTTACAGGGAATATTTGAATATTCGCATTAGTCCCTACCCCAGTGGAGCTTACAACCTCTATATTCCCTACCACATTCGCGCACACACACACACATTCTTTCTCGGGTTAATTTTTGTTAGGAGCCAAATAACTTTCCAGTATATTTTTGGATTGTGGGAGGAAACTGGAGTACTCGGAGGAAACCCACGTAAGTATGGGGAGAATATACAAACTCTGCACAGTTAGGGTCATGGTGGGAATCGAACCAATGACCTCAGTGCTGTAAGGCAGTAATGCTAACCATTACACTATCGGTACTGCCTTATCTAGACCTTAGGCTTTTGACACTGTCCCACATCAATACTGCTAATGATGTAGTAAGTGGATTGCATTCACAGGAGGGACATCTTACCAGTGGAGTACCCCAGGAGTCTGTACTTGGACCAATGCTTTTCAATGTCTTTATTGGTAACCCTGCAAGTGGTTTGAAGGGAAAATATGCCTTTTTTTTTTTGTAGATGATCCTAACATATGTGACTGGGTAGACCCAGCAGGAGGAGTAAATCCAAATGATTTCCTTATTTAGGTAGACTAGAGGAATGGTTGAAAGCATGACAATTAGTTTAATGGCAAAAAATTTTAAATCATGCACTTGGGTCTTAAATATCCAAAGGATGTAGTATTAATGGCATTATATTGAAAACTACTGAGGAGAACATGGATCTAGGAGTCACTATATCAGGTGACTTAAAGGCAGGTAGGCAATGTAACAAAGCAAGGAAGAAGGCAGGTAGGCAATGTAACAAAGCAAGGAAGAAGGCAAGTCAGATGCTTGGTTGCGTAGGGAGAGGAATCCACAGGGGAAAGAGAAGTAATAATGCCACTCTATAGGTCATTGGTAGGACCTCATCTTTAATACTATGTCCAGTTCTGGAGGCCTTATCTCCAGAAGGATAGAAAACTTTAAAGAAACTACAAAGAATGGTAACAGTCATGCATGGCCTACAGCACAAAACCTACCCTGAAAGACTAACAATCTCAATATGTACAGTTTGGAGCAGAGAATGGAGAGGTGTGACATGATAGAAACTTTCAAATATATCAAGGGATTTAGAAAGATCTACATTTTTAATAAGATACATATTTAAAAAGATCTACATTCTTCAAATGAGGAGACTTATTAGAACACAAGGACATGCACTGACACTGAATGAAGGGAGGTTCAGGGGAAATCTGAAGAAAAATGACTTCACAGAAAGCGTAGTGGACAAGTGGAGGAAAGTAGAACAATTTAAGCAGGCATGGGATAGACATGATGTCATCCTTACAAAGAAAAATGGGTCATGTGGAGTTTGAGGTAACCATATGGTTAGAAGAGCAGACTAGATGGTACAAATGGTTATTGCGTGCCATCAAATTATGTTTATAAAATGCTAGAAAGTTTAATATTAGTAGGAAGTCATAGTATTAAACAAATGCAAAATATTAGTGTGGCATCCCAGTCACACCAACCTAAGGGTTGCCATGCCACAAAACCATTTAGTTATATACGTTGTGAGATTGTTAGGTTATTTTAAGTGGGCACAAATTGGCAATTTGCAATTGTCTTGCTAGTATGTGTTTAATGGGTGTTTTACATGGGTATGTTCTTGACTTTCATTTGTAGAAACACATAGACATACATAAGTCTTCCCCATTTTGCTTGTTCAGTAGTTCTTTCTTGTGCAGTATGATGCCATGAATTTTACGTTAGATTCCTGACTACATTTTAAAGTGATTCTAAATCTGTACAGTCTTTTGTGGGCAGCTCTTCATACTCTGCCAGACGGGCAATCTGTTATCTCCGTATAGAACCTTGTCAAATGCACTGCTTTCACAATCGTATTAAAGTAGTACAGCAGGTCACATTACATATTTTTACTTAAATTGAACAGTTATTGGTTTTGAACCTATACCTACAGCACAATTTCAGAAGGTTCTACAACAGCTTGAAGGCTACTTATTGCCCATCCCAGATCTAGACATGGTATATTTAATAATCCACACGCCTCTCTATATATTACATACCACAGCTGCTAGCTGGATTACATTTCCAAGACAAATTGTTGACCTGTTCCCTCACTTGGCCGCCTTCTTTTTTTAAGATCTAACTTAAGTATTTACAGTTCACGTTTTTGTGTTTAGAAGTCATGTGCAAGTAACCAGTTGAAACCTTGGTATGTTTCAATTAGTATTAGATGTGTGAAACTTCTGCTGCATATGCACTTGTGTGATTTTGTTTCTGAAGACAGGACTGCTTGCGACTGCAGTGACCTAATGTGGAAAGAGTAATGGAGGCTACTGAAAGAGTTTGATGTAACAGGGTCCAACAACAGCACAATAGTGAGGCAATGCTGCTCTAAAACTTTCAGATTTAATTTCCACCCATTAAATGTTATACAACATATATTCTATAAGGAATTCCGAACGCCTGACTATTAGCTCTTCCATAATGTTTATATCTGGAAATTAGCTATTAGCAGAGTATTGAAACCTGCAAAGTTTGCTCACAGAGTGTATAGACTTGTGCAGGGGTAACCGCAAGATTTTCATGAGGGGGTTTCTGTAAGGCCCTTTTCAGACCATACCCCGAACCTGGTATATAGCCGGGTTGCTGACATAGCGACCCGGGACAAGGTGCGTTATGAAACCAACACACCTTATAACCTGGGTCGAGCAACCTGACTATTTGACCCTGGTTATAAGAAGGGTTAAACTTGGGCCGCTCTCTGTATAATGGGTGACCCGGGTTTAATATGATTGCACCAATCTTGGGTCCCACCCAGATTTATGATTTGAAAGCGGCATACATGTACACAGATATATATACACACACATTTTTGTATGTATAGTTTTACATACACACAGCATGCATGTGCTATATCTATCACGTGTATACATACATGCATACACCATGTACCCACAAACACACACATAGCATACAAAAACATATTATACACTGAGCATACACCCTCCCACCTCAGACGAAAAAACAGGACAGTCCCTAACTACTCTAGCCAGCAGAACACCCAGGGCAGTGGTTCCCAAACTGTTTGCCTAGGCACCCTGGGGTGCCTCAGGACACTTGCAGGGGTGCCTTGGGTTGGTGGACCAGGATCAATTTATATTGGCTATGGTCAATGTACCAGGCAAAACCAGTGCTTGTGGCTGCCAATCATAATAAATGTGGAAAAACAGAAGCAAATCCTGTCCCTCACCAGATAACTGTGACCTATAAACACAATGCACTTAATTTAATATTTTTTTTTTATGAATTTCTTGATCAGAAGCATTTGGCCTAGGGGTGCCTTGAAAATATTTTTATGCTCTAGGGCGCCATGATTCAAAAAAGTTTGGGAACCCCTGCCCTATGGCATATTATGACACACTTACTTACCCACCCAGATGCAGAGTACAGTTCCTGCCTCCCCCGGCCAGCTCTCTGCCACAGCCACTCGGAGCACCGCTTTGGAGGAACTGCACGCTGTACCTGCAGCTAACTCCCCCTACCTGCAGCCATCACAGAAGCAGCCTGTCTCAATAACAAAAGGCAGCTGCCACACATTCTGAAAGGGGCATTGTTTATCAGTCAACAGAAATGATAGGTCGGTGGGCAGGGGGGTTCCAAGGTACTCTGGAATCCCCCCCCCCCCCCCCCCCCCCCCCCGCGTGCGCATATGTTGTATGTCTGATAAATTATTTATTTTGTTTTTCATCCTATACAGGTGAAAAATGACACCAATCAAATTGTGATGAATTGTGCAGACATTGATATCATTACTGCCTCATATGCCCTGGATGGAGATGAAGGTAAGTAGCTGTGCATGTGTTTCAATTTGACTTTAAAAAATAAATAAAAAATACACAGTTGAAAGTGCATATGCATACTTGAATTGTTTTTGTTGGACTTTTATATAAGAGATGGTCACGCACAAGATTTAACACAGCACACAGTGTTTTTAAATGTTAATGATTATTATAATTCAAAAGTCTAAATGACTTCTTCAACAAACATTACTATTTGGATTTGTCTTTAGCATGACCCATTCCAGAAGGGACAAAATCCTGAACTTCCCTTTTTAATTTATTATTGCTGTCACCTGTTTTGAATAGGATAATAAGAAAGGTGTTTTAACACAGATGACACAAGCCCAGGAACAGAGCATTTGGTCTCTCCTGGAAAGGGTCTTGTTGGAAGGTCAACAGCCAATCTGTCTATAATATATGGTCGACTTGAGGTTTTGGGGTTCTTTTTTTTTTTTTTTTTGGGAACTATTTCTGACTTTTCCATCCACGAGGACTCTGGGAACGGACTGCCCGAAGCATGGTGATGGAGCGGTACCCTAACTTACAGGCCCAGAATGGTCTCCTCTGTGCTGGGGCAGGACTTGTAACCACTTCTCTATAGGTTCTATTATATGCTACTATCTGAGCATTCATGACAGGACAGAGGACAGGCATATCTGCTTGGTTATTGCAGAAATAGCCATAATCATTTGATTAGGAACTTGCATCCTGGAAATACCAGTAATACTCAACCACAGGATAGACAACTGGAAAATTTCTGAGCAGCGCACGATTTATCTCAGTTTGTGGTCTCTTCACCCAGAAGTGTTTGATAAGCTGGTGGAAAGATCCTGTCGACATTATGGCTTCTTCGCTGAACGACAAGTTTTGTATGAGAACCATTGACTTCTCTTTTCCTTATGATACCAATACTCACTTTCTTGGTCTTTTAGAGAAACTGAAGTATTTCATTCTGGAGCCCCAAATTGGGAAAGATGTGGCAGCTGCTTCTCAGAAAAGACTTGAGTTAGGGCATCATTTTGAAAATTCAGCATTATTGGCTTTAATTGTATAGTTAATGAGGCTTTTAATATTTGGGGGGGGGGTGGTCAAGGGTTCCTGTGGGCAGGTCATGATCAAGGCCAGAAAGCTGATTTCTACCAAAAATTACCATAAGAATTTTACATACATCAGTATGCTTGATGCTTGCCTTCCTTAACTACTTGCGTGGTCTGGTTGCATCGGATGCAGTCAGTCAGAAATGTTCACTCTGTGGCTGTTGGAAGATGATCTTTCAGCAGCTGCCAATATCTGAGTGACTTCTCAGCTCTTTAGCTTCTTGGTTTGCTCCCACTGTGCATGTCATGCAGCCTATCACTGCTCATTGGGTAGCCTGGCACCACCCCCGACCCCACGTCTGTAGAGATTTTTTTTTTTTTTTAACGTTTTACCAGCTGCTGCAAGTCTCCTTCTCCTGTGTTCACCCAGCAGCTGCAGAGATGAGCATTCTTTTGAAAAAGAGTCAAGTTGTGTTGGGATCATCATTGGTCATATATTGACCATTGATCTTTAAACTGTTTATACAGATTTTTTTTTTTTTTTATAAATCATGTTGGATATGTTTTTAAATAAATGTTCTTCTGCTGGGTACACACTAGACAACATGAAATGATACAAAGTTGATACCAATTTCCTTGGCCTATAGGGCCGATTTTAGACCTGATCTGCAAATAACTGCGAGTAGTTAGCTGCCGCCCAGACAGAGTAAAAACCCGCCCTGTGCAAATCTGTGAGTAAATTGCAAAAATGTTGTAATACGGTAGCCTGTCTTGCATCCATATGCAATGTACTCCCCGTCGAAAGTGATTAACCCTTCCACAACTCTGCAACAGAGACAGGCTGGTGTCACGTGCCTGCCTTTTTTGTGTACACTCCCAGAAAATGGCAGGTGTCCACACCCTATTTCCGACTAACTGTCTGTCAAAATGCAGAGGGGATTGTGATTAGATATATCTTCGCTGTTTGAGCTTGGGCATGTTTGCTACGTGTGTCATTCGATGATCGAACGGATTGCTAATTCACGCATCAGCGATCAACCCTGGATCATGCCCATATTGCATACTCACTGAGTGATTTTACAAAATATATAGTCCGTCACATCCAGAAGTATAAAGGCCCATACACACTAGACGATATTGGTCACAATATCGCGCGTCGTTAACGACCCGCTCTCTCGACCAAACACCTTGTTAATGACTGTCATGCTGCAGCTGTATGACCGTGGTCCTCCTCGCATGCGGCATTGGCAAGTGTGTATGAACTTGCCCATGCCTGCCCCCCCCTTCCCCGACACTGCCAATATCGGCGTCTGTGGGGATCTTCTAGTGTGTTTGGGCCTTAACTGTTGACAATATCCTCAGATTGAGCTGCATGTACAAATGAGAGAGTATCACTAGTGATATAGTGCAGTGGTTCCCAACCCTGGTCCTCAAGTACCCCCAACAGTTAATGTTTTCCAGGTCTCCACACAGAATCAAAAGTGATATAATTAGCTCCACCTGTGGATCTTTTAAACTGTGCCTGAATAATCTGTGCACCTGCTGGGTGACCTGGAAAATGTGCACTGTTGGGGGTACTTGAGGACCAGGGTTGGGAACCACTGATATAGTGCATACAAAATTATAGATTTTAAGAATTTTTTGTTATGCCCGGTAATTATCAGCAATATCCATTAAAATATAATCTAGTGTGTACCCAGCTTTTCAGTGTTTTTTTTTTTTTATAAATATTAGTCCGTTGAATTTTAAGTGTTTCGGTGCTGCCAGTTCTACTCGATTGGTAACGAAAGTCGAAGGCCACATGGATTATGTCTCATCAGCCATGTACTTCAGAGAAGGCTACAATGCCTAATAGCCTTGCAGCTCACTATACCATACTGGTGACCTCCTCCTGTGTGGCATAGCTTGGTGCCTCAGTCCAGCAGTTGCACAGTACAGACATCCTGGACTTGTGTGGCTTGTTCATGTTGCTTTGTTGAGATCCAGTTTCTGTGTTCAATACTTTCCTTTTGGCTTTGTTAGTTATAATTTGAAGTATGATTGGTAGAGGGTTTGGATATGAACAAACAATTATTAAGTTGAAGATGTGTGTTCAAGTCACATTGGAGGTCTTGCAGTGTCCCTCAGATGGATTCCGTGAAATGGATTTAATGGTTATTACCAAAAATACTAGTCTTTAATTTGTGTGGACATTTGGGGTTGGGTACGAAATCCTAGCATCTACAATCCAAATGTCCAGGATGTTGCCAACACCATCCCGTCAGTCAAAATCCTGACCGATTGCTGTAAGTATTTTAACACTACAGTACCTCTGTATCTAACCCTAACCTTCTCCGCTGCTGTATGTTTTCTGACTGTCAGGATCATGACCTCAACTCATTTTAACAGACTTTTTTTTTCTCTGCTAAAGGTCCAACCAAAGGGTACAAATTAATTTGTATCCTTAGTTTGTTTTCTACTGTTATACAATTATTATATATAATATACAGTATGTGTAGTGTCCGTGTGACTAAGAAACACTGCCGTCTGTTGGCAGGAAGTAAAACTATATCAAGTGAAACTACATATCTTTCTCTCACACATGCATAAACCCAGAATATAGCGGGCTAGCTTTCAAAGCTTTTGCTTCTAGCGGGCTTACTAGTACTGTAATAATAGTGTAGCTAACGATCTACAATTCATCTGATATTTAGAATTTTTGTGACCTATACACAGGGTTGCCTACCCTCCCTGATTGGCCAGGAGGGTCCCCTGGAAATGTGGGCAATCCTCACGGATTCTGCCTCACCCTCTGCAACTCCTCAGCAGCTTCCCGGCCGCCTCGTTGAAGTACCACGATTCGTGGCTTTTCGTGGGGAGGGGTGGGGCTAAATATGCAAATATCGACATTTAGCACTGCCCCCTCCTTGAGACCTCGCACATCGGGGCATTTCCAGTGCTGGGGGTGGGGCTTAATGTAGTCTACATCAGGCCCCAGACGTGAAGCTGAGTCTCCTCTCCGGGCTTCTCCCGGAGAGTTTAAAAGTAGGCAAGTATGCATATACATTAAGAAAATCATAGTATGGACAGAGAAGCTTATTTAGTCTAGATATTGGTAAGAAGAGCAGTTGACTCATCAGAATTTTGACACTCAGAGGGCACAAGGATGGTTGTGACCTTTTATATGATTAATATATTGAAATAAACGGTGTTTAAGGGTCAAGCAGGGTCATTAGTGGAAGTGAAACCAATCAAGTGGTTCCATGTAATCTACTAAAACAGCTTTAATGCATCCAGGAGGAAAGGGCTTAATAATGGTGGGTGTGACAAGCAATGCTGATAGATATGAAAAAATAGATCAAACACACAAATATGCTGTTTGAAATGAGCTTATGAAATACAAAAGGCACAATTTGAAAACCCTGGAATTCTGGAAAGATGAAAATTGTTTGTACTAGTAGTAAAAATATGGATTGAACAGTAGGACATGTTGAAATGGATGTTTTTTAGAGACTGTGATACATCATGTGGTGTGAAGGGATGAAATGGAAGTTCATGCATATAGTAAGTGAAAGGAGGAAGTTCCAGTTAAAGAAGAACCCTACAAGTGAGAGCTCACTTCAGTCTAGATGTATATTGTGGTACTATTTACATGATAGAAGAACCCTGTTTGTTTCTCTGCAATTAACCTGTGGGCCTTATACTATTTAACAATTAATTCTGTTCATTAAACAGGGAAAATACTGTTATTCTACTACAATTTGATTTTTATAAGGCTACCATTTTGACCACAGAATGATTACTTTAATAAATAATAATGGTATATTTTTGTGTAGCTTTGAACACACCTAAGCAGCGATGCATGTATTGATATATTGCATTTCTGTAGACCGTACACATCCGGCGCATAACAAATGTGATCTACAGTTACGTTAATGTAACCACACTGAGTTGATTGTGGCATCATCCCATCTATTGTTCACCACATCAGATGGGATGATGTGACCACCCAAATGAATTGGGTGGGTATGGGGGTACAGACTATGCAATGGTCATTGCGATACATTGATATCAAGATCGACTAATATATCCTATACAGTAGTGTACCCACTTTTAGAAAAGTGATGGCATCGTAAGGAATATGCACATTGGCATGTATTGGTTTTTGTTTTTTTTAGGTTATTTCCGATGTCCCTTTTGAATAAGTTGTGACAGATGCTTTTAAAGGCAGGCAGAGTTTGGCACCCAAGAAGTACAGTGTGTCTGCTTATGGAGGACAAATGTGTTTGCTAAAGCAAATGGATTAGAGCCGTTTTGGAAGACACTTTCGGCTTGGGCTGTATAATTAGTGTGTGTGCAGAGTTGTTGACTAAATTTTCATTTATATAGAAAAAAAATGTCTATTCATTACAAGGAAGATTGCAAGTGCACAAAATGCGATTTTAATACACTAGATATAGTATGTGTTGAGGAACGTTTGAAACTGTTAAATATAATTTAATATCTAATAGTCCCTTAACCTTTTGAGTGCCAACATCACTGTGAGAAATATTTAAAATAGTCACTAAAAATGCCAGCGTTGCTCACGTGTTATATAAATTCAAATAAAAATGTTGTGTAAAAACAGATTATATTTCCTAATAGAAGGTAAACATTACAGGTCATTATGATGCATAAAAAGGTTTGCCTGGCAATTTTCACACCTATTTTGACATTTACTTGGCACTCAAAGGGTTAAACATTTATTACCCAAAATATGATGCAGTTATTTTAATTTTCTAGAGTAAGCTGCGAAATAATTTTCCTAACAAGGTTTTGGCCAGCATGAACAACTACTTCAGGGACAGAGTCATACCCAGCATGTAGACAATTTAGACAGTTGTAACATCCCATCTTGTGTTCATTCTAGCACCTGCCATCTTTGAAAACCCATGCAGTTCCTGTTTCCTGCCTGGGGTGTCGCTGTCTGCTGTGGTGTTTCTAGCACAGGACTGATCTGTTTCTTAGACAACATATCAGCGATGTCGGGTCACTCATTAGAGACTGGGGATAATTTTTACTATCCTCCATAGTGGCAAGAAATTTGCGATTAGACAAAGTTACCTGTACTACGTGCTACATCATTTGAGATTACTTGCTCATGTGCGTTAAGTTATATCGGCAAGACTGACTGCACGTTGCGTGCGCACAGACACCCCATCAGGTCTGCACTGACGACTGGACAGTCTCATGGCATTTTTTTGGAGGCTGGACACAGTCTTGCAACTTTAAGGTATACCATTATCAACCACATACCACCTAAGGAACAGGGAGATGACCGGTCCCTGTATAATATTTATATTATCTCTATCCTGTGTAACGGATCGACACTCCACTGTTATTCCTCAGTCACCAAACTCAATTAGCCAGAATAGAATAAAGTGGCACTCCCACGGAAAGTATTAAACTTTTTTATGAAACATAGATACACTTGAATCCGACGTTTCGAGACGCAACTGTCTCTTTATCAAGGTGTGTGACAAATAAAATAAAATGCAGCTTACCTATATAGAAGAGCCGGTCCAAGAAACACCCACACCAGTGCATAGTGTGCGGGAACGCTGAGTGGTGCCTCCAGGCTGGCTCCTACCAATGATGTCAGATCCCTCCCTAGCCCTCAGATTGCCATGGCACTGGCATGCAGCAGCATCTACATTGGCTGCTTCTGCACTGTGTGCGGGTGGGACGTCATTTGGCAGTGTAGACTATAGTAACCTGCCTGATTCATCAGCAATAGTACAGCTTGACCATTTAAACAAAAAAAAATATTGTATGTTTGAAATGTCTGGCGCTATTCTAGATTGGAGATAGCCAAAGTGAACCTTTTTATGGTTGTAGTCATATGTGAAAATAGTCCTTTTGAAACATTACTGACCTGTTATGATGTCATTATAAAAACAAAAACGGTATTATTTTGTAAGACACTTACATTTAGTCCGCTTTAGAAGTACAATTTGCAATAAATAAATGAGACCTAAAAGAATACCACTAGAATCTGGGCGTGTACAATTGACTTTTGTTGGAGTAAATATCCATCATTTCATATTCTGAGGGTATACGGTCCCTGGGTGGACAATGTCTAGGTCAACAATGACTAGGTCGACCACTAATGGTGGACAGTGAGTAGGTTGACACCTAAAAATGACTGACATACCGTAGGTTGACAATGACAGGTCAACACAAGCTAAAGGTCAACGTGAACATGTCTGACACTGAAATGGTTGACACGTGTTTTTCATGTGTGTGCGTTTTTTTTTTTTTTGGGAACCAACTTGGTTCATACTTTACCACTTTACCATCCAAGTGGGCATAGCGTTTAGAAATAGTATGCCTGAAGCATCGCGAGGGGATGTGGCACACTTATAAAGTGTCTCTGTTGGCATAAACCACAAAAACAGTGATATATGTTGACCGTTTCATTTTCAACCATGTTCATGTTGACCTTTACCTTGTGTAGACCTTTTGTTACTGTTGACCATTCTTAGGTGTCAACCTAGTCACTGTCGACGTAGTGACTGTCAACCTACACGTTGTCAATCATCTATAGTTACCATAACCATCCCGAGTAGGTCAAGCGAGCAGTTGGTTACCCAACGTGTTTAGTCTACTTCAGAGGTTAGTCTCACTTTGGTTGCATTTTACGGACAATTGTTGTGAAATCAAAGTGCTACTATCCAGGAATGGTAAGGTCACTGGTTTTCTTGCTTCCTTCAAAAATCTGTTAAGTTTCGGAACAATATCCCACCTTTTAACATCTAGGACCAAACATGAGTTTAATTATAGACCGCAAATTGGGAGCTGTGGGCGTATGATGAGCTCACAGCATAGGAGGAAGTCCTACCACTTGATTGTGCAGTGTGTACAGGTGGAACTATATGTTGGTCAAGTGTGTCAGCTAGGAACACATTGGGGATATTCAATTGTTTTTTTTTTCCCCTTTTGCATGCCTATTCTCCCTTTTTTTTCACTTTTATATGTCGTGGTAGTGTGAAATTCAAGTCTTAACCATCTTATAAAAGTAGAGTTTTTTTTCTTGTCTTTTTATTCACCTGGGTGTCTGGTGGTGATAAAAGTGTTTTATGATTTTTTATTTAATTTTTTTTACGAATTTTTTTCGACCTACTGTATACCGGCAAGACCTTAAACACCTTCCCCTCCCCCCTTCGTCATACACAAGTCTCACAGGTGTGTGTGTGTGTGTGTCAGACTGATCATCTTGCTGGGTCAGCGACCGCAGGCTTTGGCTCCCTGCACAGTGGCTCGTCTTCTCTCCTGTGAGTGGCAGTCTTCCGCTCTTTGTCCTACCATGGCGGCTCCCTGAATGTGGCACCTGCCTGCTTGAGCATCTGCTTTTCAGAATCATTGCGCAGGACACATCAGGGTGTAATAGGGGGAGGGCCGCTTGAAATATATGGCCTCTGCTTAACAGGGGATTGGTACTGTTATAACAGCCAAACTTGTATGGCCGGGCAGAGGGCAAGGTAAATTTGCAGGCATCTAATTAGAAGCACCAATGGGGAGAAGGCAGATAAAAAAATAATAAAAACTTACACCCGGAAAGCCTCGTAAGCCTCTCTTCAACAGGGGCAACACTTTTCATGCAGGCTGCTACTCCTCACTGCTCCCCACGTCCTCTCCCACAAAATGCAGCACTGCAGCTAAATAGACTAGCAGGGCTTAACACAGTGGACAGTTAGACAGGGTGGAACAAAGTAGAGCATAAAAAAAGGGGGAAAAAATATATGCAATGTGTGATATTAAAAATGGTATAAAATGGGAGCGAGAATATAAATTAGGAATAAATGGGTGTACTTTTTAATCCTTTGTTGTATGATTTTATTTTATTTATTTTTTTGAATATTTTCATGCTTGTGTATTGTACTGACAAGGAAAAATAATGAAAAAAAAATCACAGGCAAAAAAAGATAAAAAAACAACAACTGCTCTCTAATATATAATGGTATACCTATATACCTTATGTATATGGGTATGTAGCATATTTGCAACAGTATGCAATGAAGGATTAAGACCAACTACAGCAGATTAGACGTCTAAATAGCACACCCGGCCATCACTTCAAAAGACGTCAGATGCGTGTATTTGAAAGGTGGGGAAAAAATGATTTCCAGAAGTAAACATTTGAATACCCCCCCCCCCCCCCCCCCCATTTACCAAGTTTTTCATAGCCTTTCTATACAGTGTTCTCCTTTTTACTGCGGCGTAATCAAAGCTCTTGCTTTGATTTGTTTTATGAAACTGGATGTGGGCCTCTCCTAATGTCAATACCTGTGAAGATTGTTTTCGATGGTATCTACCACACGTTTTATTTCCTTCCCAACTGAATGCTTTTTCTTCGCGTTATCTGAGCAGTTAATTTGAAGAATGTCTCCCAAACCATTAAGTATGTTTCTATAGAAATAGTGTCCTCCATAAAGCTTATTACTAAGCATTAGGAGAATAAAATGGAAGGTCACTTTGATGTGATTGAGGGAACCTGGCAGGAGGCACAGGAAATAATTGCAGGCCGTGAACTGTACATGAGTCTTCATGGTACAAATTTGCTGTTTGCTCCTAGTGCACTTTGCTCCTATTAGGTTGCATACAGTTCACTAGTCCTGTTCTTTGCTCTAAGGGATTTGTAGTTGCAGGCTTTCTTTTTAACCCAGTATGGTCATGTTATAGCATAATCACTTTTGAAGTAAGGTTATGGATTGCTGGATCACATATAAACTTACTCCGGTCAGTGGTACCCTGGTATTCCAGAGTAAGAAATTAGTTTTAGTCGTGGCAGGGTTTCTTGTTAGCTTTTTCCTATATGCATTTATAGCAGAGTCCCCATGCATTAATACTGTGATTTTTGCCATACCTTCTTTATGAAGCTGACACGTGCAGCATGACTCAACCTACATAGCATGAGCCTCTGCACTGTACAGTTATATCTGCACGGTGGAGACCCGCACCTAATGATACCTATAGAAATCTAAGAAACAGAAGGGCTGGCGGCCGTGTGGGTGACTCGTTTGGTGTGAAACCGCTTACATGGCATGAGCCTCTTCGCTGCATTGCCAAATACATTCATATTGGAGATTTAAATGATTATATTTATGCAGTTTATAAGATATAGGGGATATTCAATCCAGTGTCCCGACTGTCTGGCTGGCCCAACAGCCGTGAGCCGGTTGCGTTCTCAGCCAGCTCAACTGTAGCTCCACAGGTGGGATTCAATGTCCTGAGCACCAAAAAGGGGGCGTGACCGCAAAATACGGACGTAAATGTTCAAGCTGCGGCCGGGAGCTCAACAATTCCCGGTTGTTCTCAGAACGCGCCCAACTGCTTTTAAAGTCGGACCCGTTCTAACGAGATCCCTGTTCAATACGGTCGGGTCAGACAGCATTGAATAAGCCCTCACTGCTATTTCCCCCGTCTGGAATAGCGGCGGGGGTTTGAATACCGCCCATAATGGAATAAGAGGAACCTGTAAATTCATGTGAATATATCCTCATTGGCATAAATATTATTTGAATTTCCTTATGTTGGTTAACTTCCTCCTTAAGATAAAGGCTTTTTCTTTGCAAGATTTATGCAAAACTCTTGGACCAAATCAAGAGATTATTTAAGAGAATCTGAGGCTCATCATTGTAGCTCCGCACCCAATTTTACCATGACCACATTTCCGGCATTGTAAAGCAGGGATGGGGCTACGCTGAGACAATTTTGAGCAAATGACAATCATACATTTCTTCCTTCTGAGGAGATGTAGATTGGGGTGAGCGACTGTATGGGTGGTGCAGTGACACACATGTGATGCAGGAGCCTTTCCTAATTTCTCAGAGGGCAACAGTAGTTTTCTGAGCTCTTTGGCTTTTTCATGCGAGTAGGCAAGTATGGTTCAAATACAATTTACCACTATTAAAGCTTATAGATTTTTTGTTTAACATAAGCTACTGAAATTCCACAGTATTACCCATACCTTCTAATATTAACAAGCAAGTAGGGCATTCCTAAAAATGGGCATGAGTGACAAATCAGGACACTGCTTCTTTTGTAAAAAAACAACAACGATTTGGTACTTCCTCATCTTTGCGGCCACCGCTTACACCACGGAACTTATGTTGCATACGGCAAGCAACGAGGGTTATTTTTGGGGTCCACGCCACCCTCCTGTGTCCACGCCACCATCTATACCCTTTAGTAATGTTGTAGCGAGCTACCAAGCCCAAAATGTAGCAAGCCTGCGAGTGGACAATCGCGAGTCACATAGCGGATAACATAACTGGCGTAAGCGGTGGCCGCAAAGATGAGGAAGTACCAAAGATTTTAATGAAACTTAATTTCTTCACCTTTTCTATAAATTATAATATTTCACAGACTAGTTCTAATAGAATACCTTTATTTTGTAATAATCATTAAAATAACGTAAGTTTTTAGTATTTATGCACCTACTATAGACATATGACCATAAAGTTCAAACTAAGATATTTCTAAATATTTTTAACTGGATGACTCCATAATTCACAAGCCATAAGGGCATCATGTTATTAAGGAGACAAATGCACTAATGGAGCTTTTTGGCCATGCCAGAGAGCAAGGCTAAGCTGGGTTTATATCGTTAATGCTGGGGGAGGAGGGATGAATGTTGTGTGTCTGCATGCTGCAGATTCCAGGCCTACACCCTCTGTGGAGCGATGGTACTCAGTGGCTCTCCTGTCTCATCGCTGCTTATCGTGGATATAACCTAGCACACACCTTTTGGGGCACACTGTATGTAAAGATGAAAAGCACCTAATGGAGCAATCATTACAGTTTAATTAAAATAAACAAACCAAAAAAAAAAAAAAACAGTTCAAATGGCTCCTAACAGATCTTTTTCATTATGTGTATGGTTATGGGGACCTTTTCTCTGCATATCCTTTAGTCCAGCACATTACAAGTCTGAACTTGCAACTACATTTCTTGGAAGGCTGCCAAATGGCTTGGGCATGTTAATGTAAAATGTTCAGTACATTAAACTAACATGACAGACGTGCTTACCCTTGCAGGCCGCATATAGCGCATTATACTGGACAGCAGTAATGCAGTAAGTACCGTCATAAATCTACAACGCTCGACTTGGCTCGTTCACCACTCTTTACGAATGTTACACACCTGTTATGTATGTATGTATGTATGTATGTTGCTATTACTGTGCCTGGGCTGGCTCTGTACTTCACAGCTTACCACTTATATTGCACTGCCAAATACACCTCATTTGCTGTATAGCTTACTGCCAGCACTTAAAAGTTAAATACTTCTAATAGCCTGCATATTTTAGTGCCAGGCACCTGTCTCACATTGGGCGAGATGTACTAAGCTTGAAAAGTGATAAAATTGAGAGCGAAAACGCACCAGCCAATCAGCTCCTACCTGTAATTTTTTCAAACACAGCTTGTGACATGGCAGATAGGATCTGATTGGCTGGTGGTTTATCACTCCATTTTATCACTTTTCAAGCTTAGTACATCTGGCCCATTATCTTTACATCCTACTACCAGCTGTGCACGCTTATACTGTACCTTGGCTGCATAGTCTGCTGTTCTTTAGCTGTCATTGCCAGCAGTGGTTTTGACACACATACACACACATACACACACATACACACTTCCCTCCCTCCTCTGCCATGTGCTTGTTCAATACCACACAGATTAGGTTTTCCAGTGCAACATGAGAACTGCCTGTGACTACATGAAGAGTGTAATGGTATATAATCAGAATCGCATCG
This sequence comes from Crinia signifera, assembly GCF_055691185.1. Classification (NCBI taxonomy): domain Eukaryota; kingdom Metazoa; phylum Chordata; class Amphibia; order Anura; family Myobatrachidae; genus Crinia; species Crinia signifera. The sequence continues at coordinate 127,631,796 of NC_139222.1, read as the reverse complement.
GTATCGCTCGCAGATCGCAAGGGATTTAACCCTTGTGATCCCGATGCGCGCTCCCGTATCGCACGGCAGAAAGTCATGGCTGCCTTGACTATATAGTGCATATCTGCACTATACAGTCAAAATTGTATGCCATCGAATGCATGCCGTGCGATCTGATCGCATCGCACGGCACATCTCACCGTGTTTACACGCCATAAAGCTGGATACACACCTACAGATTTATCTGTCCAATCTTTCGGGAGAGAAATAAGGAATTTGGTACTTACCGATAATTCCCTTTCTCCGAGGCAGCAGGGGACACTGCAGTACTGACGTATGAGATAGAGTGGGTGCATAGGAGGAGTCGGCACTTAAGTGAAAATTTCGTCTGTGGCTGGCTCCTCCCCCCTCTATCTCCCTCCAGACACCAGTCTTAAAAAACGTGACCGAGAGAGGAAGGGGACAGGCAAAGTAGAACCACAGACTGTAAACCAAAAATATTAGGTAAACCCTTCAACCAACAGACATGCATTCATGAAACCAAACAATACAGATAAATAATTCAATCTGTCAAAATACAGAACTAGCAGGACCCCCAAACAATCATGGCAGGAACGGTACTGCTAAAAAAGAACCAAAGCGCTGGGCGGGCGTGCAGTGTCCCCTGCTGCCTCGGAGAAAGGGAATTATCGGTAAGTACCAAATTCCTTATTTCTCCTACCGCAGCAGGGGACACTGCAGTACTGACGTATGAGATGATACCAAAGCCACTACACCCGGGAGGGCGAGCGCTGAGGATCCTGTAAGACAGCTCTGCCAAAGGAAGAATCTTCCCTGGCAAACCTATCAAACTTGTAAAACCTAGCAAAGGTGTTGGAGCCTACCCAAGTGGCGGCTCTACAAACCTGAGTCAGTGATACTCCCCTGGCAGCCGCCCAGGAAGTACTGACCGATCTGGTAGAATGGGCAGAAACATTCGGAGGAACCTGAATGCATGCTTTTGCATACGCCTCCTTAATAGTAAGGCACAACCACCTGGCCAGAGTCTGCTTCGACGCTGGCCAACCCTTCTTTTCTGCCCCAAACAAAACAAATAAAGATTCCGTCTTCCGAAAAGAAGCAGTCCTATCCACATAGATGCGTAAAGCTCTTACAACATCCAAACTTTCAGAAGACCCAGCCAAGGCCGGAACCACGATCGGCTGGTTCACGTGAAAGGAAGAGACTACCTTGGGAAGGAATTTAGGATTAGTCCTTAGCTCTGCACGGTCTCTGTGAAAAACCAAAAACGGAGGATGGCAAAGCAGAGCCCCCAGCTCTGACACTCTCCTGGCTGACGCCAATGCCAAGAGCATCAGAGTCTTCCATGTTAACCATTTCAAATCTACTGAATCCAGCGGTTCAAAAGACTCAGATTTGAGAAACTCCAACAGGAGCCCCAAATCCCAAGGCTCAGTCGGAGGAACATATGGAGACTGCAACCGTAAAGCTCCCTTCAAAAAGGTCTGCACCTCCGAAATGAGTGCCAATTTTCTGTTGAAAAATACAGACAAGGCGGAAATTTGGACCTTAATAGAACCTAACCGAAGGCCCTTATCCAGCCCTGCCTGAAGAAATTCCAAAAGGCGAGGTAGCTGAAAAACCGCTCTCTCCACCTTCTTCCTCTGACACCATGCCACATAAGATTTCCAAATACGGTGATAATGCTTGGAAGTTACCTCCTTCCTAGCCCTGAGCATGGTGGGAATTACTGTCACTGGAACACCCCGCCTTTTTAACAGGTCGGCTTCAACAGCCACGCCGTCAAACGTAGCTGCGTCAAGCCTGGGTAGTCGAACGGTCCTTGCTGCAACAGATCCTCCCTGAGAGGAAGACGCCACGGAACGTCGGCCTGAAGAAGCTTCAAGTCCGAATACCAAGCCCTTCTCGGCCAATCTGGGGCTATTAATATCGCTGAAGCTGACCCTCTTTTTATCTGTTTGAGTACCTGTGCTAACAAGGGAAACGGAGGAAAGATGTAGATGAGGTCGAAATTCCAGTGAATCGAGAATGCATCCACTGCCCAGGCTCCCGGATCTCTCGATCTGGCACAGTAAAGAGGAAGTTGGTGATTCAGTCTGGACGCCATCAAGTCGATCTGAGGCGTCCCCCAGCGCCGCGTGATGAGCTGGAAAACTTCCGGATTTAGGGTCCATTCTCCTGGATGGAAATCCTGGCGACTTAGGTAATCCGCCTGCCAGTTCTCCACTCCCGGCAGGAAGACTGCTGTGAGATTTGACGCATAAGCTTCTGCCCATTGCAAAATTGGACGAACCTCCTTCATTGCTGCCCTGCTCTTCGTCCCGCCCTGACGGTTTATATAAGCAACCGCGGTCGCATTGTCGGACTGGATCATTATTGGCAGACCCTTGAGCAGGTCCTGGGCCTGGAGGAGTGCCAACCTGATGGCCCTGAGCTCCAGAATGTTGATCGATAACTTGGCCTCCTGGACAGACCAACGGCCCTGAAAAGTATAACCTTGGGTCACAGCTCCCCAACCTCTCAGGCTGGCATCCATCGTCGAATAGCCCAAATGCATGGTCTGAAACTTCGGCCCTTCAAAAGATGAGAAGTTGACAGCCACCAGTTCAGAGACAGACGCGTTTCCCTTGAAAGAAGGATTCTCTTGTGGATCTCCAAGTGGGATCCCGACCACTGGGACAGAAGATTTTCTTGAAAGGTCCTTGTGTGAAAATGACCATATGGTAGAGCCTCGAAAGAGGCTACCATCATTCCCAGTAAACGCGTGCAAGTGTGCGCTGACACCCTTCGTAAAGACAAAACGAGTCTCACCATCTTTTGAATTGCTCGCACCTTGTCCAAAGGAAGCGAGACGTCTCGTTTTCTGTATCCAAAATGAGTCCCAGGAACTTTAATTTCCTTGACGGTGTTAGATGAGACTTTTTGAGATTTAGAATCCAACCATGGTCTATCAAGAATTTGCAAGCTACCATGGCGTGCTCTACCAGTTTCTCCCGACTTGGCGCTTTGATTAGCAAATCGTCCAAATACGGAATAACTGTTATTCCTTGGAGCCTGAGAGCTGCAATCATACATGCCATGATCTTTGTAAAGACTCTGGGAGCCGAAGACAGGCCAAAAGGAAGAGCCTGAAACTGGTAATGGCAATCGTCTATTGCAAACCTCAGAAAACACTGATGGGGTTCCCAAATTGGCATGTGCAGGTAAGCATCCTTGATGTCTAACGACATCAAGAATTCTCCCTTTTCTAGGGACGCCACCACGGACCGAATGGACTCCATCTTGAACCGCTGATAACAGACATGGAGGTTTAAATCCTTTAAATTCAGGATAGGCCGCACCGAGCCGTCCGGCTTGGGCACCACAAAGACGCTGGAATAGAACCCTCTGCCCTGCTGTGAGGGCGGGACTAAAACCACTACTCTTGCGTCTAAAAGACCCTGGATGGATCCACGCAGAGCCTGACTTTCCTACTCTTTCCTTGGCAAACCTATCCGAAAAAATCTTGAGGGGGGGGTCGATGTGAATTGCAGTTTGTATCCCTGGGAAATGCTGTCCAGAACCCATGCATCCCTGCAGTGGGACCTCCAGATTTCTGCAAACTGCAACAGACGCGCGCCCACAATGGAATCCCCCACGTGGGCTGCGAGACCGTCATGCCACTGGTTTGTCAGTGGCCTTGGGATCTGGCCTGCGGGCAGTGGCGGGTGCCGCAGGGGCCACTCTGGCACCTCTTCCTCTACGGCCTCTGAAAGAAGAGAAGCCCCCTCTTGTCTTACCTCTGAAACCTGATGGACCACGAAAGGCCCGAAAGGAAGGCGCCACAAACTGGCGCTTAGGAGGCGGAGCTGCGGAAGGTAAAAATGCAGACTTACCCCCCGTAGCCTGGGCGATAAGTTTGTCCAGTTCCGCACCAAACAACACATCACCTGAAAAAGGCAGAGCCTCGACCGCCTTTTTAATTTCAGCCTCAGCCTGCCACGGCCGCAACCAAACGGCCCTCCTGGCCACAACCGCTGAAGCCGAAACCTTAGCTCCAAGAGACGCTACGTCAGCAGACGCTTCCCCTATATAAGTGGAAGCATCCCTGATAAACTCAGCCAAGGACAATAAATCCTCCTTAGGACTGTCCTGCTCCAAACCAGACACCAGCTGAGAAGCCCATACCTCCATGGCCCGGGCCACCCAGGCAGAGGCCAGCGCTGGTCTCAACAAAACCCCCGCTGTGGAGAAAATAGTTTTTAAGGTAGTATCTAACCGCCGATCTGGCGCCTCCTTCAAGCCGACTGCCCCCGGCACTGGAAGAGTCGACTTCTTTGAAAGCCTAGAAAGAGACACATCTGGCGAAGGCGGAGCCTCCCATTTTTCCCTGGATTCAGGGGAGAAGGGATAGAGAGATTTAATGCGAGAAGAAATTTGAAATTTCTTATCCGGAACTTTCCATATATCTAACAGCGGGTTATCCAGCTCAGCCGAGTCTGGAAAATACACTGGCGTCTTCTGTACCCGACCAAAGATAGAAATCTGAGGCGGAGCCCGTGTCTCTTCTAGATTTAAAGTAGACCTAACGGCCCTGATAAGGCCGTCCACTCCCTGAGCGTCCTCTTCATCCAAAAACTCCTGAGGAGATTCCTGAACCTGTGGCGTTACATACTCACCATCCTCTAAATCCTCTAGCCCATCATCATCATCTGAATGCTGAGGGATAGCCAAGGACACCCCTGCCTTCCTCTTGGCAGCTGCCTGTGAAGTAGGCATCCTCTGTGACGTGCTAGCCAGCGACTGAGACAGAGAGTCCACAGAAGAAATAAGTGTCCTGGCCCAAACAGGCTCTGCTGCAGCCATGCTAGAAAGCTGAGACTGCATCAACTCCCTGTCCTTCCTAGAGGCCACTAATTCAGCAGTAAGATTAGCTAACACACTGTGAATAGGATCCACAGCAGACTGAGGAGTCTGAGGGACAGCTGCAGAAGCCTTTGATAAATCATAGCAGGGAGCACAGAGTGAAACACCCTTCATGTGCTGAGTATATTGCCCCTTGCAGCTCTTACAAGCATACAGCTTAACAGCTGCCTTGGAAGAAGTACCCTTTCCAGCCATAACTGTACAGGTGACCCAGTATATATATATATAGACACACAGGCTCACCCACAGACACACACAACACAAAAAACACTCCTTAGAGACCAGTCTCCCAAAAGAGAAAGCCTAGAGTCTGGGTGTCAAACAGGGAGAGAGGAGCCACAAACCCTCCCAATGCGTGTGTGTGTGTGTAAAACACCTCCGCTACTTACAGTACCCCTGTAGAAAACTGAGGACAGCGCTGAAATGAAGACTGCCGGAAAGTAAACCAGCCTGCAGAACCTCTCAATAGCAGCAGTCACCTCTCCCAATGGCGTCCGCGCGGAAGAAGTACCTCCCACAAGCCACCTCTTCCCGCGCCCGCCGGAGACTGATGACGTCATCGTCGCGCTGACGTCGCGACGATGCTGCCCGGCCAGCGCCCTCTCTCTGGCCGCCCCCTGTATGGTGCAACGCACCTCGCTCTGGATGAGGGGGAAACCGCCGTGGACCCGTAATGCTAGCCGCAAGCAGCTGCGGCGGGTCCCCGGAGCCGATGCTCCGGTGGCTGGGTACTGGAAGGTAGCTGCACGCAGTACCGACCAGACCCTCCAGAGCCTCCCACGAAGCAGGCACCCTGTTCAGGGATGCCTGTGTCACTAAAAACCGAATCACAAAATAAAAAACACAAATAAAAACCTAGTCTCCTGAGGAGACCTTGCCGAGGATACCGACTCCTCCGGCACTTTTTTAAGACTGGTGTCTGGAGGGAGATAGAGGGGGGAGGAGCCAGCCACAGACGAAATTTTCACTTAAGTGCCGACTCCTCCTATGCACCCACTCTATCTCATACGTCAGTACTGCAGTGTCCCCTGCTGCGGTAGGAGAAAAAAAAAATCTGGTTAAGTATGGAAGCATATGGGAAGGAATATTTGCTCCTAGACACTGGAAAAGACAATGACCATTAAGGCAAATTGGTTAAAGCCATTTAATTTATCTGTTTTCCAGTGTTTGGGCAGGAGTGGTTGATTTTCAACTTGCTGTTTTGAGCGGCTTTCAGCTCAAAGTTGCCCAGTGTGTATGGGCCTTAATGCCTAATTCAGCCATTCTCATAACTAAAGGCCCATACACACTAGGAGATTTTTTATTTTCAAGGATTTTCACAAAATCTCTGATATATCTTTCACTAAAGTCGTGCATACACACTGAGCTTTTTTCCCAAAGAGCAAGAGATTTTCAGGAGGTAAAAGACTTTGCTAAAAATCTTTCATTAAAAAGGCAATTTACATAATGAGCTGGGTTTACATAATTAGCTTGGTTAGTGACCTATAAATACAGGATGTATTCAATAAATAATGGTGCGTTTATTTACGATCGCTGGTTTTTGCTGTCCACCAACGGTTTATCTCCATGTAAATGTCGCCCTACAAGTGATGATGATTGAAAAATGAGCCATCACTGCCAAACATGCTGGTAAAACCAGCCGACGGCCCCCCTTGCTAGCGATGATGCAAGAGTGCGCATCATCTCTAGTCGGGCATTGCTGGGGCATACAAACTAGGCAATTTTTCAGCTGAAAATCACCTAGTGTGTATGGGCCTTTACTTTGTAAAATCCCGTTCTTGTACTTTGTAAATAGGTCTTGTACTTTGTTGCAAAGTTTTCTTCTTTGTTGCAAATTTGTTCTTAGCCTACAAATCACATACAGTACATGCAAGTATGCTATTGCAGGGAAAGATATTGTTTTGTAGGGAAAGGAATTTATTAGGTTTATATGTAAGCAGTGCATAACTATTGTGACATTACCAAGCCCGTGCAAAACTTTTTGTTATGGAAGATTTTATGTAATCCAGTGATCTCCCAAAATGTGCTACCGCACCCTAGAGCACTTGCAGGGGTGCCTTGGGTTGGTGGTTCAGGATCAATTCAAAGCATTTATAATCAATGTACGGTATTAGGCAAAAACCGTGCTGGTGGCTTCCAATCATAAAATGTGACAAACAAGCGAATCCTGTCCCTCACCATGTAACTGATTAGAAGGATGACATATTAACCCAACTTTCTTTTAATTAATTTTTTTTTTTTCTAAAGTACTCCAATAAAAAACTTTTGTCCTAGGGTTGCCACTAAAAAGTTTCTAATACTCTAGGGGTTGCCGTGATTGGAAAAAATTTGGGAATCACTGATGTAATCGATTTGTAAAGTTAATGCCACTCCATTTTTTTTTAGCAGAATGTCTGTAATATCATTCTCGCACGAGTCTGAGGTTGTGTGCCAGGTATGATCTGTACCCTGATTTTGATGCCACATACTAGTGTCCACTGTTCCTGCAGGTTATTTTGCTAGCAAATGACTCTGTACTTACTGTTAAGATTCATTCTATTAATCCACGCTAGTGGGTGCAATTATTTAATGTTTGTCAAATTTATTTCTGATGCAATTATTGTCTAGAGACTTGTACACTATGGGGATTGCCTTTGAGCATGATATTATTTCCGTATATATGTAAGCACTCTGTTCCCTTGTAAATGGACTACCTAATCTTGCACTGTAATAAGCAATATTAGTACACTTGTTCTTTTGCAGATCAGCAGTGCTAAATGCGTATTTAATTTCATGGTTCTGCCTTTTAATTTGTTAAAACTAAATTTGTCTTGATGATTGTTCCCTGGGGCCTTGCAGAGAACAGACCGTGTACTTGTATGACAGAGGGCATAAAGGGAAATGCAAACACATTATATCCAGAGACTAGTGTTTAGTAGTATTGATGTATTGACTCTTTAGGTTTTGTATAAAAATCTTTTTTGCTCTCATTGCAGAAATTCATGCCACTGGGTTTAACTATCAGAACGAAGATGAAAAAGTGACTCTCTCCTTTCCCAGCACTTTGCAAAAGGGTAAGTTAAAAAGTGAAATATAAATGTTGGCACATTCCTACTTGAAAAGCTAGTATGCTCCATTCCATTGTTTGTTCTGATTGCTATGTCAGCTTTGTGTCAGCGCTTCACTAGCCAGTTCCAGCAGTGCTGGGGTCCTGGTAGGTGGCTGATAGGGAGTCTCTCATTGCCTTCTGCTGAGGTTTTTGCTCCTGGATCCCCTCTGCTGGGTGCTCCGTACACAGGCAGCCACAGCTTCTACATGGATGCCCATGCTGCTCTGTGTCAGAATTTAAAGGGACAAACGCACCCAATGTGACATCACATTTGGTCCAAATCTTAAATCTCCTATAAAAGGATGTCACTGAACAGTGTCAGAGGCCAGTATTCAATGAGAAAAATTTGCCTTGTTTTATGGTGAGTTTGTGCTGTATTCGCGTTGGAAGGAGCATTTTGCTCTCTAAAAGTGAACCACCCTATTCAATGTGATATTTTCGCCGTCTTTTTAAGTGATTTTCGCCGTGTCTCTCCGTGTAGCAATTCTCCATCTTTTCATGGAGAACTGGAATGTGAACTTTTAAACTAAAAGGTTTTTTTTTTTTAATTTTGGTGTAAAAAAATCAGGATTTTTTTTCTGTGAAGGGGCATGTTATTTTTATTCATGTTCTTATAGCACATGAATATATATTTAATTAAAAAAAATATTTTTTAAATTTTTTTTTTTTTTTTTTTTTACAGAGTAGCCAGCAGGGGGCCGGAGCTCTCTAGTCGCTCATTAGATATTCATATATTCACTGCATCCGATCATTACATATGCACGATTGGGTGCAGTGAATACTGGGTCCCCCGCTGGCTATAGGGGGGGCAGCTTGTACTGCCTGAATCCCGGGGAGCCCACCTCCCCTCCCCTCCACATATGTTCTGCGACAGCCACGGAGACTTTAATCTCCCTGGCTGCCACCGTCCCCCGGCTCCCTGCCAGCTCCCTGCTGCGGACGCTCGTTTGCTGCAGGGGTTAAGACTCGCCGCGAGTGGCGGCGAGTCTTAACCACATTGAATAGTGGGAGCAGGAGTGGCAGCGAGCCCTCCGGAACAGGGCGAGTGCATGGCGAGAGAAAAAAATCTATCGCCATGCACAGAGAATTTTTCACATTGAATACTGCCCAAAGTATAGGCTCATTAAGCTTTAATGCTATCCAGTGCTCTTTCAGTGTGCTCCTCCTGAAATAGGTTGACATAAGCATTAGGTTGACAATGGGAGGGTCGACGGTAAAAAAAAAGTTTACATGCTTGAGCTGATGTGCCGACAGGTGGTATTTCATACCCTACCATCCACTGGCATGGTGGGAGAATATAATAGTGTGCCTGACGCATGGCGAGCGTAGCAGGCCATGCAAGGGGACATGGTACACTTAGACTGTGTCCATGTCGACTTTCGGGACAAAAAAGTGTAAAAAAAATCATGACAATCGTCTGACATTGTTGACCTAATGCTTGTGTCAACCTTAGCCATGTTGATCTATTTCTAGTGTTGACCTAAGCCTGGTCGACACAAGATCGAACTTTGAGTCTGACCCATACCCCCTGTTTCCGGCTTTCCCTGTGCTCTGTTTCTGGTTCCTTCTATCCTAATATTTGCTGCCTGACTCTCCACCTGTCTCTGACCTACCCGACTGTCTCTCTGTGTTAAACATATCATGGCAAATCACTAGAGTCGTAACTAGACATTATGGTTCCCTGTACCAAAAAGGGCATTTGTACACCCCCCCCCCAATACTTAAAATATGGACACACAAAGGTGTGATTTCATGGGGTAAGGCCACACAATAGCGCACTCAGTTAAAATTATGGCATACTAGTGCAACCTTATTCACATTACTTCACACAGAAGGGTCAGTTATTCACATATTCGGTAGTGCCCCTTTATATACAATACACCACACAGGATAGTTGCCTTATACACATACCACACAATAATGCCCATTTCACATCATGCCCCAAATTAGTAGTGTTCTTCTACACATACAGTAATGTCACTTACACATCCTCATATGGGGCCTTATTCCAGTTCACTCTTAGAGGCAAATTCCTTCTCAGATGGACAAAACCATGTGCACTGCAGGTGGGGCAGATATAACGTGCAGATAGAATTAGATTTGGGTGGGGTTTTTCCTCAGTGAGATCTATATTGCAGTGTATAAATAAAGCAGTCAGTATTTTACCTGCACCGAAACAAAATAACTCGCCCAAATCTAATTCTATCTGCACCTGTTACATCTGCCCCCTGCAGTGCACATGGTTTTGTCCATCTGAGAAGGAATTTGCCTCTAAGGGGGTTATTCAATGCTCCGGTGAGCGCATGGCTGCAAATCCTGTTTTAGATTCGCCATGCGCTCGCCGTGATTCACTGACCTCCACAATTCGCCGCCAGTCCATTACAATTCAATGCGTCAGGGGCTCGCTGCCCCTGACTGCAAAAATTATCCCCTGTGGCGAATTCCGGTCCCGGCTCTCCCCTGCTGCTGCAGCTACACTGCCACAGCTGGGGATGGAGCGGAGTCCCGGCAGGGGAGCGTGCTGATGCCGCCGCACAGCCTAAAGCATGGGTCCTCAAACTGCGGCCCTCCAGATGTGGTGAAACTACAAATCCCAGCATGCCTTGCCACAGTTTTCCTATAAGGGAGTGTTAAAACTGTGGCAAGGCATGCTGGGAATTGTAGTTTCACAACATCTGGAGGGCCGCAGTTTGAGGACCCATGGCCTAAAGACTGGGACGGGTCCAGCAGCAGTAGCAGACCTACGGCTCCAGCAGCGCCAGTAATGACATCTGCTGTAACTGCGCTGGGGCTGCCAGAGCCAGAAGTCTGCTGCTGCTGGAGCAGTCTCCCTACTGATCACACAGGCAGTGTCCCGGCTCTCTCTCCCCTGCTTCTGCGGCTACACTGCTACTGATGGGGATGGAGCAGAGTCACAGCGGGGGAGCGTGCTGATGCTGCCGGGAGCCCCCCCCCGCACAGCCTGAAGACGGGGACGGGTCCAGTAGCAGTCCTCCGCCTCCAGCAGCCCCAGCGTGGACATCTGCTATCACTGCGCTGGGGCTGCCGGAGTCGTTGCTGCTGCTGGACCGATCTCTCCTCCTGTACCGACTCTCTCCCCCTGTACCGACTCTCTCCCCTTCCCGCAGACCTCGGTCTCTTGCCTGCACATTGCATGTTACATTGCCTTCCAATGTCAGCTGATGTCCCCCACATCCCTCAAACCCCCTCCCCCGACGCTGCTCAGCTGGCTGTCAGTTCGCAAAGGGGTAAAAATAAATCAAAAAATTCTAAATATAGTAGAGGTGCTTGTAATGCAGAAAAATAAGACCCTTCAAATAAAATTAAAACTGATTTTTTGATATAAAAAGAAAAGAACACATTTATTTTAAAAGTACACATAACAGTTCATCAAAAAAAGATGTTGAATGCAAAACGGTGAATCATGGCGAAAATCATGCTGAAAGCAGTTCTCCATCCTAGCATTGGGAATACACTCTCGGCGAATCCCATTGAAATACACCAGCGAATTGCAGCGAGCATGAAACGGAGAACTGGCCGGCATTCACTGTTAGCTTTCGGTGAACATTGAATAGGTTAAATCTGATTTTCAGTGAAAGATTCACTGCAAGGAGTGAAAACAGCCCGATTCGCAGAAAAAACCCGGTGAATCGGGAGCATTGAATACTACCCTAAGAGTGAACTAGAATAAGGCCCCTGTGTATGTGTTCAATCCCTGGAGTTGCTTTGTTACGTTTAGATGTCAGTAGGAAGTGTGTATGCCCTCCGATCCTTAAGCAACATTCAGTAAAGCAGAAAAGCAAGTTATTTTTTCTGGGATACACCACGGGGAGCAAATGCATTTATATTGTTTCTATGCAGGGCAAATACTGCCTGCTTCTGCATTTAGCAACACATTTTCAACAGCTTTATTTTATCACTGCAATTTAGATTTCTGTTTGAACACACCCCACCCAAATCTCTTTATTTACATCTGTCCCGGCTACATTGCAGCATGACTTTGCCCAGTTGCTTGCATTTTTACATTGTTTGTAATTGCCCGCACATTGTTTCAGGTTCCTGCTGCTAGTGTGGCCCATACGATGCTGTGGGTACCTGATTTTTCATGTCCTAGACATCAGGTACTGCATTTGGAACCTGGTTAATAGCGAACTAGTTTCTGCCAGCTAATGGGGAGAGGCTTCTTCAGGGACAAGTGTTCTTAATAATAGTAGTGAAGCACCTGGCAGAGAAGAAGCCGGGCAGTTTGCTATTGTTGTACAGTCGGCGGGAGACACTCAGCATTGCATACACACTGGCGATCAAAGGGACAGATGGCCAGTTGCACCCCACAGGGCATGCTGTGCATCGGCCATGTCCGCCCCCTACCCACCATCTAACTATAGCAGCTCTAGTTTATAACTACCCTGTACTTGGAAACCCAGACAGAGGGCCCCAACCTACATGTTTGGTGCAGTGCAGACCTTGTAAAAGATAATAGGGCAGATGTATTAAGCTTTAACAAGAGATAAATCCAAGGGTGATAAGGAGATTTAAACGTCCAGCCAATCACCTGCTAACTGTCATGTTACAGCCTGTGTTTGAAAAAAGTCAGTAAGGAGCTGATTGGCTGCACGTTTATCTCTCCTTATCACCCTGGCATTTATCTCTTCTTAAGGCTTAATACATCTGCCCCAATATTTTTATTTCAGAAATTTTAGAAACTGCTGTACTTGACATCCATATGAGGTTACCATATGGTAACTAGCTAGGCAGTATTACAGTTGGTCAAGTTGGATCTTTTATTCCTGTTAGCTCTGATACACTGATCAATCTTAGCTCTTGGTGACTCCATTTCTACCTATCTGCTAATACATGATCTGTACCAGCGCTACATTTATGTACTTTGCCTGAGCTTTAGATGTATTCATTTTTAATGTGTAGGCTTTGGAACGTTGAAGATTGATTTTGTTGGGGAGCTGAATGATAAAATGAAAGGTTTCTATCGAAGTAAATATGCCACAGCTTCTGGGGAGGTACGCTATGCTGCAGTCACTCAGTTTGAGGTAAGAATACATGGACTTTCTCCTATATTACAGCAGTGGTTGACATCATGATTTTTTGTACAGGTCTCACAGGTGGACCTTGTTTGCACAATATGGAAGTCTAAACCCATAGCTTTCTAGTATAGCCTGGTTAGGACAATGTAAATATACAGCATTATAGAGACCATCTGTATTGGTTACTAGAAGTGAAGTAATGGTACACATTCAGTATGACCACCTGGGACCCCCATGAGAGCCATCAGCTTACGTCTGAGCTCTGCTTTAGACCTGCTTCTAGCTATGCGTTTTCTGTGGAAAGTGTTAGTAGTTGTATTTCTTATCATTTACAGTAAGTGATGTAGAACACATCTGTTGTCTGTTACAGGCCACAGATGCACGGAGAGCTTTCCCCTGCTGGGATGAGCCTGCAATCAAAGCAACCTTTGATGTTATTCTGATTGTCCCGAAGGACAGAGTAGCTTTATCAAACATGGTAAGATTTTCACTGCTTGAGTCCTTCTCAAACACTATTATGCATGCAATTTTAAATTCTTTACGCTCCATTTACACCCAGTTTTTTTGTTTTTGCATTTACAACTATTTTAAGCTAACCACTTGAAGAGTTATGAAACAATCAAACAATCTCCTTTTGTATTGCTTTGATTGGATGATGGTTTTTTTAATGTCTGTGCTCAGTTCAGTCAGGTAAAGTCATTAATCTGTTTTGTCAGAAACTTGTATATTAAGTAGTCCTCACTACTTTTCCCGGCAGCTTCTATGGAATGCGTTATTGGCTGACATTTATTTTTTAAAACAAACTATTTCAACAACATCCTCCAGTGCCGTGTGAAGCGTGGCAAGGGATTCGTTATATTATCAACTGCATCTGCCTGCCTCTGTTGCAGGAGTCCTTTTCTTTCTGTATTGTGGAGATGTGTGTTCAATGATGCTGATAATGACAGGGGTGTCTCGCCCCATGAGACACCCCTGTCATTATCAGTGCTACGATAATAAAGCTTGCCTATGTGCAGCCAACATATGAACAATTGGTGGTACTACCCATTCCGACACCTACGGCTTTCACTTTTGACAGAAAAATAAAAATGCAGGTGTCGTTAATGGCCATCACTGCCACAGTCTGATGTTGTGGGGGCTGCTGGGCTTGTGAGATATTGTGACGCTTGCTAGATTTTGTGCATGCACAGTGGTGCTGGCCTGGGTTGGGACACAGTGTCCGCACTAAGCTCATGCGCTGTGGGGGGACTGGCAGGGTTTGCTGTCGGGGAGTGAAGCAGTATAAGCTATAGTGTTACTATCCAGTCCACTATAATACATCTACCCGACGGGCTGTAATTTGGCAGTTAGGAGCTGGTTGGTTGGTACTTTATTTCAGTCAAATTTATCACTGCCCAGGCCTAGTAATTAGACCCCAAAAAACTCTTACATGGCTTCCCTCTCTGCTTTGGTCTGCAGTGTCAGACTGCTGTCACACAATGGGACCCTTAAGGCTAGGCATTCTCAACCTCTGGTCTCAAGGCACCCTAAAGTCCTGGGGGGTGTTTGTTTGTGTGTGTGTGTGTGTGTGTGTGTGTGTGTGTGTGTTTTAAACCATTTTATTGAATCGAAAAAAACAGGTCATGAAATGATTGTTACATATTGTCAAAGAAAACAGTACATCAGCATTGGGTGTCATAAAAAAACCTAGTACTAATGACCTATGAATTTGTAAAAGAATGCATTGTCCGTTCTGAAGAGTAAATAAAAAGTGATGAATGAACATATTGAATCAGTTTGATTTATTTTGAAATTAGGGTAAATAGAGAATATAAAAGTAAGTGAAAAATAAGGGGGTAAATTGAAAAGTGTCACACGTCTATGTCTGTTCTACATTTTTAAATGCATTTGAACCGGGGTCCTCAAACTATTTTGCTCGGGGACACCATCAGACAATAAAATTAATGGCAGGACCCCAGCAAGTTACTGCAGAAGGTCATCAGATGTAGTCAGCAGACAGCACATACATGACAGCATTGTGGAGGCACAAACTGATGGGAAGAATCTAATATAACAGACAATTCAACAGATTTTTCAGACTCCTAGAATCACTGACTGAGATTAGCAACGTCATCATCCTGATGGTACCTAACATGGAATGATGACCCCATGCTGATAAGGTCAGGACATGTTTTGGGGTCAGGACCCACAGTTTGAGAACCGCTGCATTAGTATAATATGCTAAAGGTTTAATCACGTGATCTTGCGTTCTAACGATCAGGTGGATATTTTTGGAATACTTTCATGATCTGATATAAAAGTGACTATCTGTGCTTAGTTGGAAAGCTGACATGGACTTTCATGATCTGAGCAGAAGTTTCTGCTGGCACATAATAGAGACAGAATTTCCGCTTTGCATTAAATCTAAAAACTCCTTTTTCAATAACAATCAATGGTGCGTCTATCAAAATAGGGGACCTTTTAAGATAGTGTTCAGTTATTCTAGGGATGGCAGGTTTTTAGAAATCCATGTATATAGAATTTACTTTCTGGGTAAAGCGTTCAGTATCTGTAAAAAAGGGTTATATAGTACAAGTGTATTTGGTGGGGGGACGAGATAGTAAAATTTGTAAGCAACTAAAAAAAATTATTATTTTTTTTTTTTAAAGTTGTGTGGACATATGTAACAGGGTGCGAGAATCAAAGTGAGAGATTTTGAGAGATTTTTTCCATTTTTTTTTATTTAAAGCGGCAATTGGGTTGATTTTGCCATGTATTTGATAGCAGCTTTAAAGAAAATGAAAAAATCTCCCAAATTCTCTCACTTTCTGATTTTCACTCCCGATTACATTTGGCCCATGGTGTTTTTGTTCCAGTACTTTTTGATTTTAGAGCATTGCCATACATTATTAATGAACAGTCCAGGTTTTAGAGATGTCAAGGCTTCAGCACAGTTTCAATCATTTAGATTTTATAATCTAAAGGCCCCCATACACTATGAGATTTATCTGACCTGTAAAATTGCATCTGATTTCCCTTGAATTTCCCCGGCAGCTTCCCAGGAGACCTACATACAATTTGACACTTGATGTGCCATGTTTAACATCAAATTTGTGTCAGATAAATCACATATGATTTATCACATGTGATTAATCACGTGATTTATCTGACGCAAATTGGATGTGCCATCAGATTTATCTGATGGGATGGCTGTAGGGAGTGGCCTGAACAGTGCTATACCTTGCAGGTATTATGCTGTGTACACATGGTGCAATATGATTGCTAGCGATATATTGCTAGCAATATATTGCCAGGAATCATATTGCTCAGTGTCTCCTTTTCATCAGCGATGAAAAGGAGACACTGCTACTGTCAGGGGGCGGGGGGAGCAGCAGCGTCTGCTTGCTGCTATCACACGGTGGGAAGGGGGAGAGAGACCCGAACGGAGGAGGGAGGGAGCAGCAGACGCTGCTGCTATCACGCGGCGGGGAGGAGAGAGACCCAAACGTAGGAGGGAGGGAGCAGCAGACGCTGCTGCTATCACACGGCGGGGAGGAGAGAGACCCGAACGGAGGAGGGAGGGAGCAGCAGCGGAGAAGGGGGGAGGGAGCAGCAGCAGAAGGGAATCCTTCTGCCGCTTTTCTCCACTGACCTCCTGCTCAGCACCGGGGGAAGCTGCATGCTCCTGCGACCATTAGGGAGTGCACACGGGAGCGCGCAGCTGGCGATTTATCGCCAGCAGCACTCCAAATCACTGGCAATATGGTCGCTCAGCGACCATATTGCCAGTGATTT
Source organism: Crinia signifera (assembly GCF_055691185.1). NCBI lineage: Eukaryota > Metazoa > Chordata > Amphibia > Anura > Myobatrachidae > Crinia > Crinia signifera. The sequence goes on along the minus strand of NC_139222.1, from coordinate 127,614,990 downwards.
CAGCCAATATTGCCCCCGTGTGTACCCACCTTTACTGTTCTGAAGAAAGGAGAATGGCGGTATATGTATATGTAGTTCGGGGGGTGTCGTCACTCGTACAAAAAGACACCAAGCATGGTTCCGCAGCGGGAGACACGAACAACTCACTCACGTATTTATATCAGAGACTTTTGATTCGCTCTGCACCTTGATAAAGGGGCCACTTGGCTCTGAAACGTTGGCTTATACTCCATGCCTGCAGTCTTTTTGTACAGCGCCGCCGCCACTCGAACTATACATAGCAACAGCGCTGCTGTCATCTGGAGGGAACTGTTAGTTTGTTACAGTATTAACATTTTGCTCCCATTATTGGAGTGATGCACCACGGATATATATATATATATATATATATATATATACATACAATGTATGTGTGTATATATATATATATATATATATATATATATATATATATATATATATATATATATATATATATATATATATATATATATATATATATATTTACACACATATACAGGTGTCCATGTTCTGCCTGTCGGATGGATGTATATGTCGATCGTCTCGCTTCCCGTATAGAGCAACATCCTGCAACGTCTGTACGCTGGTATCATCTGCTCCATTAAATATTCTATATGTCCTTTTAGGGTGGTCTTATATGAAACAAAGGTGTGCAACTGAAGATTGCACCTCCAGTATTACAACAGAACAGACAGCATAACCACTAGCAGCAGAGACCTGTGAATGTCTAATGCACACTGACACATATACTGTGTCCGTCTCCTAGTACTAGATAACAGACCACTGTCTGGCACTTCTCCTCACAAGCCAAAGTTTATTTAGTTTTATACGAGCTGGGGAAAGGGGGAGGGGGGGGGGGGGGGTCCGGGCTCTGCTGCCCACGGTGTCATTCGTCCAGCAGCAGGGGAGAGGTCCGCTCTACAGCCTGTGCAGAGTGCGGACATTCAGAAGAAAGGGAGGGGTGGGGGCTCTACAGCCCGTTCTTATATTCAGCAGCAGGGGAGAGGGAGAGTCCGGGCTCTGTCATTCCAGATTGAAGCAGGGAAGAGTGTGTCACTGCCGCCCTCTGCCCTCTTCCCTCCAATCGCGCCTGCCCCTTCCTGTGACGCCGGCTGCTGCTACTGTCACTGAGGGGTTGGAGGATGGCCGCGCACCTGAAGGAGGTACCCAGAGTGCTACATATAGATATATCGCATCTGAAACATCGTGGGTGCTAAAAAGCACCCACGATGGCTCAGATTCCGATATATCTTATGTTCTGCAGGTACGACCACCTGATCCAATCTGATGAGCACGGGAACGCGCATCAGATCAGATGTCAAACACATGCGATTTTCGGCCGATTTCATCCGATTTATCGGCCCAAAGGGCCGAAATCGGATGAAATCGGCCGAAAATCGCATAGTGTATGGGGGCCTTAAGTCACCGGTGATCAAGCATGGATAGCCCTGAAATGTGGACTTTTTCATATGTCTTGAGGACCAAGGTTGGGAATTGCTGGATTATGCAGTGCCTAAGCCAGAGGGAATGCAAGAGAGAAATACCAAAAGTAGGGACTTCGGTGCTTGAGTAGCAATTCTACTAGCAGCTGCTAGTGGGCCTGTATACTCTTGTATAAGCCAGGGTTAGTCTGCTCCCTTACAGAGAAAGGATAAAGCAACAGTCTCTCTTTTTTTTTTTTTTTTAAACAAAAAATTTGGACTTAATCATGTACCACATGCAGGGGGGTGTTCAATCGCCGGCAACCATCTCCCTACAGGGGAGATATCCGCTGTGCCCTATTTAATGCTGTCTTCCCCGACAGCATTGAGCAGGGTTTCTCGGCAGAATGAGCCCGACTTCACAAGCTGTCGGGCTCGTTCTGCCGAGAATGGCCGGGAAGTGACGAGCTGCCGGCTGCAGCTCGCCTCTTCCTAGCCGCAACTCGCAGCCACATCCCTTTTCTTCCCACTGCAGACGGGACATTGAATCCCGCCTGCATGTTCTCGGTTGAGCTGGCAGAGAATGGGACAGGGTCATGGCGGTCGAGCCCTACACATTGAATACCCCCCACAATCTTTATCTGTATACCTTCTAGAACTGGTTTCACCCAAGTGATCTGATAGATTCCAGCCCCTTGTTTTATACCTTGTATGTTGGGAGCATTACCTTCATAAAACAAGGACATTTTTTTTTATTATTGTCATGGCAGCTCCTACACAAACATTTTTTTGAATATTGCATGTTTGTGGAAGAGACAAACTACTGAAGATGTTAAAACTGTTCTAAAAAAAGGTTGGCATACAGCTAACCTGAGGACAAGGAACATGATCAGGAGAACTGAGATTTTATTTCAGAAAGACGGCTGCATTATCCTTTCTGGTTTAATATTAAACACACATCTATATAAGATTCCAGACTTTTAGTTTTGCAGTATAATTACAGCTGTGTCAGGTGAACATTTACACGGATACTTGTGTGGGTTGCTTTTTTGCACAGTATTTGAACATCGCTATTTTTTATTCCCTCTCTGAGTCTGCCGAATAGATTTCCCGCTTGCCAATGCTCCGTGAAGGGTTTGAGTGCTTGAAACTCCTAACTATCTCCCTAGTTCAGACCATCAGTAACCTTTGACCCGTAGGAGCATAGATTCCCTGTTATAAAGTAATTCAGTTTTTCTTCCAGACAAGCTTGTTAAGGCATTGATCAAGTGGATTTGGCAAATTCAACCACTATTATTTTACAGTGTTTTCGGACCATTACCCATTTTTCCATGGAGAGTTATTTGATTTGAAGGCAATCAATAAATTTCTTCAGGATGGAATTGCTTCAGTTGGGGCCTTGAGGGAAGGTTAGTTTCTGCATTCCTAGATATCAAGGATGTTTTCCTTAACATCCCTGTATGGGAAGATCATCTAAACGTTCATTACTTTCTGGTATTTCACAATCCCTTTTTGCTTGCCAGCTCCAAATGATAGCACCTACGTTATCGGGGTCCATAATCTAGTATCTTAAAAAGGTCAGAGATCCGTCCCAATCTAGATAGCTTGTGATTTATTACCCATAGCTTACTGTAAAATTGGCCTTTAATTTAGTGCATCGCTTTTCCCAGGACATGATTTGCTCTTCTCAGTTAATATCACAATAGGTAGACATCTGTGCCCAGTCATATTTCCTGTCTGAGCCTGACAGAACTGGCATTAATGGAATGTGGAAGTGTTTCGGAGCCAGTTTTTCAGACCATAGTATGTGTCATAGTTTGGAAATCCTAACCATTCTAGTCCAAAGATTCTACTGTATGGCTTTTTCATGTTTCAATTGCTATATTTTCCCGCTGAGGGGTTTTGGGTTGTACTTTGGTTAGAGTTCTATTAAATGGCAGATTCTGCCCTCAAGACCAGATACCGCTGTGGTGATTAGTCCTCTAGTGAGATGTAATTGGGTGGTTTTGGCTCACATTTGCAAAGTAATTACTTGTTGTCTTTCCTTCATATGATCTCCATATTTTTGAAAACAGACTTAGCATCAATTGGGAGAGTTTCTTAGGAGCATCTTCCAAGTGGCTGTTCATGTTTTGAGGAATTTTTAGGACCACACGCCCTGTATCCCCCTACTATCTGAGAAAAGGGAAGTTTATATTTAACCCTTATTCCTCTTTCTTCAGGTAGTAGAGAGACCAGCCCACTCATTAATGTGGTTTATTGGACTATTTGTACAGTGATGCCAGGAAGCAAGAGAAATAGGGGTAGGTAGAGACAAAGAGGAGGAATGGGTTGTATTTTTTCAGAGCTCTGACTCCTAGGGTTGGAGTACATTTTAATGGAATGTACAAATATCTGTTTTGGTTTTTTATCTATTTCAATCCATTTATTCCAGAACCTCAGATATTGCTCTAAGTGGTAGATGTATTAAGCCTGATAAAGTGGAAGGTGATAACATACTAGCCAATCAGCTGTGTTTGAAAAATGAAAGTATGGAGTGGATTGACTGGTGCGTTAACACTTTCCAGGGGTAACCAAGCTTAATATATCTGCCCCTACATTCTTAAATAAAGCCATAAAACCATGATGACCCATAAGTAAAATGAATGATCACAAACTGTTATTGTCTGGTCCGAACCCTTAATACTGTCCTCATGCGCTAATTGGCTAGTTATTGCCATGTGTTGCTATCTGCTAATGTGTGCAGCTGCATTCACAGACCCCTATGTGTTCCAGTTACGTGGGCTGAGTGCAGAAGCCCTGATCTATCACGTCTGCTTCTTTTTCATTGTACAGAATCTTATTGAGCGCAAGCCATACCCTGATGATGACAGCTTAGTGGAGGTGAAGTTTGCACGCAGTCCTGTAATGTCAACCTACCTTGTGGCCTTTGTGGTGGGAGAGTATGACTTTGTGGAAACCCGCTCTGCTGACGGTGTGCTGGTTCGTGTTTATACTCCAGTTGGCAAAGCGGAGCAGGGAAAGTTTGCTTTGGAGGTAAATTACAGTTTGAGTCCATGTGTATGCATATATTTATTACTTCAGATATTGTTTCCCTCTAACTTCTTATATGTATCTCTTATTTTAGGTTGCTGCTAAAACTCTGCCTTTCTATAAGGATTACTTCAATGTGCCCTACCCTCTTCCCAAGATTGATCTAATCGCCATTGCAGATTTTGCAGCTGGTAAAGTTTCCACTGACTGGCCTGCTGTACAAGTGTCAGCCTGTCTTTGGTGTACTTCCATCCCTCATTATTTTTTTTTTTTTTTTTTCTTCACAGGAGCCATGGAAAACTGGGGACTGGTTACTTACAGGTATGTTTGCCATGGTACTTATGTTAGTTGGTCGCTCGCCACACTATGTAAAGTCAACTCCATGCCGACATGGATAGTGGGGGTATGTGGGCACCCAACTAAAATATAAGTACCTTTGTCATTATCTCTACTGGTTTTGGGGTTAGGGTTAGTGAGCTCAGGTTAAAGAGTGAGCACCCATAAGACTTCATATTTGCATTTACTGTATATTTTGTTTCTTGAGAGAACAATAACATGAAACTTTGAAGGATTGAAGCAATGATGCTGCGCATAGTGCAGCGGTTTGCTGTGACAAGCTGGGGTGCCTCGGAACACTTGCAGGGGGGTACCTTGGATTAGTGGTCCTGGATCAATTCAATTATTTATGTAATTGTAATAGGCAAAACCACTGATGTTGCTGCTAATCATAAAATGTGTACAAACAGAAGCAAATCTTGTCCCTTGCCACATAATTAATCCCAATGATGAAGACCATTTACTATTAATATTTTTTGGTACTTGTGTACTATCACGGCGCCCATCGCATCGCAGACCATAAGGCATGCGATGCGACGAGATTTCCACCGATGTCATACAAAGTTAAAATTGTATAGCATTGTATATGGCATACAATGCGATGCGATTTTAAATTGTATAAGCACCCTAATGGGGGCTTACAATGTTAAATGCACCCCCACGCCACCCCCACTATGAACGTGAACCCGAAGCGTGGCGAGCGCAGCGGTACGCGTCCTCCGACCTTTTCATACTCCCACTATCCACGTCGGCGTGTAGTTGATTTTATATAGCGTGGCGAGCCTGAAGCATGGCGAGCGTACGCGGAATACATGTAAAGTAATACGCGTCCCCTCACTGGGCTCACTGCGCTCTCCAAGCTTCGGGCTCGGTGGCTCGCTGCGCTCGCCACACTATATGAAGTCAACTCCACGCCGACGTGGATAATGGGGGTATGAAAAGGTCGGAGGATGCGTACCGCCGCCCCTCGCGGGCTCGCTGCGCTCGCCACGCTTCGGGTTGGCGTTCATACTGGGGGTGCATTTAACGTTGTAAGCGCCCATTAGGGTGCTTATACAATTTTAAATCGTATAGGGGGCTTATACAATTTTAAATCGCATCGCTGTGCATCGGGTGTATGCCATGCGATGCGATCAAAAGTCGTGTGACTTAATATCGGGGGCGCCGTGATAATACACAAGTACCTATATTTTTTTTCTACATTTTCTCAATAATAAACTGTTGGCCTAGTGGTGCCGCGACAGATAATTCTGGGTGCCGTGATTCAGAAAAGTTTAGGAACCACTTGCATAGTGTAAAGGTCCATCACTGTAATATACTACAGTGATAGCTTTTGTAGCCCCTTTTTCTTCTACGATCCCATGGCAGCCATCACATTGGGATATCGCCCCTTTCCTTGAGTTAGACAGGTTACTTTTTTCCCAGGCTCCTCCCCCTTGGGTATATATCCCTGCTCCTCCCCTCTCCTGGTGTCTTTTTTTCCTGTCTCCTTGTTAGTTAAGGCAGGAAGGTTACTTTTATTTTTGGCTCACCTTTTAGATACAGGGATCACTCAGGGGGTTGCAGCTTGGGAGCGTGACCCTTAATAGGGTGCCTGTCCATGCCATCAGGAGTACAGTAGCGGGCGTCTGTAGCTCCTCTCTCCTTCATAGCACCAGCACTAGCGCTTGCAGCGTGTGCACTCTCCGGCAGGGATTGCTGACTGAGAGGAGAAAGTTGTTAAACTCCAGCGTGAGCTACAAGCGCGGACGCCGGGATTGGACTACAGGAGCCAGAATCCCTTGCGTCGCGTCTTCCTGCCGCGTACTTCCGGTTTCGGCAGTACGCGCAGAAACTACAGGTCCCATGTTCCTTTGCGCTATCGCGCACTTCCGGTACGCCGGGCGGCGTTTGCACGCTTCCAGCGCGCTCTGCTTGAATAAAAGAGGCAGAATGTCAGTGTCTGCTGTGAGGCAAAGCAGCAGCAGGGGAGTTCTGACAAAGCGGCTGTAAGGTAGGACGATGGGTTACTTCTGCTATCAGCATCTGTAAAACGCAGTGTGTGTATACATACCTTATGGGTTTTTTATGTTGCTGCAGATAGTGGTGTTGTGAGATGGATCTGCCTTCCCCCAGTAGAGGAAACAGTGCCCCTGTGAGGTGAGCCTTATACGTTTTTGTGATAGGGAGTTTTAGAAAATTTTATTTCAGATTAGTAATAGGGGTTTTTTATTGTTGTTATAGTGTGCCTTCTGAACCAAAGAAAAAAGTTGCTAAGAAGAAGCATACAGAAATACGCTGCATGGCTTGTGATAGAGTGATTGATGCTGCACTTGACAAAACTATATGTGAGAGCTGTGAACCACAGCCGGAAGCCCCTGATAATCAGTCTATAATGCTGGAGAAATTGATGGACTGGATGAAAAAATCCTTTGTGGCTAAAGAGGATGAACACCAAGGGTCTAAGAGAACAAGAGACCAGGCAGAATTGGAGTATGAAGGAAATGATACCTCTGATGATGGGGAGGAATTTAAAGATGGCTCTGATGAACCAGGGGAGATTAAAGAGGATAATAGAGTATTCAATTTTGAAACAGTAGAATATGTGCTGAAACATATTTATAAATCGATGAATTATAAAGAGACTGTCACACCCATAGAAGGGGACGATTTATTATTTGAGGACAGATCCAAGAAGGGTCGTTCCTTCCCGGTTCATCGTGTTATGAAGGAGACTATTGTGAAGGAATGGTCAAATTTGGAAAAGAAACAAGGAAAGTTATTCCGTATTGATAAAATGTATCCTATAAAGGATGAGGAATGTCTTAAGTGGTGTGGTATACCCAAGATAGATGCCGCAGTGGCAGAGGTGACTTCACGCACTACATTACCATTGGAAGATGGAGCCTCATTCCGGGATCCAATGGATCGAAGAATGGAAGGTTCATTGAAGAAAGTGCACCTTTCCACAGCGGTATCCCTGAAGTCAGGGGTAGCGATGGCCTCAGTTACAAGGGCGGTGAGGATGTGGTGTACTACACTTCATACGGACTTAGAGGAGAAGATCTCTAGACAGTACATCATGAAGAATCTAGAAGTGATTCAAAGGGCTGTTGAATTTCTTTGTGAAATGTCTTTAGATGTGACCTCCTTTGCGGCCAGATCTATGGCAGCAGGGGTAGCAGCAAGGAGGGCTCTATGGTTGCGATCCTGGTCAGCTGATTCTCATTCTAAAAACCGTCTGGTCTCGTTACCGTTTGAAGGATCATTTCTCTTTGGCACCAAGCTAGATGCCCTGATTCACAGGCTCACGGGGGGCAAGTCCCTAAAGCTTCCCCAGGATAAAAGGAATAAATTCCCGTATCCAAGTACCTACAAGCAAAACTTTAGAGATGCCAAAGCATACAGGCCGGGTAGGCCGTACAGTCAGAGAGGCTCCTTTTCCAGCTCCAGACAGTCCTTTCGGCAGAATTATAGGAGAGGTGGAAGACAATGACAACCAGCTATTTCCCCCGGTGGGAGCCCGTCTGGCCCAGTTTCCACAGGTATGGGACATTTCAATTCAGGACAGATGGGTACAGAGGATAATTCGAGAGGGTTATTCTTTGGAATTCAACCAGACTCCCACTACAGATTTTTTCCAGAGGTCAAGAAAACCCAGGTCGGCACTAGAGTCAAGAGAGTTAGAGAAAATTCTAACCAATTTACTGTCCATAGAAGCAGTGGAGACGGTGCCAAGGAACCAGTGGGGGAAAGGGATGTACTCCAATTTGTTCCTCGTAGAGAAGAATACGGGGGGGTTCAGAACTATTATAGATCTGAAAAGACTGAATCGATTCTTAATAGTGAGGAAGTTTCGTATGGAGACCATGAGAACCATTACGGCAGGAATAAGAAAGGGGGACTTCATGGTGTCCCTGGACCTAAAAGATGCCTACTATCATGTTCCAGTACATCAGCTGCATCGGAAGTACCTCAGGTTTTGCATAAAAGGGAAGCATTACCAATTTACGTGTCTACCCTTCGGGCTTGCGGCCTCTCCGAGGGTCTTCACGAAAGTGTTAGTAACTCTGGTGGCACTATTAAGAAGAAAAGGGATTCTCATTTGGCCGTATTTAGACGACATACTCATAGCAGCTCCATCCGAACAGGTGCTCACACATCACGTGCAGATTGTGATCGACTGTTTACAAAGGCACGGGTGGCTAGTGAATCGTCAGAAGAGTCAGTTGACGCCCACACAGAGAATCAAGTTTCTGGGGGTAATAATAGACTCAAGAAAGTTCGAAATATCGCTATCAGAAGAAAGGTGCAGAAAGGTCAGGGGGCTGTCGGACTCAATTGCAAAGACAAGAGTGACATCCTTGAAAGAATGCACAAGATAACTAGGGATGATGTCTTCCACAATAGGGGTCATTCCATGGGCTCAATGGAGAATGAGAGAGTTACAGTGGGCAATCCTGCCACTTCTAAAGAAAAGGGTGTCCATAACAAAGAAGATAAATCTGTCTTCAGAAGCAAGAAGGTCTCTACACTGGTGGGCCAGAGAAGCTTTGGAAGACAAGACGACATCTCTCCAGTCACCAAGATTCCGGTTAATCACAACCGACGCGAGTCAGCTAGGTTGGGGAGCTCATTGCGAAGGAGAGACAATTCAAGGCACGTGGAAGGCGAAAGAGAGTGCAAACTCGTCAAACTGGCGAGAGGCAGAGGCCGTATGGAGAGCGATAAGAAACTTTTCCCAGACGATCATAGGGACACATTTAAGAATCTTCTCCGACAATACCTCGGTGGTTGCCTATATAAATCACCAGGGGGGAACCAGGAGCAAGTCACTTATGACAGTACTCTCAAGGATACTGTCTTGGGCGGAAGAGAACGTGGAGTCGTTAACAGCCATTCATGTCCCAGGGGAGCAGAACATACTGGCAGATTTCCTCAGCCGAAACAAAGTGCACCCAGGGGAATGGGAGCTGAATGGAGGAGTCTTCAGAGAGGTGACCAGCCGGTTTGGGGTGCCGGAAGTAGATCTAATGGCGACACACTTAAACAAGAAGGTGAACAGATTCTTCTCCAGATACTCTCTTCCCCAGACAGCAGCGATAGATGCTTTCTCCGTACAGTGGACGTGCAGTTTGGGGTACGTGTTTCCCCCATTTCCACTAATTCCCAAGGTTCTAAAGAAGATAATGGACGAGGGGACGGAAGTGATAATCATTCTTCCCTTTTGGCCCCGGAGGGCATGGTTTACAACAGTGCTGAGAATGGCAGTTCAAGAACCTTGGACATTGCCGGTGGTTCCAGAACTCCTGATGCAGGGGCAGCTGCTACATCCAGATCCCGCAGGGTTAGCTTTGACGGCGTGGAGATTGAGCGGGGCCATCTGAGGCAGAAGGGTCTTTCGGACCAAGTTATTTCTCTGTTGCTCCAAGCAAGAAAGAAGATTTCGTCTGTGGCTTATTATAGGGTCTGGCGAGCGTTTCTCAACTGGAGAGGGTCGATGGAGGCAATACAGGAAGTTACAACTGCTGAGGTTTTACAATTCCTTTACAAGGGGTTTGCAGATGGTCTGGCTAATTCAACATTGAAGGTTCAGATTTCAGCCTTAAGTGTCCTATTAGAGAGAAGACTGGCGGAAGAACAACTGATTATTAGGTTCGGGAATGCGATCAAGAGGATGAGACCTCCAATTAGATCTCTGGTAGCCTCCTGGGACCTAAATCTAGTATTAAAAGCTCTGATGAGTCCACCTTTTGAGCCGTTAGCAGAAATCTCGTTAAAGCACTTGAATTGGAAGACCGTATTTTTAGTCGCCATCACCTCAGCGAGAAGAGTTAGTGAACTCCAAGCGCTATGGGCAGAGGAGCCATATCTGAAGATTCTTCCTGATAAAATTGTTCTTAGAACCAATCCTCATTTTCTCCCCAAAGTCATTTCTGAATTTCATTTGAACCAAGAAATTTCACTGCCAACGTTTTATCCAGAACCCAAGAGTGAGGAAGAGATGGTCTTACACAATTTGGATGTAGTAAGGAGTATTACTACTTATTTGAAGAGAACGGAGGAAATCAGGAAGACAAAGAGTTTATTTATAATCCCTGAGGGGTCAAGGAAGGGATTGACTCCTACGAAGCAAACCATTTCAAGATGGATCAGGGAGATCATTGTATTCGTGTACAAGTTGGAAGGAAAAGAAGTTCCAGCGATTGTCACGGCACACTCTACAAGGGCTACGTCGACTTCGTGGGCTTTGAAGGCGAAGGCGTCGATAAAGGACTTATGTGACGCTGCTACTTGGTCCTCAGTTCATACGTTCTCTAGACATTATGAAATAAATGTGTCTGTTCCTCAATTTGGGGATCAAGTATTACATGGTGTGATGGATAATTAAAAGAATTATAACTTGACTGGGCCCTCCCGTGTATTTAGCTTTGGTATTCCCAATGTGATGGCTGCCATGGGATCGTAGAAGAAAACATCGGATTATACTTACCGATAATTCCTTTTCTTCCTAGAGACCATGGCAGCCATTATTTGCCCTCCCTTATGTTCTTTTTTCCCAGAGAGGAAGGAGACACTCGAAAAGACACCAGGAGAGGGGAGGAGCAGGGATATATACCCAAGGGGGAGGAGCCTGGGAAAAAAGTAACCTGTCTAACTCAAGGAAAGGGGCGATATCCCAATGTGATGGCTGCCATGGTCTCTAGGAAGAAAAGGAATTATCGGTAAGTATAATCCGATGTTTTTGTTGTAATTGACTAAGGTTTAGACCAAAACAAAGTCACAGTACAGTTGCTGAATTTCATATTCTCTTTTGTCCATCAAGCCATTAGCAGATATGTCAATAGCAATGAAAGGAGGGACTTATCTTAATTGAGTAATCTGACTGACTGGTAATTCACAGAAATGGTTTCTTGCTAGATGTTTGTGCAAGCTTATCTATACAAAGTACTAAATATACCAAATAGTTTCTACTAATTTAAGTTGGCTTTGGATAACAGATTTTTCTTATTTTACCCTTAGAGAGACCGCTCTGCTTATTGATCCCAAGAACTCGTGCTCTTCCTCTCGCCAGTGGGTAGCATTAGTTGTGGGGCATGAACTGGCACATCAGTGGTTTGGGAACCTTGTCACTATGGTAAGTACAGGGGGTAATTCAGTTTTGCACGAAGGACACAATGTAATGTTCCAAAACAGTACATAGTGTTTGCTGACAGCACAAGCTTTTGAGGTGTTAGGAAAAACTTGCTGTGCCAGCCTTGCTGGAAATAGGTGCTATGCATGCAGCTGTGATGCCCAGCAGCACTGCTGCTTTAAATTTATTCCCCCCTAGGTGTCTTTGAGTAAAAGTTATTCAGTGTCCATTTATCACCAGTGTTCTGAGCAATGCTAGATCACTCAGAATGCTCAGCAACATCGCTCACCACACAGTGATGTGCCAGCACTGTGTGCTGAGCAATCTGTCAGGGCCAGTGGTCTCTGGTGAGAACACTGGCTTTGACCAATTTTAATGTCCAGCATGCTGGATATTAATCTCCGGGCGGGCGATGGCAACACGCAGGGCCACACATCGCTATTCCCCTGCACACAGAGATGTAGGAGCATTCTCACTAGATTGCTTAGAAAATGGCTACGTATGTAGGCCCCATTAGGATGCGCACATCCAGTCTCCAAACTGGTGACTTCTCTGGTGCAGTTACGGTAAGACTCCAGATACAATGGCCGTATTCAGTGTGGCCGGCGAAGGGGAGGGTTAAATGGTGGGGAATGCCAAAAACAAGTGATCCTCAACGTTTAACCCCCGCGCCGGCCGCTCACCCTTATCTGTGTTCTGGGGAATCCTCGCCATCCGAGGATTCCACCAAACAGTGAGCCTCGTGGCTAATGCAGGGTCACTTCTCCTTCCTGAGCTGTTTATATAACAAGGTTTCAAGTGTTTTCACTGTTTAACCTTTTTCTATAGCGCACAGGGATTGCTGTAGGAGAATAAGCTTTTATACATTACTGAGCAGACATTTCATGATAGCACCACCTGCTGGTTTATCTAATGAGAATTACATGTATAATTCCTTTAATAAAGGGAGCTTTAGTGCACATTGAAAATGCTTTGGTTGCTGTAAATTGGAACGGCAGGGAATGAATAACCGCTATATGAGAAGCTTGCTGATATGTCCTATCCTTTCCCTGTCCTTGGCAGGAATGGTGGACCCACTTGTGGCTGAATGAAGGCTTTGCATCCTGGATTGAATACCTCTGTGTTGATCACTGCTTCCCTGAGTATGACATATGGACACAGTTTGTCTCTGCAGATTACACTCGAGCTCAAGAACTGGATGCACTGGACAATAGCCACCCAATTGAGGTATTGAGATGCATTTCATTGCTTTTTGTCATCTGCTTTTTCCATTTATTTTGGGGGGTATTATTTATTTGTTAACTTTAATTTGCTTTATTATTGGTGTAGTCTTCAATGGACTAATGCTATTCTACTTATATTGGCCACTTTCGAATTGTCTTATATTGTGTGTGTGTGTATGTGTGTAAATTGATGATGTTTTGGTCAGGAAGGTGGCCATATTGTTATATTGGAGGAGTCATTGCTACTTTGTTCTTTGTCCGCAGGTCAATGTGGGACATCCTTCTGAAGTGGATGAAATATTTGATGCAATATCCTACAGCAAAGGAGCATCTGTAATCCGTATGCTGCATGATTACATTGGTGATGAGGTAAGTGGGTATATTATATTTAATGCCATAGAAGTATACACATAGGCCTGGTGCAGTGTTGGTCATACATTGGGAGTAATCTATGCTCTAAAAAATGTAGCGTGTTTACACCCATATGCCGTGACATAAGCATCGAGATGTGTGCAGGCTGTCACCATATGCATTTGTTTTACATCCAGCATGTGTTAAAGACAATTATGCCCATGTTTATAACCATTTGCTTTGGTGGCGGAATATGATTTGGCTATTATTATTGGAAACCCCTTATACAGCAGACACGAGACCTTTTTTTTTTTTTTGGCTTATCTACTGCAAAAGCATAATCTGTGTATCCGCAATGAGGAAAGTGCCTTTCTCCATTAGCTGTGCATTCACAAACTGCTCATCAGAGGTTTTTTAGTGCTGTGACCATCATTCAGTATTTGTATCTGATCACTGGAAAATAATGTACCTTTCTCGTGTGTGTGTGTATCTTTTTAATAGTGCAAACATATTCTTACTGGCCTCTGTTAGTATTCCGCTTCCCTCACCTGTCCCCTCCCCAGTTGGGTTTTACTTCCAAGTATTACACTGGTCTCCATCTACTGTTTCCGTTTTCTGAGTATGGGGTGGTCCTCATTCAGCATCGGACTTATAGCTCCTTACATATCAAAAAGATAATTCTACCTGATTCTTTCCCGTAATGATGGTTTCTTTGAATTAAATACCTATTTTTGAGTGCAGGTTCTATTCGTTCTTATTCCAGTTTATATTAATGTTGTTAATTATCTGAATTTTTATATTGCATTTATTGTATAAATCCTAACAATTGGGTAAAGGTGGTCGTCCCCCCTCATTAAATTGATGCAGGCAGGGCAAACGTCTCCCTCTGAGATAGATTATATTTTGTTTTTCTTCCCCTGCAGGACTTTCGGAAGGGCATGAACCAATATCTCACAAAATTCCAGGAGAAGAATGCTGCTACAGGTACTCCATGCTGTGTGCTGACCATATTTCAGACTACATTGCCAATCTGCACTCTTATCTTCCATGTTGCTGTCCCTTGCACAGCTGTAAAATTTGTTCTCCTTTTTTTCTGCAGAGGACCTATGGGAGTGTCTTGAGGAGGCGAGTGGGAAGCCAATTGCTGCTGTAATGAATACATGGACCAAGCAGATGGGTTTTCCTTTAATCTATGTGGAGTCAGAGCAGGTAACTATGCCTAAAGATTCATTAATAGGTTTTTGCCATGTGATGTTTAATTTAGCATACTTCCTGTGCAATGTCATCCAAGGATGAGCCTTTTCTCAATGATTTTAATATCCTAGCACAACAAGCGTATACATTTTTGGTTCATATCCACCATTAATAATCTTCCCCAGAAAGAAGACTCCCGGATCTTAAAGCTGTCTCAAAAGAAGTTCTGTGCCAGTGGGCCACAGCATGGTAAGGTGTTCTAGGCTCTTCTGTGACTTGTATTGCTCTATCTGAGATGTAAGGGACCTTGCCATGCACTGCCATAGCGGTGTGACCTGATCACAAGACAATGCTGCTCATCTTTGCACAGTATTGTCATTATAGTCTCACGTGTGCTTTGCTGGAGCTGCTCAAAGCTATCCTACCTTTCTTTCTTCCTATTTCTCTTATCTCCTTTATTCTCCCGATGATAGGTTGGCGGGTAAGCCTCCAGCCCCTCTCTCCATATAACATCCTCCTATTGCCCTCGCTCAGGTGAGGAGTGTCCTCAATGGATGGTACCGATCAGCATCTGCACCAGTGAATCCCCGGCCACCGCTAAAGTAAGATTACTTATGGACAAGTCTGAGACAGTTGTGCTAGAAGGAGTCACTTCAGACCAGTGGGTTAAGGTGAGTTTGAGTAACTGTTGCAGTGCCAATGTTTCTGACTAGCAGGAATTTTGAGATATTACCAATGAATTCAACACTGTTATGCGCTCTGATAGTATGATATGAATGGTGATACACCAAGGTGTGAGTGCCGTATAATTCATAAGTTATAAATTATTATTGTCCTTTATTTATATGGCACCACAATGGTTCCGCAGTACCTAAATTTGGAAGACAATTTGGAACTTGAGAACAATGTGAATCATTGCTTGGGTTTGTTATTATACCTCATCACCAATTGCCTTTTAAATCTGCTTTACCGAAGTCACTGCTCCTCTTCTCTCCTCCAACTTAGTTGAACCCGGGGACTGTTGGTTTCTACCGCACCCAATACAGCTCTGACATGCTGGACAGCTTGCTACCTGGGATTAGAGATCGCTCACTTCAGCCCGTGGACCGGCTTGGCCTGCAGAATGATCTATTTTCCCTGGTGAGTATGGACATGAAGTTAAGTAAACACTGACACAATACGGTGATTTTTATTTTATTCTGCAAGGGGCAGATACTAATCCAGTATGCCTAGTTTCATCCATGTGTATTCCTTCTGTAGGCCCGAGCAGGCATCATCAGCACGGTTGAAGTCCTTAAAGTCATGGAGGCCTTTGTGAATGAACCTAATTATACTGTATGGAGCGACTTGAGCTGTAATCTAGGGATCCTGTCCACACTCTTATCTCACACAGAGTTTCATGAAGAGATTCAAGATTTCATAAGAGATGTCTTCTCCCCCATTGGACAACGCTTGGGCTGGGATCCCAAGCCTGGGGAGGGTAGGTTGTAAAAAGTCCATGCTTGGTAATCTTATTTTAATTAGTTTTTTGTTCCTCTAAAGCACAATCCCTCTTTTTATACCCAGTCTAGTAAACAATATAAATGATAATGGTAAATTGATATAGATAGAAATCTCAGTGAAAATAAACATCAAGTGTCTTACCTTTTTGTACTGTAAGAGGAGTGACTGTCCCGCCACCAAGCCCGCAGAGGCACTGGATGCGGATACTCAAACTTCCGGTCTGGCCCACCTCCACGGTGTCACCAGTGTGATTGGTTACCAAGGATACCAGGCAGTGTATGACTGGTAAAAGTGAATCTGGTGACATTAGTGATCTGAAGCTAAAAACAAAATAAAGTGACATTAGAATTAAGGCACAGTAGCACTTGGGATATAATGCAAACTAACATATTTTAATATTGATATACATTTTAATGCACAGAATTAGCAGAAGCAAATATATTATCAAAGTGTGAGACAGTGTCCAGTATTGTTCTGTAATATTACTCCACTGGGGTTCCTAGGGTTTTGGGTCAATAGGAAGTATAAGCGATCGTGGACTAAATTAATGTTAAATGCAAAGTGTGGACATAATTTGGAGGGCTATAAACATGATCTGAACACACACCATGTGATTTTCTTATTCAAACTTTGAGGGTCCACTGTTTGTAGTTTGCCCACTCGGTCTCCTCCTTTAAGGGTAGCCGGTATGTGCTCAACAATTTGGTATTGAATGGTCGTTAAGATTGCTTTGCTTGAGTGAAATGTCAGGCCATTGGTAGTTCCGGGATCTTGCCTTTAGATTTGCCTAGAATCATGGGCTTTAATTGCTGACCTATGGAAGGCCATACGTTCACATAGCGATCTGATCGTTTTCTCTAGGAGAGCCCACAGGGGCAGGTGATAAGATGCAGTAGATGGATGTGCAGGTGAGGATGTCTTTGATTTTATTTGACTGTATCTACAAGTACTGAAGGCATTTGTAGCATACCTGCGGCCTGCTAAGAAAAAGGCTGTTTGTCATTTCCTCTATTGCACACGGCTGAAAAGCCGGTGATGTCCGTATGGAGTGTGAATTCCTTTATATTTCTGCCTCTTGTGTGGCAAACCATGGGTTTCTTGTTTCTGAAGCAAAGTAAGTTCTAATCAATGGCTATGATAGGCCAAAGGGCTCTGGAGATGGTGAGAAATTTAATATTAGATGTATATTTAGAGATCAATATAAAAGAGATACACATATAAATGGATACATATGGGAGTATGTAATCTGGGATCACGGCTGTCGATCCCCGCTGACAGCCCTGATCCTGGCCCGGTCTGATCGAACACAGAATGACAGGCGGGATTCAATGTCCCAAAGGGGGTGTGGCCGCAAAACCGGCCGTGGATTGGCGATCTGTGGCCGTTATCGGCAGAACGGGTCCGACAGCTTCTAAAGTCGGGCCCGTTCTGCCGTGATCCCGCATCAATGCTGTTGCTAAAGACCGCATTGAATAGGGAAGTACCGCTAGTTCCCACGTCGGAAATAACGGCGGCACATTACCACCCCTAGACTATGTGACTGCTATCAGAGGTACATATTATTGGCATTTGTGTAATAGGTTTTATTTCCTTTCCTCCTTAGGACACTTGGATGCTTTGCTCAGGGGGCTAGTTTTAGGAAAGCTGGGAAAGGCTGGCCATAAGCCTACCGTGGAAGAAGCTCGTCGTAGGTTTAAGGACCATGTAGAAGGAAAAACCACATTGAGTGCTGACCTGCGGAGCCCGGTTAGATATAAATCTAAATGGACTGCACTTTTCTTCCTGTGTCATAAAAGACTCTAAACACGATCTGTTTTCATTTTAGGTTTATGTGACTGTTCTGAAGCATGGAGACAGCACAACTTTGGACACCATGCTAAAGGTTAGTTATCCACATGTAAATGTTCTTGAGTTTATTTTAATTGCACCCCTTACATTTTATTTTGCAGGATTGCTGATGACATTTTGTTTTCAAATAATCTTATTAATGTTTAATAGTACATTGCAAATTCTTCCTTATACGTCTCTCTATAGTCTACTTTACAAATAAATGTCTCAAATTTTAGCTCCACAAATTGGCTGACATGCAAGAGGAAAGGAACCGTATTGAGCGGGTTCTTGGAGCCATCTCTTCACAGGATTTAATCCAGAAAGTTCTCAGCTTTTCACTTTCGGTAAATATGTAACCATGCCCAGTCTACAGTTTTCTTACCCTTTTTAATGTATTTCCTATTCTTTAAAAATCAATTTTGTAAGCCAACTTTTGTTTTATATACTTATATACTACAATTATTATCCTTTTGCTAAGAATATGATGAGTTGGGTACAGATGTTTTATTGTATAAGGGTCTTAATGGTGATGTATCTTAAATATCCAATTCATTTTAAAAATGTAAACTCAAACATTACTATAAAAATACAACAAAAAATACCTAATAAAGCTATGTAAACGGCATGCTGTTTTAGCGCTATATACTGTATTCCACACTGTCATATATCCAGGTAAGCTGTATCACAAGGCTAGAGCTGTTACCTGGAAGAGTGATCAAAAGACCAATCTGAATTATGTGGCACCCTACCACACACACATTCATTGTTAATGTTTTTGTCGAATTCCAAGTAATCTTACAAGGATGTTTTTAGTTTGTGGGAGTAAACCCACGCAAACACGGGAGACATACAAATTTGACACTTATACGGCTTTGGTGGAAACCCGAACTGAAGTCATCAGTGCTGTAAGATAGCCATGCTAACCATTATGTCTACTGTACCTACTAAACTGTTTTTTCTCTCACAATGTAGTATGCAGTTTTGGGCAAATATATTTTCTAAATAGAAAACGGAGACTAATATAAAATGTAAAATACGTTTGGGGGGAAATTGACTAAGATGGGTGTTCTTTCACATGGGATGTTGCTATGGGCAGCCAATTAGATACTATCTATCTTCTTGAAGGTGCTTCATAAATAAGCTGTAGATTCTGATTGGTTGTGCATAGCAACAACATCCCATGTGAGAGAGAACTCCCATCTTAGTAAATGTTCCCCTTTGACTTTATTGTGGTTGTTTGTTTTCTAGGAAGAGGTACGTCCCCAAGATACAGTATCTGTTATCGGTGGGGTTGCCGGTGCTAGCAAACAAGGCAGAAAATCTGCATGGAACTTTGTAAAGGATAATTGGGAGGAATTGTATAACAGATATCAAGGTGGCTTCCTCATCTCACGACTCATTAAAGTATGAAAAGTTTTAGTTTGCCATTGTACTTTATTGTATTCTGATGGCATTGGATTCATTTAATCCATTTATATTTTTACCTTTTAGCTCTCTGTGGATGGTTTTGCAAGTGAGAAAATGGCTGCAGAAGTCAAGGTATGTAATGGCTATTACTATAGGTTTAGTGGCGAGTTATTTTCTGAAGAAAATTAAGTTCATCACATTCTTAAATATAATATGATTTTCATTTTTTGACATTTCTATTAATAAATACTGTTTGGTTGACAAACTGACTTCTAGATTGTATTTCGGGTCCCGTGTAGTTAGGGTGCCGGACAGTTTCCCGACAGTCATTACCCCGACAGTCAAAACACCCACACTCGGGGTCCCGACGGCCACCGGCTATTCTCCCTCGTGGGGGTCCACGACCCCAATAGAGGGAGAATAGAATAGTTGGCGAGCGTAACGAGCCACCGTGTCCACAGCGTGGCACGTGCAGCGAGCCCGCAAGGGTCTTTGTTGTGCTCGCCATGCTGTCTGAGTCTGGCCAGTCAGGCTAATGACTGTCGGGATCCTGACTGTCGGGACCATATACCACACCCATAGGTTAGGCCAGTTTTTGTTTCATTTATTTTTATATAAACTAAAGCTAAACTGATGCATACATAAATATAATGTGCTAATAAACCGATGTATGCATTAATATAATATGGTATATTGTGCATGTTACAAGATTTTATTTGTCACTTTATCCATTTTTTTTCATCACTTTGTTCATTTTGCAGATTCATTCTTATAGTTTGCTTTATCGCTGTTGGTCTTATTCAACCAGCCACATTATTAACCCCTTCCCGACATTTGACGTACATTTACGTCATGGCCGGGAGGTACTTCCCGACACATGGCATAAATGTACGTCATGAGTTTAAACTGTCACTGCGTCTCGAGACGCAGTGACAGAGGGACGATGTCTGCTGTCCCTGACAGCAGACATGTCCCTGCATGCCCAGGGGGGGCTGCGATGCCGCCCCCCCGTCGGCGATCGCTGTGATTGGCTGTTCAGTGTGAACAGCCATTCACAGCGTTTTCCTGTGTTACCAGCGAATCAGACGCTCGGTAACACAGGTGTCAATCACCGCCGGGCGTCAGGGGGCATGAGGGGGTCATCGGTGACGATGACACCTCACCCCACCCTCACCCCACCTGCCCCCAAGGCTGTGATTGGTCCGTGGGACCCACGGACCAATCACAGCCAAGGCGCGACATTTAAACTGACGGTGACTGCGCTGCAGACGCCATTCCGGTCTGGAATAGCGCGCAGAACGGTCACCGTGCCTGCCTGCCGTGAATACCGACCTGATCCTTGCTAATACTTACCTGATCCTTGCAAATACCTTACCTGATCACCTTATCACTGCTTGTAGCGTGCTGGACGCTTCCTGGATCTGACTTCCTGAGACTTCCTGCTGCTGCTGCAGTGTGATAGAGAGATAGAGATAGAGAGAGAGATAGAGAGAGAGATAGAGAGAGAGATAGAGAGAGAGATAGAGAGAGAGATAGAGAGAGAGAGATAGAGAGAGAGAGATAGAGAGAGAGAGATAGAGAGAGAGAGATAGAGAGAGAGAGATAGAGAGAGAGAGATAGAGAGAGATAGAGAGAGATAGAGAGAGATAGAGAGAGATAGAGAGAGATAGAGAGAGATAGAGAGAGATAGAGAGAGATAGAGAGAGATAGAGAGAGAGAGAGAGAGAGAGAGAGAGAGAGAGATAGAGAGAGATAGAGAGAGATAGAGAGAGACAGAGAGAGATAGAGAGAGATAGAGAGAGACAGAGAGAGCTATATTTTGTGTCTGCTACCCCCCCTTTTTGGGGGTGCAGGGGTTTTCTATATATAAATAACTGTCAGTGCTGCTGCTGCAGTGTCATACAGTGATAGATAGTGATAGATAGTGATAGATAGTGAGAGGTAGAGAGATTTGTGTCTGTTACCCCCCCTTTTTGGGGGTGCAGGGGTTTTATTTTATATATATAACTGTCAGTGCTGCTGCTGCAGTGTCATAGAGTGATAGATAGTGAGAGATAGAGAGATAGAGAGAGATAGTGACAGAGAGTGATAGAGAGTGTATATTTTGTGTCTGCTACCCCCCCTTTTTGGGGGTGCAGTTTTTTTTTATACATATAACTGTCAGTGCTGCTGCTGCAGTGTCCTAGAGTGATAGATAGTGAGAGATAGTGAGAGATAGAGAGAGATAGTGAGAGATAGAGAGAGATAGAGAGAGATAGAGAGAGATAGAGAGAGATAGAGAGAGATAGAGAGAGATAGTGACAGAGAGTGATAGAGAGTGTATATTTTGTGTCTGCTACCCCCCCTTTTGTGCTGATCAGTATATCTGTGCTGATCAGCAACTTTTTGGGGGCGCAGAGGTTTTTTTTTTATATATATACCTGTCAGTTGCTGCCAGTTGCACTGTCAGTTGCACCAAAGGTTGTGCACCTGCTGTCCCTCACTGGTAATCAGTGTCGCATCACTGATCACCTTTTTTTTTTTTGTGAGTGCTGTGGGGTCTTTTTTTAATTTTTTTTTTACACACACTGATTTTGTGGGTGTCCTGTGGCCACTGTGCGCCGATCAGTGACGTACATCACTGATCAGCTTTTTCGGCACAGGGTTGATCAATTTTTTTTTTTTTTTTGATCAGATTCCTGTTGCCTTTGAGCGCTGTTCAGTGACAGACGTTACTGACCAACATCTGTGCTCAATTTTTGGCGCAGGACCTTTTTTTTTTTTTTTTTTTAACCCCTTCAATTTTTTATTTTTAACCCCTTCATTTTTTTTTTTTTTATTGGTATAAAGTATTTTTTTTTTCTGCACCACATACACACTACACACTACACACTACATACCCCCCGGATTGAAATAAAGTTTGTACCCCCCCCTACACTATACACGTGTTGAAACATTTCACTACCAGTAACACAAAAATAAAAATGGCATCCCAAATGTCCTCCCAAATGTCCTCCCAAATGTCCTCCCAGTCATCCAGGAGAATGTATTCAGTGGAGGAGGCATATGCCATGCTTGCCTCTGACTCTGACACAGGCAGTGATGCAAGCGGGGAATTTGAAGGATTCGTCTTAAGCTCCTCTTCCTCCTCTGGTGATGAGGGACCCCCTCAAAGACGCCCCCGTAGATCAGCTGAGATCCCCCCCCCAATAATTGATCTAGTATGGACCCCACCACCAGACAATTTTGAGCCCCAGGTTCCTGAGTTTTTGGCCATGCCAGGAATCCAATTTGATTCCACAGGTCTCAGAGAAATTGACTTTTTCAAATTATTTTTCTCTGATGATTTTATAAATTTAATGGTGGACCAAACTAATTTATATGCCCAGCAGTTTATTGCTCAAAACCCCACGTCATCATTTGCTAGGTGGACCCCTGTAGATGCAGTAGAGATGATGACGTTTTGGGGTCTGGTGTTTCATATGGGCATAGTAAAAAAGCCAGAAATTAGGCAATATTGGAGTACAGATGTTCTGTACAGTACTCCATTTTACCGTATGGCCATGCCCCGGACTCGATTTGAGACAATTCTTAAATTTATACATTACACCGATAATGCACAGTGCCCACCCAGAGATGATCCCACCTTTGACCGGCTATTCAAAGTCAGGCCGGTCATTGATCATTTCAGTGCCAAATTTGAAGAGGTGTACATCCCTGAAAAATTTATTTGTATCGACGAGTCCCTTATACATTTTAAAGGAAGGGTTAAATTCCGCCAGTACCTTCCCAGTAAGAGGGCAAGGTATGGCATAAAAATGTATAAACTGTGTGAAAGCACCTCAGGGTACACCCACAGGTTTAGGGTTTATGAAGGGAAGGATTCAAGAATTCAACCGCCAGAATGCCCCCCCTCCCTCGTAGGTGTTAGTGGGAAAATTGTCTGGGATTTAGTGCACCCCTTCCTGGATAAAGGTTATCACCTCTATGTGGATAACTTTTACACTAGCATCCCCCTGTTTAAGGCCCTTGGTTCAAGAGGTACAGCAGCTTGCGGTACTGTGCGCAAGAACCAAAGAGGCCTCCCAAAAACGCACATTGCCCAAGTAATGAGAAGGGGTGAAAGCAGGGGAATATGCAACGAAAATATGTTGTTGGTCAAATATAAGGACAAGAGGGATGTCCTTATACTGACAACAATTCACGGAGACAGTACCACCTCCGTCCCTGTACGAGGTACCAGTACCCACACCTCAAAACCTAATTGTATCCTGGATTACAATAGGTACATGGGCGGAGTGGATCTTTCAGATCAGGTACTGAAGCCGTACAGTGCCCTGCGGAAAACAAAAATCTGGTACAAGAAGGTGGCCGTGTATATCATCCAGATGGCACTGTATAACGCTTACGTGCTATTCCGTTCTACCGGCCAGAGGGGGACATTTATGCACTTTCAAGAGGAAGTCATAAAGGGCCTAATATTTGGGAACCAGCAGGCAGAGGGCCCCAGTACTTCTAGTACTGGCCCCCGTATTGTACCAGGGCAGCATTTTCCTGATGAAATCCCCTCCACTGGAAAAAAGGGCAGGACACAAAAAAGGTGCAAAGTTTGCTATAAAAAGGGAATAAGAAAGCAAACTATTTTCCAGTGTGACACTTGCCCCGACAAACCCGGCCTATGTATAAAGGAGTGTTTTAAAATATACCACACATCTATGGAATATTAGGTTCATAATTTCACCGTGCTTCGGGGGTCTTGCTAATGCCACATAGCACCCACCATTCATTCCACCAGAATCTGAGCCGCAAAATCCAAAAATCACTCCTTCCCTTCTGAGTCCTGCCATGCACCCAACTGGTATTTTTTGGTCACATGTGAGGCATTGCCGTACTCGGGAGAAATTGGGGCACAGATTTTGGGGTGCTTTGTCTCCTTCATTCCTTGTGAAAATGAAAAATTTTGAGCCAGAACTGCATTTTTGTGTAAAAAAATGTAATTTTTCATGTTCACTGCCCAGTTTTATCAAAATTGGTGAAACCCCTGGGGGTTTGAAATGTACACTATACCCCTAGATGAATTCCCTGAGGGGTGTAGTTTGCAAAATGGGGTCACTTGTGGGGGGGTTCCACTGTATTGGTGCTTTGGGGGTCTTGCTAATGCGACATAGCACCCACCATCATTCCACCAGAATTTGTGCTGCAAAATCCAAATATCACTCCTTCCCTTCTGAGTCCTGCCACTTTTTGGTCACACATGAGTCATTGCCGTACTCGGGAGAAATTGGGGCACAGATTTTGGGGTGCTTTGTCTCCTTCATTCCTTCTGAAAATGAAAAATTTTGAGCCAGAACTGCATTTTTGTGTAAAAAAATGTAATTTTTCATTTTCACTGCCCACTTGTATCAAAATTGGTGAAACCCCTGGGGGTTTGAAATGTACACTATACCCCTAGATGAATTCCCTGAGGGGTGTAGTTTGCAAAATGGGGTGACTTGTGGGGGGGTTCCACTGTATTGGTGCAACATAGCACCCACCATTCATTCCACCAGAATCTGTGCTGCAAAATCCAAAAATCACTCCTTCCCTTCTGAGTCCTGCCATGCACCCAACTGGTATTTTTTGGTCACATGTGAGGCATTGCCGTACTCGGGAGAAATTGGGGCACAGATTTTGGGGTGCTTTTTCTCCTTCATACCTTCTGAAAATGAAAAATTTTGAGCCAGAACTGCATTTTTGTGTAAAAAATGTAATTTTTCATGTTCACTGCCCACTTGTATCAAAATTGGTGAAACCCCTGGGGGTTTGAAATGTACACTATACCCCTAGATGAATTCCCTGAGGGGTGTAGTTTGCAAAATGGGGTCACTTGTGGGGGGGTTCCACTGTATTGGTGCTTGGGGGGTCTTGCTAATGCGACATAGCACCCACCATTCATTCCACCAAAATCTGTGCTGCAAAATCCAAAAATCACTCCTTCCGTTCTGAGTCCTGCCATGCACCCAACTGGTATTTTTTGGTCACATGTGAGGCATTTCCGTACTCGGGAGAAATTGGGGCACAGATTTTGGGGTGCTTTTTCTCCTTCATACCTTCTGAAAATGAAAAATTTTGAGCCAGAACTGCATTTTTGTGTAAAAAAATGTAATTTTTCATTTTCACTGCCCACTTGTATCAAAATTGGTGAAACCCCTGGGGGTTTGAAATGTACACTATACCCCTAGATGAATTCCCTGAGGGGTGTAGTTTGCAAAATGGGGTGACTTGTGGGGGGGTTCCACTGTATTGGTGCAACATAGCACCCACCATTCATTCCACCAGAATCTGTGCTGCAAAATCCAAAAATCACTCCTTCCCTTCTGAGTCCTGCCATGCACCCAACTGGTATTTTTTGGTCACATGTGAGGCATTGCCGTACTCGGGAGAAATTGGGGCACAGATTTTGGGGTGCTTTTTCTCCTTCATACCTTCTGAAAATGAAAAATTTTGAGCCAGAACTGCATTTTTGTGTAAAAAATGTAATTTTTCATGTTCACTGCCCACTTGTATCAAAATTGGTGAAACCCCTGGGGGTTTGAAATGTACACTATACCCCTAGATGAATTCCCTGAGGGGTGTAGTTTGCAAAATGGGGTCACTTGTGGGGGGGTTCCACTGTATTGGTGCTTGGGGGGTCTTGCTAATGCGACATAGCACCCACCATTCATTCCACCAAAATCTGTGCTGCAAAATCCAAAAATCACTCCTTCCGTTCTGAGTCCTGCCATGCACCCAACTGGTATTTTTTGGTCACATGTGAGGCATTTCCGTACTCGGGAGAAATTGGGGCACAGATTTTGGGGTGCTTTTTCTCCTTCATACCTTCTGAAAATGAAAAATTTTGAGCCAGAACTGCATTTTTGTGTAAAAAAATGTAATTTTTCATTTTCACTGCCCACTTGTATCAAAATTGGTGAAACCCCTGGGGGTTTGAAATGTACACTATACCCCTAGATGAATTCCCTGAGGGGTGTAGTTTTCAAAATGGGGTGACTTGTGGGGGGGTTCCACTGTATTGGTGCTTGGGGGGTCTTGCTAATGCGACATAGCACCCACCAAAATTCCACCAGAATCTGAGCCGCAAAATCCAAAAATCACTCCTTCCGTTCTGAGTCCTGCCATGCACCCAACTGGTATTTTTTGGTCACATGTGAGGCATTTCCGTACTCGGGAGAAATTGGGGCACATATTTTGGGGTGCTTTTTCTCCTTCATACCTTCTGAAAATGAAAAATTTTGAGCCAGAACTGCATTTTTGTGTAAAAAAATGTAATTTTTCATTTTCACTGCCCACTTGTATCAAAATTGGTGAAACCCCTGGGGGTTTGAAATGTACACTATACCCCTAGATGAATTCCCTGAGGGGTGTACTTTGCAAAATGGGGTGACTTGTGGGGGGGTTCCACTGTATTGGTGCAACATAGCACCCACCATTCATTCCACCAGAATCTGTGCTGCAAAATCCAAAAATCACTCCTTCCCTTCTGAGTCCTGCCATGCACCCAACTGGTATTTTTTGGTCACATGTGAGGCATTGCCGTACTCGGGAGAAATTGGGGCACAGATTTTGGGGTGCTTTTTCTCCTTCATACCTTCTGAAAATGAAAAATTTTGAGCCAGAACTGCATTTTTGTGTAAAAAAATGTAATTTTTCATTTTCACTGCCCACTTGTATCAAAATTGGTGAAACCCCTGGGGGTTTGAAATGTACACTATACCCCTAGATGAATTCCCTGAGGGGTGTAGTTTTCAAAATGGGGTGACTTGTGGGGGGGTTCCACTGTATTGGTGCTTTGGGGGTCTTGCTAATGCGACATAGCACCCACCAAAATTCCACCAGAATCTGAGCTGCAAAATCCAAAAATCACTCCTTCCCTTCTGAGTCCTGCCATGCACCCAACTGGTATTTTTTGGTCACATGTGAGGCATTGCCGTACTCGGGAGAAATTGGGGCACAGATTTTGGGGTGCTTTGTCTCCTTCATACCTTCTGAAAATGACAAATTTGGAGCCAGAACTGTATTTTTGTGTAAAAAAAATAATTTTTCATTTTCACTGCCCAGTTGTACCACAATTGGTGAAACCCCTGGGGGTTTGAAATGTACACTATACCCCTAGATGAATTCCCTGAGGGGTGTAGTTTGCAAAATGGGGTCACTTGTGGGGGGGTTCCTAACTTTTAGCATCTTATGGTGCCTAGAAACCTACATGGTGCCTAAAAAATAATCTCATAAAAAGGAGGCTCCAAAATCAAGTAGGTGCTCCTTCTATTATGAAGCCTGTGGTTTGGTCACCGTGCACACTAGGGCCACATATAGGATATTTATGAAAACAAAAGAATTGGGGGAATCAATTTTCAGTCACATTTCTCTAGTAAAATGTACTGTGTTCCTTAGAAAAATGTATTAAAATTGCAAATCTGCAAAAAAAAAGAAATTTTGAAATTTCACCTACACTTTGTTTTAATTCCTGTGAAACACCTAAAGGGTTAACAAACTTCCAAAATGCTGTTTTGAATACTGTGAGGGGTGCAGTTTTTGAAATGGCATCATTTATGGGGGTGTCTCACATACAAGTCCCTCAAAGTCACATCAGAACTGAACTGGTCCCTAAAAAAATCAGTGTTTGAAATTTTCTTGAAAATTTGAGAATTTGCTATTCATATTGTAAGCCTCCTAGTGTCCCAAAAAATTAAAAGGAAGTTGAAATAATGATGTCAACATAAAGTAGACATATGGTCTATGTTAGTTATTCACTATTTTGAGTGGTAAGATTATTTGTCTCACAAGCAGAAAATTTAACATTTTGCAAATCGCTAAATTTTCCATTTTTTCACGATATTTTGGTATTTTTCACAAAAAAACAGACTGTATCGACCCAAATTTACCACTAATTTGAAGTACAATGTGTCACGAAAAAACAATCTCAAAATCACTGGGATAAGTAAAAGCAAAAAAAAGTTATCCCCACTTAAGTGAGACATGTCAGATTTGAAAAAAAGGGCTCTGTCAGGAACGCAAAAACTGGCTCTGTCAGGAAGGGGTTAAAAGAGGATATTATCACTTGATGTCTGCTAAGTCTAGAGTAGCAAGTATGGCTAAAACTGGCCATAAACCAGACCATTTTTCCTCCAACTATACAACTAGTTGTTTGGTTGGAAGGAATATCTGGTAATGTATTGGAGCATATGACAATCCATAAGTTTGCAGACAGAAATGGTCAATCAGTCTTTTAATATATTTGATTTTTTTTTTCCATTTATAATGTGACCGCATTGTGAAATCTATTTATGTAGCATTGGATCAGATCCATATGGCCTATTTCATCTGCTTTAGGGTTTGGATTCTAGTGTTAAAGACTCTTGGAGATTAAGCTCAACTTGACTCAAATAATTTAACTTTGGCAGTTGTTAGCTGGCTAGTTCTTTGGCATGATCTTGAACAGCCAGTGTGGACATAAATGTATATTTTATAGGCACTGTCCTTTGATTGGATAGTTTTGTTTGATACTGACCTTGACAGAAGGATTTGTGGCAAGTTATTTTCATTTATCCCATCATCTTTTCTTGCTTAATTATTTATTACCATAAATTTATATAGCGCACATCTATTCCACAGCACTTTACAGATAATATTTGAACTTTCACATTAGTCACTGCCCCAGTGGAGCTTACAATCTTTATTCCCTACCACATGTACATGCACACATTCATTCTAGGGTTAATTTTCTTGGGAGCCAATTAACCTACCAGTATATTTTTGGATTGTGGGAGTAAACCAACACAAGAACTGGGAAAATATACAAACTCTACACAGTAAGGGGCATGGGGGATTAAAACCGATGACCTCAGTGCTGTGAGGCGGTAATGCTAACCATTACACTGTCCGTGCTGCCTATCCTTTTGAACCATTCACCAGGAAACAGTAGTGCAAGATCCTAGCCCTCTTCCACCTGGGTTGGTCAAGCAGTTGCAGGTAGACAAAAGCCCAAAGCTAGGGGCAAATTAGAATGCTAGACGGTTTTTAAGGTCATTCAGCTGTGGTGGAATCCTTAATTGGTGTAGAGCCGCCTCCTTTATATCTGTGGGTTACCAGTGTTTTGGAGCAAGGTTACAGCCTCAGTCTACAAAGTATCCCTGACTACAAAATATATTTTCCACAGGTTTTCTGCAATACAAAATGAAAGCAATAATTGAAACTGGTGGCAAGGGTGACATGGGACAAGAACGACATGGGTTTAGGTTGACACAGCGTTAGTTTGACATGGGTTATGTCGGAAGGTTGACATGTTTTTTTTTTTACAGTTTTTTTGAGCCGCCATGTGCCGACAGGGGGTATTTCATGCACTACCATCCACTAGGGCGTGGTTGGCGAATAAAATAGTGTGCCAAGTGCAGCGAGGCACCGTGCCCGAAGCATTGCGAGTGATGCTAGGGGCTGCGGTTGACTTCAGACTGTGTTGACATTCGGGTCAAAAAACAGTAAAAAAAAAACCAAGTTGAGCTTCTGACCGGTCGACCTAACGCTGTGTCGACCTTGTCCCATGTCAACCTTGCCACCTGTTGATCTTCACCCATGTCAACCTAGGCACCTGTCGACCCAATGGTACCGACCTAATGACTGTTGACCTAAGTGGTGCTGACAATACGATCCACACCCTAGTGATTAGATTTCACCATTCAGATGGCAATATGGAACAAACTGTATAATTTTTTTTATATAAAATCACTCTAACCCAAATGTTTGTAATACTACCCTAACTCTGTGAGGCCGATCGTTAGCCAGTCGAACAGTGCCATGGATATAATCTCCTAAATAATCAAGAGGCACGTAAGAGGAGTTACCTGCCAATGGTGGGCCTTCTGGATTCTGGTTTGGGTGGGTGTCCGTGATCTTCACAGCATTTCTTGGTGGTGGGGAAAATGAGGAGGATTTTCTGGGTCTGTACAATTTACCCAGGGAATGTAATCTGTGCACTCAGAGGGCCTGAGGTCTGAGCAAAACAGAATAAAAGAGCAAGTAACTTTGTACGTGGTAAGCAATGTGGCCATGAAAGCCTCCCATGCAGTACTTAATGAAATACAGAAAAAGTACACTGTTTAAAGTATCTGGTTTGTTTTTTTGCGGTATGCGCAGATCTTATATTTACAAAGGAAGCCTGGGGTGGTCATTATAGCATGGGAGGCTTTCAATAACAGCTAGAGAACTGATGTATATGCTGAGATTTTTGGTGTATATTTTAAAGATTATATTTTATTGGATGATTTATGTATTCTGCTTTTGATGTAATGTTTCTCCTGTTTCTCTTTCACACCAGGCATTCTTCGATGCCCATCCTGCTCCATCTGCAGAGCGCACAGTACAGCAGTGTTGTGAAAATATCTTGCTGAATGCTGCCTGGCTGAAGAGAGATGCTGATGCCATGCATCAGTACCTATTGCTGCGCAAGTCACCTACATCTGCCGTGTGATTGTGTGCAGTCATTCCCATCCGCCTGCTGTCTCACCGCCCCGACAGGCTAGACCCTAGGCCCCCACCATGGGAGACCCTGTACCCATCCTCCTAATTCCTCAAAACCCCTTCCACCAGTGGGAGAGCTTGTGCAAAAACAAAAGCCCCCTGCTCAGTCCCCAATGAACTCCTTAGAGATATTATTCAATTTCTCAGTCAATCTGTACATATGATAGAAGTAGCATCAAGCTGCTAACTGTGAATCTCTCAGTCCCATTGTGAAGGGTATTCTATCTGGGAGTTAACCAGAGGAGAGAGATTTCTGTTGGCTCTGTGAGGTAGAAGTACAAGCCACCAGTGTAGAGGGTTATCCGTAGGTAAGGGGGCCGCAAACAGACAAGTTATCGCGGAGTGTGCATTAGCCAAGGCCATTTATGAAAGGTGACTGGGTTTTAACGGCCCTTTTTTTGTTTACTTTGGTGAGGAGTTTTCCCCCTCATGTTTGATCCTGATACCTCTCGTCTTTTCCTGCATTTAAAACTAACTGTTGGTTGCCTGTTGTCTGTCCTGGCATTTAACCCCTTGTAGAAGAAGTATATAATCGGGGAGGTTTGTGTGTGCTCACACTAATTTCCTGCCCTTACAGTGGCCTGGACCCTTACTCCAATAGTACTGCGAAGGCTTGCACTGTGGCAGTCTGTTTGGTACTGGGGGGGGGGGCTTTAGCCTTCCTGTAACCTTCTGTTCTTACCTATGCTGAAGAAGAGTAAGGTGCAGGGACTGTGCTCATGTTGGTGTTTTCTCCCCTATCTATCCCCTTATCCTGATTAATTTCTAGGTTACCTGGATTCTGGGTTTGTGCAGTCTAATGGCATAGTGGCAGGGCCATGGGCCTTGGTTCTGAGACTTGCTTAACCAAGTCTTTTTCTTTTGTGCTATTGTTTTAAAACACAAAATAAAGAACTTAAAAAAAGGAAATAAAAAAAAAAAACAGTTGGCGTTAATAAAGATAAAATGTGAGTGTTAAGTGTGATATTATTATTATTATTATATTTTTATTGATAAGGCACAAGTGGTACGCAGCACCGTACATGTAGAACACATTAGAACAGTACAAGGTATACAGAACTAGACATAACAGTGAAAGAATATAAAAAACAGAGCACAATTAACAATTCTTAGTACACAATACAGCTGAGATATAGGGATGTGAGTTAGAATAGATGCAGGTAGAGAGCTGTAGTTGAAATGCAAGAAGGGTGCTGTGAGAACAGGAGGAAAGAGGACCCTGCTCTAAGGAGGAACAATCTAGAAGGAAGAGGAGACAGACCGGTGACGACGTGAGGTGCAGGTTAAGGAGATATGAGGCAAGAAGTGAGCCTGACAGTGAGGGTCAGGACATGAGGCAGCAGGTAGAGAGAATGGACAAAGTAGTCCTCTCCCCCCTCCACCTGCACCTTTTGACCCCTAGCAGCCCTGCACTGTGGTCCATGCCACAACACACCTTGCTCAGTCTAGGGCAGGCATTCCCAACCACGGTCCTCAAGGCACACCAACAGTGCAGGTTTTGTAGATATCCAGGTTTCAGCACAGGTGACTTAATTAGTATCTGAGGGATTCAGATTAAACCATCGGTGCTGAAGCCTGGATATCACTAAAACCTGCACTGTTGGTGTGCCTTGAGGAACGTGGTTGGGAATGCCTGGTCTAGGGGGAAGAAAGCATGCAGAGTGAAAAGGTATACCACAGGATTGAGGAACCATGGCTCTGGTACAACAGTGTAGTTCAGAAAGATAAGTACAGAGTTAGTGTAGGTAGTGTGAGAAGCAGGTGTAGAGGGACATAAACAGTGCATAGAGAACTGATGTGGAATCTGGCACACTTAAATTGATACAGAGAAAATATGACTTGTTATATTAGGGTGAACAGAAAGTACTGGCTATGAGCATAGGTCTTAGAAACCTGCTGGCTGGGAGCTCAGTGAGGGTGGTCCAAGCTGTGCGTTCAGTATGTTTTGAAAGTGGTGAAGTCCTTAGCTCACTGTTGTATGTTGATAGCAGTCTGTTTTGGGTAATATTAGAAGGTAGATGGGTGTCCTCCTGCCCTCTCCAATATTCTTATTAATATTTCCGCACACTTTACACCACACACTGAGCTGCACACAACCCAGCCATCCAGATTCAGATTAAATAGAAGTATCTCAGACCTGTGTCTGGGCCTTAATTGATAGCAGGAAACCTTTTGCTGTGGGTGGGGCTAAGTGTGAATAGGGAAAGTCCAATACACCCCCCACTAATACAATGGGGGGTATTCAATACTGCAGCGAGCGGGCGGCGAGGGGGTTAAACAGCGAGGATTGCAGAAAACCAGCGATCCTCGCTGTTTAACCCCCGCGCCGGCCGCTCGCTCTATTCAAAGTTCTGGGGAAATCCTCGCCGTCACAGGATGGCGAGAATTCCCCAAAACAGCGAGACCTGCGGCTACTGCAGAAAACTCGCTGTTTTTAGCCGCGAGTCTCGCTGCTTCTGGAGCAGCATCCGCCAATTCTCCCTCGCTCAAAAAACGAAGCGAGGGGGAATTGGCGTATGCGGAGGGTGTGTTGAATACTGTCAGGGTGAGTGGTGACAGCGAGCAGGAAGCCCTGCTCGCTGTCACCACTCGCAAACAGCATTGAATACCTGCCATTGTCTTTTACTGCCCAAATACAGACTAAACAATTACAAATGTATGTTTTTCAGTATCCAATTTACCAGCAGGCTTTTGTTACAGCAGATAAAATCCCTATGCAGGGTTCTTGTCATTCTGTAGTAATATAAACCCTTTTTCCTTGTAATTGACCATTATGACCACTTGATTATTTTGTGCTTTTTTATTTTTTTTTTAAATGTATTTTTAAACCACTTCTAAATTGTTTTACTTATGTTTAATAACTGCTTCAGCAAAACTTAAGGCCCATACACACTGGGCGACTTTGAGCTGAAAGCCTCTCAAAACAGCCTGTTTGAGTGGCTTTCAGCTCAAAGCCGCCCAGTGTGTATGCCCCAGCGATGAGCTCTTCTGCGCGCTCCCGCAACATCGCTGGGAAAGCTGCTCATTGGCTGGTAATACCAGCAGATGAATGGCTTTGAGGATAGCTTTGCATAGTACTGCACTATGCAAAGCCGTCCTGTCCCCTCCGTCGGCGCCGAGCAGGAGGAAAGCCGCCCAGTGTGTATGGACCTTTAGAAATCTAGTTAATACACCTTGGTCCATGCATTCAACATTATTTATGCCAATAAGGTACTATACAAACCATTACACTTATTAAAAGCATTAGGACACTGGTTCTGATGGTTGTTCATACTGTACATGTTGTCACTTACATAGAATATATTGGTCTGGTTCAGAGATGCAGTGCCTTTAGCCCTGACATAGGCACCTGATGGCGTGCTTAGCAATGCTCTTCTTTGTAACATGGGACTACCACTGCCTAGTGACACTTCTATCTGCATGGGCATATTCTTAGTGTATGGAAATAACCTTCTTGCAGTTATGCTTTTCCTGTAACTGTACATATTATCTTATTAGCATATTATTCTAGCCCTCTTCTAATGTTTATAATCTTATAATGTGGCTGCATAGCAAACAAAATAATTGACACTCCTTGCTCTAGAGCAGGCATTCCCAACCACGGTTCTCAAGGCACATCAACAGTACAGGTTTTAGTGATATCCAGGCTTTAGCACAGGTGACTTAATTAGTACCTGAGTGATTCTGATTAAACCATCTGTGCAGAAGCCTGGATATCACTAAAACCTGCACTGTTGGTGTGCCTTGAGGACCGTGGTTGGGAAAGCCTGCTCTAGAGGATCCAGCATTGTATCCTAAACTGTCAAATACTACAGACTCGAACACTGGTAAGTGTACATAGCAATGGAAATGTGTTGGAGAACCGGCGCTACTTATTGCTGCAAATCACCACAACACAACAGCGCTAAAAACACTGCCAAATATGTAACGTGACTAGAGTGAGTGATAACTTGCGCAAAATGTCCAACTCCACATTCAGTTTTTTCAAAATAGAGGATATTCTCGATGTTTATCAATTTCTCCCAACGGCAAATGTTACATGTGGAAAAAAATAAATGAATAAAATGCCACAATCAACCCAGCACTTGCAATCTACTTCTTCCAATATATGTACAGGGAAAAAAGTGGGTGATTTTGAAATGTGCAAAAGAGTGCTTACACATATCTTACGTGAGACATGGTGTATTCAAAAACCATAAAAGTATCTTTAGGTCACTCCCCTCACCAAGTGTAGAGGGATTTAAATAAGGATAGTTGATGCTCATACTTTTGCTTACATATATATCGCTTGATGACACTCGCATCAAGGTATCTTCCTTGTGTGTTTGTATCCTCAAATCTCCATATATTTCATGCATGTATCATATGGAAAAGGAGAGAAAACACTCCCATAGTGCATTAAAAAATATATTTAATAAAATCACAAAACACACAGTAAAAATATAAATGAGGATAACCTCATACCAGATCCTGAGGTAAGGATGTCCGAAAACAGTCAGAAAGAAAGATGGAACCCAGAAGTCGTGGATCCGTACTTTCCGGATATTTTGGTGGCGCCATCCCTTTTTTTTTTCCCTCTAAAATCCTAATATAACCGATTGTAATGTATTTTATTATTCTTCTCATTAAACTTCTAGTACTTCTGTACTATCTGGGCTCCCATGTTAAATGCACCCCATTTTTTCATACCCCCACTATCCAACTACGCATGGAGTTGATTTTATATAGTGTGGCGAGCGCAGCAGGAGCCCAGATATTACATAAGTACCAAACTTCTCATTATTTTATTATTCTTCTCGCTTTGCTCGACTTGAGCTCTGCAGTAGGGGTTCAATGTCCCGGCCGCCGAGCGGTGAGAAAGGGGTGTGGCCACTAGTTGAGGGTGGAAATAGTCGAGCTCCGGCCGGGAGCTCGCCTATTTCCGGCTTGGAGCTCGCCTATTTCCGGCTTTTCTCGGCAGAAAATGACACTTCCGGGGATGACGCAGCAGTGTCTCCTGGTTACTAGGCACTCACAAGCTTCTGATTTACAGATAGCATAGAACTCATACACACCCTAAGGCAGGACTTCCGCTACAGGGGGATAAAAGAAGTAAGCTGATAGAACAGACTCCACCTTGAAAAAGACATCAGCCGACATCGAAACATGTTGGAGGAGTTGAGGTAATCCAAACTACTGGAGCAAGGGAAGGTGTCCATATTCGGCTTTTAAGACCACCCGGGTTCCATCTTTCTTTCTGGCTTTTTTCGGACATCCTTTCCCGAGCATCTGGTATGAAGTTATCCTCATTTACATTTTTACTGTGTGTTTTGTGATTTTATTAAATATATTTTATAATCCACTATGGGAGTGTTTTCCCTCCTTTTCCATATGATACATGCATGAAATATATGGAGATTTGAGGATACAAACACACAAGAAAGATACCTTGATGCGAGTATCATCAAGCAATATATATGTAAGCAAAAGTGTGAGCATCAACTATCCTTATTTAAATCCCTCTACACGTGGTGAGGGGCGTGACATAAAGAGACCTTTATGGGTTTGAATACACCATTTAGGGGGGGGATTTCAACACAATTGCGCTGCTGGGTATAGTAAATTAAGAACTCCAAGTCAAGTATGGGTATGACCAGAAAGGAATGAGACTGGACACGCTTGTAGAAATTAATATTTTATAAATGTAAAAATTTATTCAACCACATATACATATACAATAACACTAAAATATATATAAAAGCATATTAGGAATAAATCTTGAATAGTGAGGTGTCTCCAAGGTGGGGTAGATTCCCAATAATAGGGTTTAACTCAGTTCCGAAGAGATAGATAAAGCGCTATATTATACAGTCATGAATTATGGATGCCCGATTAGCATGTAGACAAACATGCACTAGGTGGTAAGGCAGTTCTTATTTGTAAAATAGGATAATTTTTCTCACCCAGATGATTGTAGGTAACGGGGAGCCAAATAGGTGTTTGTTTAGCTCAACCCAGGTATCCCTCCAGGAGGCAGGGACAAGACCGGAGAACGCTGTATGTAAAGCGGCTGTAGTGATTGCGCTCAGTAGCGCTCCGTGGCGTTAGTAGCCTGTGGCCCCTTGTAAGATGATCCGGGGGACTTAACACGGTCACAGCTTGTGTTTGCAGATGCTCGTCGGAGCTGTTTAGGACGGTAGCTGAGTTGGCAATCTGCCGGTGGCCGCGTGAGACGCCGGCTTTGAATTAGCGGCAAACGCTGGGAGTCAGCTGTGCGCTGTGCGGCTGGAGACTGGGTCGGAAGTGAAGCCTTGGAGACACGTCTGTATTGCGTCAACGCGTTTCGTACCCTCACAGGACGGGAACTTTTTCAAGACAAGTACTGACCCACTGTGTGGGAGCTTTATTTAAAGGGCTAATTCGATCAGAAACAATCATTAAATTAAATACAAAACTTAGAAAACTTAAAAAACAAGCGCGTCCAGAATGATACAATATAATATTGTCTATACATCACAATATTCTCCGTTAAGGGAGTAATTAACAAGTGTCATTTATCATCAGGAAAATCTTCTTTTAGCATATAAGAGAGTTACTCTCTTATATGCTAAAAGAAGATTTTCCTGATGATAAATGACACTTGTTAATTACTCCCTTAACGGAGAATATTGTGATGTATAGACAATATTATATTGTATCATTCTGGACGCGCTTGTTTTTTAAGTTTTCTAAGTTTTGTATTTAATTTAATGATTGTTTCTGATCGAATTAGCCCTTTAAATAAAGCTCCCACACAGTGGGTCAGTACTTGTCTTGAAAAAGTTCCCGTCCTGTGAGGGTACGAAACGCGTTGACGCAATACAGACGTGTCTCCAAGGCTTCACTTCCGACCCAGTCTCCAGCCGCACAGCGCACAGCTGACTCCCAGCGTTTGCCGCTAATTCAAAGCCGGCGTCTCACGCGGCCACCGGCAGATTGCCAACTCAGCTACCGTCCTAAACAGCTCCGACGAGCATCTGCAAACACAAGCTGTGACCGTGTTAAGTCCCCCGGATCATCTTACAAGGGGCCACAGGCTACTAACGCCACGGAGCGCTACTGAGCGCAATCACTACAGCCGCTTTACATACAGCGTTCTCCGGTCTTGTCCCTGCCTCCTGGAGGGATACCTGGGTTGAGCTAAACAAACACCTATTTGGCTCCCCGTTACCTACAATCATCTGGGTGAGAAAAATTATCCTATTTTACAAATAAGAACTGCCTTACCACCTAGTGCATGTTTGTCTACATGCTAATCGGGCATCCATAATTCATGACTGTATAATATAGCGCTTTATCTATCTCTTCGGAACTGAGTTAAACCCTATTATTGGGAATCTACCCCACCTTGGAGACACCTCACTATTCAAGATTTATTCCTAATATGCTTTTATATATATTTTAGTGTTATTGTATATGTATATGTGGTTGAATAATTTTTTACATTTATAAAATATTAATTTCTACAAGCGTGTCCAGTCTCATTCCTTTCTGGTCATACCCATACTTGACTTGGAGTTCTTAATTTACTATACCCAGCAGCGCAATTGTGTTGAAATCCCCCCCCTAAGTTTTGTCTATATATGAGCCTAGCGAGCTCATTTAACACGTGCAGCAGCTGGTTTTTTGCGTAATAGGTGTATAAAATATAGCACCATTATATCTATTTTTATTGGAGCGCCAGGCAAGTGAATTAGTGGTTACCTTTTGGTACCCCTCCTAATTCACAACCCTCGTCCTTTTGAATACACCATGTCTCATGTAAGATATGTGTAAGCACTCTTTTGCACATTTCAAAATCACCCACTTTTTTCCCTGTACATATATTAGAAGTAGATTGCAAGAGCTGGGTTAATTGTTGCATTTTATTAATTTCTTTTTTCCACATGTAACATTGTTGGGAGAAATTGATAAACATTGAGGACATCCACTATTTTGAAAAAACTGAACGTGGAGTTGGACATTTTGTGCAAATTATCACTCGCTCATTTTTCTAGTCACTGGTAGGTGGCTAGCAGCCCATACACGCCCCGATGCGGGCGTGCGTTGTGGGCTTCAATAGCACGGATCACATTGCATTGCATGTGCATCCGTTGTACATGCAATGCGATGCAATTTGATGAAACTGAAGTACAAAAAGTATGTGCAAGCACATACTTTTTGTACTGTACGATGAGGTGCCGCGGGAGCGCGCACCTCAAAGCACAGAACGGACAGCCCGGCATCGCAGTGTGTATGGGCTGCTTACAACCTGTAGGGCTGGGGTAGCCAACCCTAGTCCTCGAGAGCTACCAACAGTGCATGTTTTGCAGGTCTCCTCACAGAATCACAAGTGAGCTAATTAGCTCCATCTGGGTATCTTTTAAAATGTGTCAGTGATTAATGAGTGCAGCTGTGCAGCAGCTAGGTTGTCTGGAAAATGTGAACTGTTGGTAGCTCTCGAGGGCTAGGGTTGGCTACCACTGCTGTAGGGTGTGGTATGCTGGCCCAGCAGTTGGGATTATGACAGTCGTCATACCGACATCGGAATCCCGACTGCCGGTGTTTCAAAAGGGAAGGCAATTGCAAAGAAACCCCCTAGAGGCTCAGTGGCTCTATTTTCCCTCTAGGGCAGGGCTGGGCAATTGCGGCCCTCCAGATGTTGAGGAACTACATATCCCAGGATGCTTTGCATTATTTTTGCTATGTGGCCATGCTGAAACTGATGCAAGGCATGCTGGGATGTGTAGTTCCTCAACATCTGGAGGGCCGCAACTGCCCAGCCCTGCTAGGGGGTTATGGATTCCACAAGGGAGAATAGTCCCTGTCAGTTGGCGTCACGACTGTTGGGTATTTTTAACAGGATTCCGATGTCTGTATACTTACTGTCTGAATCCTGACTGTTGAGACTTCATCCAGCATCCAACCTGTAATACTATAGGTTATATAAACCTTTTCCTAAAGTTACAATTATAAACTTTTCCCCCTTGCCAGCTATGGTTCACAGGGGTGGACAACTTTCCATAGCAGGACAAGCTGTCCAGCCCGTTGATCATCTGCTGGTAATACAAGCGATGGTGGCTGCCCCGTACATACGTACAAAAGCCGTGGCTTTTGAGCTGAAAGCAACTCAAATGGTAAAACGATCTGCCTTCAGCTCAAAATCGCACAATGTGTTTATCACCATGTTTCATAACAGCCCTTTGTTTTACCAAAGCCCCTAGGGAATGATCACTTTGTTATATAATATAGTGATATAAAAACTTGCTATGAACTCCTAGGTTTGTTATAGGGAATGGCAATATATACATCTCAAAAAGAAGCTGCATGTGTTTGACTCCCCTGTTCCCCTATTTATGCCAAACTGATTATACCAATGCCCAAAGTCAGGGTTTCACAGTCTTTGTCCTCTGGGTCACCTATCAATCCAATTTAATAGTATACATGCTTGAGTACAGATGGTAAAATCAAACTGACTGAAATACTAATTACTACAATTAGGGAGGTTTAAAATCGCTGCCGCTATTTCGGATGGTGAAAATAGCGGTGGGTACCTATTTAATGCTGTCTTTACCAAAAGCATTGAAGGTGCAGATCGAAAGAACAGGCCCGACTTTAAACGCGGTCAGCATGTACAGTACATAAGTTAATTTTTGTGCTTTTTTATTTATTATTTGTGCCATAAAAGAACAGACTCAGGGCCAGATGTATCAAGCTTCAAAAGTGATAAAATGAAAAGCGATAAACAACCAGCCAATCGGCTCCTACTGTATATGTAATTTTTCAAATCCAGCCTGTGTCATGGAAGCTTGATCCATCTGTCCTTAATTCCTTCCATATATGTGGGGGAAAAAAACACGACTCCTTTATAGGAGTTGACTTGCTTAATGAAAGACCGACTTATCCATATACTTAGTTCTTTGTATGGTCTCCGCTATACCTGTGTTTTAGTACACAAGTGATATGCTGTGTAATCACTGCTGAGGGAATGCCAAAACTTTAAGGACAAGCAGTTCATGAGCACCCCTGTTTCTACAGTATTGCTTAGACCTGCACACAAAATCCCCCTTTTTTTTTTTTTAAGTGCATCCCAATACAGTACAAGTACCTTGTGATTTGCTTTGGAATGACAGCTGTTTGCCCTGAGATGGCCCTTCTTGCGGCTGTCTATTATTGCTCCCACCCAAATCCTTATTAACAGCACATGTTACAGGAAACTGTAAGGGCCCTTTCACACACCAGTTTTGACCGTCCGGAAAAAAAAGTATTCATAATCTGTCCGTTGTTTAGCCGGTTGTCAGTGCCTTTCGGATGCATCGGTTTTAAACAAGCTTTCTTTCAAAATGAAAGTGATAATGGAGTTGTAGGCGGTTCATGTGTGAAAGGACTATAATAAACACTAGCTTTTAACGGAGTTGCGGGGATAGCATGGACATGGCTCGACAGCCGGGCAAATCGGAGGATATTTCTGGCTGTAACCTTGCACCCGGGCCATGTCCGTGCAGTGTGAAAGCTACTGAAGTAAGTGTGTCCTTTCACACTGCACGGACACGGCTCAGCTGCTGGGTTACAGCCAGAAATATCCACTGATTTGCCTGGCTGCTGGCCAGTGACTGTGCCGTCCCTGCAAATCGGTGTAAAACTAGTGTTTATGAGTCCTTTCACACACACAAACTGCCTACAACTCCATTATCACTTTCATTTTGAAAGAAAGCTCGTTTAAAAATATCTGCAAACCGATGCATCTGAAAGGCACTGAAAACCAACCGATGTCATGGAGTGTAATCACTAAGGTTACCCAGTGTATCTTGGTAAGACAGGGCTCATAACGAAGCCAACAAGTGTGGTAGAATTTCTGCTATCTTGTTAAGGTTGCCTTTGATGTAAACTGTCTTCTTTGGGTGTATCCTTCTTTATTATACTTTGGAATGCTACCACTACATACTTGCCGACTTTGTAAAACTCCTCTCGGGGAGAAGCCCGGAGAGGAGTGAAAGGGGGGCGGGGTGAGACTGATGTCACCAAGCCCCGCCCCCATGACTGGCAGCAGCATCAATTTATGGGTCCATGGATGGGGGAGGGGCTAAAATGACACGAATCGCATCATTTTAGCCCTGCCCCCTCCCTGCGAAAATTCAGAGTTTATTACTGTGGGGGAGCCGGGGCTCCTGCTAAAATGCGGGAGACTTGCCCACCTTCCCGGGGGGGCCGAACCGATTTGCGGGACCCTCACGGCCATTCTGGGAGGGTAGGCAAGTATTTACCACTGTCTGGTGCAACCTGGTAACCTCACTACCAGAAATATTAATTTGCATATCATACAATGAAAGAGGCATTACCAAGGGGTTATAGTCACATCCCAATTCCAGGGTTTTAACTCTACAAGGCACTGACTACCACAATATCCATCCATTGTCACACTACCATCATCGTTGTCACAGTAAAAGTTCTCAGAGATATGTATATACAAAGTTTAAAATGGAAAGAGTCACCAAACAGAGCCTACCTACCTCCCAGGCAACCTTAACATGTCATCAAGTATTTCACCACCACGTTTGTTGACATTATTAGGAGTTTGGTCTCCCAAATATAAATATATCCTCATACATTTCTGCTGCACTCTTGCTGCACAGCCATTCTTGGCACACCAGGTCATGCAAGGCTCTGAAACAGATTTTGCGAGTTTTTTTTTTGCTGAAAAATGATTGTATATCTTTGTGTGACTGAGTGGTAGATTTATGAAGCAGTGATAAGGGAGGAGAAGGAAACCAGATGAGAAGTGGCCCATGGCAACCAGTCAGCACTAAAGTAATGTCTATAATTTGCATAATATAAAATTGTACAGAGCAGCTGATTGGTTGTCATGGGTCACTTCTCCCTTACCACTGCTTCATGCATCTACCCCTAGGTCTCTTAGTCTAAATGAAGGGCAATGATGCAGTTGCTGTGCAATCACCAAAAACACCCAGACTCCACAAAGGTTGCTGTAGGATTAGGGAAAAAAAGGATCAGTCTGTTACCTTAGTTTATTACAGTTCCTACTAAAATCTCAGATAAACAACTAGCATAAACCTCTGAGTCCTGACCACTTTGTGTCACCAACATTGTGGGTCCATGCAACTATACTATATGTTATGTGCAGCTTACCAAAATACACCAGCGGATTTCCCAGCAAAGTACCTTCTGCATGGTTTCTGTTAATATAAAGACACCCTGCTTCCATTCACTTTTCTGAAGCTGTAAAGCTGGGTACACATGAAACCATTTTGCAAACGATATGCACCATAAAAATATTTGTAACTATTTTTTGGGGAATATTGTCTAGTGTGTACACACGATATCATTAACCATGCATGACCCCCCTCTGTAGGCTGTACATGCAAATATTGACTATTCGCAACATACTCCTAGATGTGGCCACTGAACAATATTGTTTGTAAACTTGTTTAGTGTGTATGCACTATATTGTTTGCCAGGGAGTTCAAGGTTGACCACATTACATCCTTTGCTGTGTCGTCTAATGGGTGCCCAGCTTTAAACAACCTCTGCCAACTTCTAGCACACAGTAATTGGAAAAGACTGACAGATCAAAGAGCACCTGTTTCCTTTTAAAACCTCAATGAAAAATGATTGGGAAATTAATTGAAACTAGACAATAAATGCTGGGAAGACAGAAAGAGAAGAGGACATCCAGACTGCCGGGCTCAATTTTAGAAGTCAGGTTAGTAAACCTAAAAACACCTTCCACAGCAGTCTAAACCCTCACACCCTTATCCTGCAATCATTCATTTTATACATTGGCCCAGTGTAATCACATCCTGCAGTGGCTATTGTTGATAAATAGGCACCTAAGAAACAGCACAAGATTAAACCTGAGGACAGTGGACAGGTACCTGTACACCTACTGCTTAAAAGACATCCCATCCCAAACCAAATAAGTAAATTGATAATAACAGCTGCACTCGTGCTATGCAAATCTAATGTAGCAAACGATATATATATATATATATATATATATATATATTCTATTTATGCATATAGTAGATATGTTACAAGATGGGATGTAACAATAAAATAACATGGTACATGTAGCATCCCATAGGTTTCCCCCACAGTGCAACACTCTCTGCACCCATCTTTCTCACCTCAGCGTGTTTCCCCTGCAGTCTGTCTGTTAGATTGTCACGTCCTCTGTACCCCTGTAGCATGGCTCCTTCCCTTAGCCTAAACCCTCCCATAGCCTAAATTCCCCCAGCACCTGATGTGTCCGGATTAAGGGGGTTATTCTAGTTCACTCTTTCTGACAAATTCCTTCTTAGATGGACAAAACCATGTGCACTGCAGGTGGGGCAGATGTAACTTGTGCAGAGAGAATTAGATTTGGGTGGGGTTTTACTTCAAAGTGAGATCTATATTGCAGTGCAAAAATAAAGCAGTCAGCATTTTCCCTGCACAGAAACAAAATAACT
Source organism: Crinia signifera (assembly GCF_055691185.1). Taxonomy (NCBI): domain Eukaryota; kingdom Metazoa; phylum Chordata; class Amphibia; order Anura; family Myobatrachidae; genus Crinia; species Crinia signifera. The sequence continues at coordinate 127,570,559 of NC_139222.1, read as the reverse complement.
CACCCAAATCTAATTCTCTCTGCACATTTTACATCTGACCCCCTGCAGTGCACATGGTTTTGTCCATCTAAGAAGGAATTTGTCAGAAAGAGTGAACTAGAATAACCCCCTAAAAGAGGTTCCAGACCATCAGGTGCCAGAAAATCTTTGTTGTACCTGTACCAGACTTCACATAGATTATAAAAATATTAGCATATAATTAAATAACGTTAACACGCAGATAGGATAACTATAACTGCAATTCTAACAAATTGCATAATGTAGCTCAACAGAAAATTGGACATGTATGGATGAGGGAGTGGGTCTTTAACGATGTACGGCGTACATACTAGGCGATATTATTCAGGCTATATTATCCCCTTTAGAATGTGAACTCTCACGAGCATGGCCCTCTCTCATGTTTTCATATACACACACACATATATATATATATATATACCGAGCCCCGCTGCGGGCTTGATGGCTCGCTACACTCGCTGGCGCCGTGAAACTACACAAGTACCGTCAAAACTTAATATTTTTATATATTTTCATATCACAGGATCCTGTGACATGAAAATATAACTCAGACTCCGAGTGCCGCTTCCTATATTGCATATATATATATATATATATATATATATATATATATATATATATATGACTGTGCTGTTTGGCAAGCGGCACTCAGGGTCTGACAATGGCGTGGTAGAAGGCAAAAAACATGCTTCATTGAAGAGTCAAGGATCCCCGAAACATTGAGTCTTCAATAAAGTACTTTTTTACCTTCTACCACGCCATTGTCAGACCCTGAGTGCCGCTTGCCAAACAGCAGTCTTATTGTTGGGATGACTATTCCTCCTTGAGGGCACCAGGGCAAGTTAGCCCAAGGGGTTTCCAGAGTGCCGGAGCACAGAGAGCACGTATATATATATATATATATATATATATATATATATATATATATATATATATATATATATACCATTTAGAAAAATAGCGTCGCTCCAGGTACTTAGAAAATAAATCTTTTACTGTGCGATGTCTACAGTGTTTCGGGCCGAAGCCCGTCTTCAGGACATCGCACAGTAAAAGATTTATTTTCTAAGTACCTGGAGTGACGCTATTTTTCTAAATGGTATTTATGCACCGGGGTTACTCCCAGTGACAAGCGGGCACCCAGGTCAAGGTGACTAAGCGGGGCAGGAGCCCTTTGTGATATATATATATATATATTTTTAATATATTTTTATCTATGTTTGTGATTATGTAAATTCCAATCTGACTATATGTTCAGAATAAGAAACCAGTTTTTCATGATAAAGAAATTAGGTGATTACACCTTTAAGATAGACACTGAACCACTCTTGTATTGCTAGATGAATTAACGTGACAAATGAAATTGTATGAAGATTCACTATTCTTGTATTTTTTATTTTTATATTTTTGTATTTTGTATCTTATATGTGTTGTTTTATGAAATTATGTATATATAATGTAATGATTGATGTATATTACAAGTATTGGTGCAATAGTTAAATAGCTAAAGGATGCTGCCTAATTGAAATGCCATGCTAGAAATAAATAGTTTATATATGAATTTTGTTCGTTTTTAAAAATGGCCGCCGCATTGATTGGGGACAAAATCACCCACAAAATGGCCGCCGTTATCATTACTATATATACTATATTAACGTAACAATCATTGCAAATAGTCTGTCTAGCCTCTAGTGAGAGAAACAACACCCGGCACTCCCATAAGGCAATGCTCCTAATGATGCGATATTAACAAGCACCAATCAGTACTGCTATAAATATGCACGAGGTCTGTGACTTAAACACACCCACTGACGAAGTCCCTATAGGACGAAACGCGTTTGGGCGGAACTGAGAGGACGCTGGCTGTGACGCGGTGACGCTGTGACGCAGCGGGGTCCAGGAGCAAGGCTGACAAGAGAAAACGTGTTTGCTACCAATGCGGTGATATACCTATCATGTTTTATGCGAAAATTGTGTTATAGTGATATAGCACATCTTTTCTTGTGAGTGTTTTTTATCCATCAGTAAAGGATTGTTGTTTTAAAACCTTAAATACTACACTATGGTGCGCCTCCTTTCTTTCTTTTCTACACATGCAGCTTGGGCTAGTTGGAAGAGCCCTGTGTAAGGAGTGCAGCACAAGCCTGTAATCAATATCTCCTGGAGGATATTTGTGATCTACAGACAATCAGCGCTTTAAGGATACTTGTTTTTGCAGATTGTGGACTTCCTAAAATCCTGCAGCAGCGATTGTATGTAGAAAGATTCTTCACTGATTGAACTTTTTATTATTATTATTTGTTGTTATTTGTTTTCTACAGTTTTTAAGTGTTTATAGCAGCAATGTCACGCTCTGAATATAGAACAAAGCGGAGTGATGAATGTCATAGGATTTTTAATGACTGTTTAAAAAAAACCCAAGGGGGGACGGTGAAAATCACAGGTGAGGACATGGATATTGAATCCATTTGTGATTATCAGGAAAAACTCCTAATTAAAGAAATGAGACTAAGCTGGGAGGTCACCTCTATAGAAAACTATTTAGAGGTGGGACGGATCCCGAGGGGTCTTAGGATTCATAAAAACCCCACTTTTGGTAATGAAAGAGCAGAATTTAAGGAAAACTGGTTCAATATTCTAGATAATTGCTCAAAGGAGCTTATGAAATTAATAGTCCTTGAAAGAAAAAGGGAACTTACTGAATTGGATAATGAAATGAGTACATTGTTGGTAAAAATAGAACCAATAAAAAATCTGGAGGACTATAGAGAGATTAAAAAATCAATTGACATTAAAGTGGATAAATTGGAGAAGGATATAATAGAGACAAAAGTTTCAAAATTTAAAAGGGACCTAATGGATTATAAGAATGATAAAATAAGAAATTGGTCAAACTACAGAGAGAGAGTGAAAAATGGTGAAAATAATTCATGGAAACAGGTACCATATAGAAGGAACTACAGAAGAGAGGAAAATAGAGAGAGAGAAGGTAGATTTGAATTATCTTTGTCAAACAGATACGATAAAATAGAATCCCCACAGGTTCAAAAAAACGAGAGACAGAGAAATTTCTCCAACAAAGAAAAATTCCCAAAAAGAAGTTTCAGGTCAAACTGGAGGGACACCCGACAGGAGAGCCCCTGCCCACAAAAAAAGAAAAAAAGAGGTACACGACGGGGACAGAGAGGAGGAAAACGGAAAAAGGTGGAGAGGGGGGATCAATCGATAAATCATGGTATTTTTAATTTGTCTAACTATACCCTTAAAAAGGAAGATATAAATCTCTTAAAAAGAGGGCTAAATTTTGCACCCAGTGAAGGTCCTAAGGACTTCGACTTGTTTATTGACGCTAATAAATTTATACGTAACATGACACTGAAGCGCCATTTCTTAAAATCAACTAAAAAAATAGATAATGTAGAACCTCTAGAAGGTGAGAACATATCCCTGACAAAATTAAAGAAAAAATCATCCTTTTATCCCATCGAATCAAGAGGGAATTATGTTGATACATTTTTTGATTTAATAAAAAAAGATCTGAATGATCTGGGACAAAAATCACATAATAAAACAAAGAATTTGAGTAATCATGAAATAAAAGCAATGAAAGATCTAGAGAAAAATGAATCCATAATTCTAAAAAACGCAGACAAAGGTGGAGGAGTTGTTGTGTTAAATAAAGATGATTATTTAAAAGAGGCTTGGCGAATTTTAGATGATGAAAAAACATATGAGAAGGTAAAGACAGATTTAACAGACAAAATGGTTTCTGAAATTAATGCCATGCTCAGAAAAGGCTATAGAGATGGTTCTATTTCTGAAAATGAGTTGGAATATTTGTTGGTTGATTCACCTAGAATGCCAATTTTCTATTATCTTCCGAAATTGCATAAGACATTAATTAACCCCCCAGGTCGCCCAATAATATCGGGGATCGGCTCCGCCACCTCGAAACTTTCGGAATTTGTGGACCTGTGTATAAAGGATTATGTTACAAAATTAGACACATATGTAAAAGATTCGACACAAATTCTGAAGGTACTTGATGAGACTGAGTGGGACCCCTCTTTTAGCTGGTGTACAATAGATATAGAGGCATTGTACACCAGCATTCCTCATGAAAAGGGATTAAGTGCAGTCAATGAGTTCCTTCTCAAAGATGTTAATTTGAAACAGGAAAAAAGAGAATTTATTGTTGATTGTATGCGGTATATATTGAAAAATAATTTTTTCAGGTTTCAGGAGCAATACTTGGTGCAGAGGTGCGGCACAGCAATGGGCACGCCCTTTGCGCCAAGTTTTGCCTGCCTGTATTTAGGAATTTGGGAGCATAAATTTATTTTTGATGTTTTGACGAACCCATTCTTTCATCATATAAAAATGTTCAAAAGATACATTGACGATGTGCTAATAATTTGGGGGGGGACCCCAATTGAATTTGGTGATTTTGTCAAGTATCTACATGAAAATGACATGAATTTAAGATTTACGTCTAACTTTCAAAAAGAGAAGATAGAGTTCCTTGATTTAGTCCTTGACACCTCAAAATGTAATTCTGATAATAAACAGATTAATACATATACATATATTAAAAGTGTTGACAGTAACAGCTATGTCCACTTTGAGAGCTGCCATTTGGATAAATGGAAGACAAATATACCATTTTCTCAGTTTGTCAGATTAAGGCGTAACTGCCAGGAAGACACAAAGTTTTTTGAGCAGAGTGAGATATATGGCAAAAGATTCGAGGAAAAGAAGTATCCAGAAAAACTAATTAAAGACAGTGTAGCTAGAGCGAATAACATCCCAAGAAAAGAGTTATTGAAGTACAAAAAAAGGGAGCCCATGTTTTCAAATGATGATTTTTTTTGTACCTTTTGTAACCAAATATAATGATAAAAGTGGTGAAATTAAAAGGATTCTTAAAAAACATTGGGTCATTTTATCTCTTGATCCGATCCTTGGGAAGGTAATACCATCACAACCCCAAGTGATCTTCAAAAGAGCCCAAACATTAAAATCAAGATTAGCACCAAGTTTTCTTCCAGCACCTGTCAATGATGCCACATGGTTAGGATCATCAAAGGGTTTTTTTCCATGCTCCAGATGCTCAGTATGCCAATTTGCCAGTAAGGAAAGACTTACCTTCAAAAATCAAACTGATAATAAGAGCTATCAAATTAAAAGTCTAATAAATTGTCAGACTTGTAGCGTAATATATATGCTAGAATGTGAATGTGGAGCCAAATATGTTGGTAAGACGAAGCGAAATTTAAAACTACGTGTCTTGGAACATAAAAGAAGCATTGTAAATAAAGATCCAAATTCAAGTGTGGCACGCCATTTTCTAAAATGTCAAAAATCTAGTTTAAAGAATTTTTCCTTCAAAGGAATTGAACATGTTAAACTTGATGAGAGAAAGGGAAGTCTCCAGACAAAATTGGCAAAAAGGGAAACCTGGTGGATATACCAGCTAGGTACAATGGGTCAAGGAGGCCTAAACGAAAATTGTGATATTGTACCCTTTTTGTAAAAGGTCTGAATGACGGACCCCAACTGATGGTGATAGGGATCTGGATGGGGGGGGATCAGCAGTTGTTGGATGGAAACATCCCTGCTGGTTCCTAATTAACTCATCCTTGATGCCATCACCAAAAGGTGTCTAGTCATGACAGAACCTATATCTGAATATTACTAACAATAAGGAATATATGAATAACTGTATTTTTCCCTTTCTTCATAGATTCATTTCTCTCATTTTTTCTCATTTGTTCCCTGTTTCTCAATTTTCCATATGTTTTTGCTCTCGAAACATATATGTGGTAATAATATAATATATGTAGAAAAATGTATTTTCCTATATGCTTATTCTATTGTAGTCTATCCAATTTTTGTCCTCTTTGGTGTACAAAATATGCAATTGTATATGTATATATTCTATATTTTAATATATTTTTATCTATGTTTGTGATTATGTAAATTCCAATCTGACTATATGTTCAGAATAAGAAACCAGTTTTTCATGATAAAGAAATTAGGTGATTACACCTTTAAGATAGACACTGAACCACTCTTGTATTGCTAGATGAATTAACGTGACAAATGAAATTGTATGAAGATTCACTATTCTTGTATTTTTTATTTTTATATTTTTATATTTTTGTATTTTGTATCTTATATGTGTTGTTTTATGAAATTATGTATATATAATGTAATGATTGATGTATATTACAAGTATTGGTGCAATAGTTAAATACCTAAAGGATGCTGCCTAATTGAAATGCCGTGCTAGAAATAAATAGTTTATATATGAATTTTGTTCGTTTTTAAAAATGGCCGCCGCATTGATTGGGGACAAAATCACCCACAAAATGGCCGCCGTTATCATTACTATATATACTATATTAACGTAACAATCATTGCAAATAGTCTGTCTAGCCTCTAGTGAGAGAAACAACACCCGGCACTCCCATAAGGCAATGCTCCTAATGATGCGATATTAACAAGCACCAATCAGTACTGCTATAAATATGCACGAGGTCTGTGACTTAAACACACCCACTGACGAAGTCCCTATAGGACGAAACGCGTTTGGGCGGAACTGAGAGGACGCTGGCTGTGACGCGGTGACGCAGCGGGGTCCAGGAGCAAGGCTGACAAGAGAAAACGTGTTTGCTACCAATGCGGTGATATACCTATCATGTTTTATGCGAAAATTGTGTTATAGTGATATAGCACATCTTTTCTTGTGAGTGTTTTTTATCCATCAGTAAAGGATTGTTGTTTTAAAACCTTAAATACTACACTATGGTGCGCCTCCTTTCTTTCTTTTCTACACATGCAGCTTGGGCTAGTTGGAAGAGCCCTGTGTAAGGAGTGCAGCACAAGCCTGTAATCAATATCTCCTGGAGGATATTTGTGATCTACAGACAATCAGCGCTTTAAGGATACTTGTTTTTGCATATATATATATATATATATATATATATATATATATATATATATATATATATGTTAAGTGTATATATTGTTTATTAGATACATTTTTTAAATTAGTCTTATTGTGGTCACATTCTCTCATGCACCCTGTCTTAACTAAGATTCCATAGCTTATGTTAACCATTTCCCTAGATGATTAGTGACAGGTGTGTTGGTAGCTGCTCACCTATAAAAGCAAAGTGTGCTGTGAGCTTCAGACCAGATAGCAGGTCTGGAATCAAACATTGATGTGATAGCTATGTGTATTGTGGCCATTTTCAGCGATAGTGTTAGGACCTGCAGAAAAGTGGGGTCCCGTGAAGGGGGCTGCAGGCTTAAATGCATTGATCAATTCATGAACCAAATCTCCACTATTTATTATCCGTTAATTTAGTGTGTGCAGAGCCCCTACAATGTCTGTTTAAACAATGTGGTCACAAGCCATAGGGCACCCCAAAACTAGGAAAGGTGAGTGCCGATGTTAAGTGTATATATATTATATATATATATATATATTATTTATTAACAGTTTCTTATATAGCGCATACAAATTACGCAGCGCTGTACAGAGCATAGTTGAACATTCACTTGAGTCCCTGCCCCAGTGGAGCTTACAATCTATATTTCCTACCACATTTACATGCACACACAGACATTCTAGGGTTAATTTGTTGGGAACCAATTAGCCTACCAGTATATTTTTGGGATTGTGGGAGGAAACCCGCACAAGTATGGGGAGAATATACAAACTCCACACAGTTAGGGCCATGATGGGAATCGAACCCATGACCTCAGTGCTGTGATGCAGTAATGCTAACCATTACACATCTGTTCTGATATATATATATATATACCTCTGTAATTGCCGGCACTCTGGGATGTCTTAATCGACATAATCACAGCTGACATGCTATCTTGCAGCTGCAAGATAGCGTGTCAGCTGTGATTATGTCGATTAAGACGTCCCAGAGTGCCGGCAATTACAGAGGTATATATCCACTTGCATAGTGGAGGACGGGCACCGGGCGCAAGACAACTAATTAAGCAGGGAGTGCCGGTTCAAAGACTATATATATATATATATATATATATATATATATACATACATACATTCACTGCGGGCGGCACTCACGTGAGTGCCGCCCGCAGTGAATGTATCTAAGATTGGTCTATCTAGGAGGGCACCTGGAGTATTATCAATTTATTGGAGTAAGAGTGCCGATCTTCTGGGAAGATATATATATATATATATATATATATATATATATATATATATATATATATATATATATATATACACACACACACAGAAGAATGGCGGCACTCCAAATAAAGAAGTAGGAAACTCCTATAGGCCAACGTTTCAAATGTATTATTCACATTTTTCATCACACCCTGATGAAAAATGTGAACAATACAATTGAAACGTTGGTCTATAGGATGGTTGGTCTAAACGTTGGTCTAATGGCTTTTTTCTGGCGACTCGACCATTCAGCCCATTTTTCTTCAAATGCCTCCTTATTGTGCATCTTGAAACAACCACGCCACTTTTTTTCAGAGTCCTATATTTCAACTGAAGTTATTTGTGGATTTTTCTTTGCATCCCAAACAATTTTCCTGGCAGTTGTGGCTGAAATTTTTGTTGGTCTACCTGAACGTGATTTGGTTTCCACAGAATCCCTCATGTTCCACTTCTTAATTAGAGTTCAAACCCTGCTGATTGGCATTCTCAATTGCTTGGATATCTTTTTATATCCCTTTCCTGTTTTATACAGTTCAATTACCTTTTCGAACAGATCCTTTCCTTTCGAAGCCAGACACGTCAGTGCAGCACTGGATGAAAGATCTTAGGGTCTTTCAGAAGACCAGAAACTCACTGACCTTTTATACACACACATTTCAAACCCTTTTGTGTCATTTGGGTAGTTTCTGTTGTCATTATGATTTAAAAAGAGTAAACACAGTTGTTTGACAATAAATGGCTCCACCCAACCACTAACCATGAGTAAAAGAAAAGTTTGTGAGTTATCTTTCATATTCTCTGACAAATGGCCAGAAAATCACAAATTCTGCTAGGGTATTTAAACTTATGAGTATTATTATTATTATTATTATTATTTTATTTATAAGGCGCCACAAGTGTTTCGCAGCGCCGTACAAAGGAACAATACAAGGAGACAAAAACTTGGCATAACATTGAATAAATAACAAAAATACAGTACAAATAAAGAGCACCACAGTTCAATACACATTACAGCTTAAATGTAAGTAGTAAGGACCCAATCAACATACAACTAGAGGCTTGAGGCCAATGATGGAGATGAGTATGAAGATGGTCACTGAGTGTTGGAGTAAAGGAGAGCTGTGAGTGAAATGTGAAGAGAAGTGGGCTTTGACAACAGGAGGGAAGAGGGCCCTACTCGGAGGAGCTTACAATCTAGTAGGAAGGGGAGACAGACAGATTACAAGTACAACTGTGAGTACAACTGTGTGTGTAATATCTATCTATCTATCTATCTATCTATCTATCTATCTATCTATCTATCTTTATCTCTAATCTACACACATACACGTGTGTGTTGAGTATCCCTTATCCAGACTGGCACTAAATATGTACAAGAAAATTATTGCTTCCCATTCAAATTTAGTGTCTAAAATAGTACACAAACTTTGTTACATATTTTGAAACCTTGTTTCATGCAAAAATAAAATAAATTTGTGTGTATTTCATGTGATTGTCTAGCGGTGATTTAAAGATTTGCCTAGGGTGCTGAGATGGCTAGCACCATGTTTAAATGTGACATAACAATGGCACTACAGCCCAAGTGGTGGCATGGTCCATGCAGATTCCAATGGGTATGGCCCTGTATGGAGCCTGCTGGAGATGTCCCTCCAAAAATGGCCACCACCTGGTAGGAGACAGATGCTAGAGGTCCTACTGGGTATATCAGGATAGTGATAAAGATATATTGCCCATGTAACCCACTAGTAAGAAGCATAAAAAAACACTAACAATGAATAAGAAACCCCTGTAAATGAGCATGTGAGGCAATGGACAATGGACAGGAAATTCCTGGTATTGAGCATGTAACCAGTGGCGTAACTATAATTTAGCAGTGCCCCCTCAGAAACCCCCTGCTTGCCAGGCCATAGCCCTGCTTGCTTGCATTGGCTAATAGCCAGTGTTAGATTCTGTAAAAGGGTGTCGGCCATGCAAAGGAGATTTAAGGCTGTCACCCACTGGATGAAGAGCTAAGAAGGTACCGTGGAGGTCCAGGATAGGCGGCCGCCATGCAAAAGAGCTTAAAGGCTGCCAGCCATCGAGCAAAGACCTGAATATGCCATGGTAGTTCTGGATGGGTGGCAGCCATGCAAAAGAGCATAAAAGCTGTCCAACTTGGTGATGAACTAATGAGGCCCTGGAAGTCCTGCATGGGCAGCAGTGGCCATGCAAAAATAGGTGGGAAATCTGGCAATAGGGGGCAGCAAATAATGCTGTGCCTAACAAAATGTTCATGCGCAGTCTCCTCTCCATCTGAGTTGTACACAAACCATTGGGTTTGCGTATAACTGAATCAGAATACAAATCTGAGAAATTGCGGTTTGCGCATGTGCAGAACCTGTTTTGCACATGTGCAGTTCGGGTCTTGTGTGATCGCTCACAGTTCCCCCTTATCCACAGCATGATTGACAATTTTCCTAATTTGATGGACCCAATTGGGGAGTATCCTCCCCAATTTCTAAATGTGCCATACCCAGGGGCTGCGTTGTCAGACAAAGACTTCGCAGACCTGGCAGAAAGGTTCTGACAACCAGTCTCCGTAAGAGTCAGCCAATGATATTCCGAAGCCAGGGCACTGCACTGGGTCTGGAGATGATTTTGTATTGTACAGTATTGCACAACATCTGTGAATCAGGCTGCGTTATGGCACTATGGCAGTGGTTCCTAAACACAATCCTCAAGGTACCCCAACAATCCAGGTTCAAGGATATCTCTGTGCGGATATGGTATAATCAAATTGAGTAATCTGTGTCTAATCATATGTACTGTATCCTTGTGGACTGTGTTTGACAAACATTGCAATATGGGGTAAAAGTAATAGCCTTCAACTGCAGGCATCGGAAGGTCCCGCGCAAGTCTGCCCAATGTTTTAAAGCAACAGTCATTAAAAAGGCAGACGCAAGTTGGTTTGTTTTTAATAACTGCTACTTTAAAACATTGGCCAGTAGGTGTCCTCGTGTACATCTAAGGGGGTTATTCAAAACTGATCTCTGAATATTATATTGCTTTGCAACTTGCTCATTGAGTCTTATGGTGCATTACTAGAGTGAAAAAAAGTTTGGTTCTACATTGAGGTAAATGATCTGGGGTTATCCACTGTCTCGTCTCTCTGGTGGCATCCTCGACTGCACTCTCCATGACTCATTTCTTCTCAACCAATAGTATTCCACAGTCTGAGATTTTTCTAATGGAAATATTTACTATCTCCTCATTTTTCCTGAATTGCTAAGATTTTCTCTAATCTCCATATCTCCCCAGGTGTGCACAGGAACTCGCACACTCATGGAGATTGGTTGATATCAGATATTTGAACAATATATTACATGGGATAACAATTTTCCATTGTTTTCTATAAGTATGATCTGGCTATACCTACTTTTCTCAATTCCTCCTGCTGAGGGGTCTAAAGGACATATCCCCCTTTAGTTCCCCATCCCGTGTGAGCGTATGTTTTTTCCTTCTACCTTTGGGACTTCCTATGGCAGCAAGGTAAAATAAATTGATACATCACATTGCCTCTTCTAACACTTGTCAGATTGGAGTGGAAGCTGCTTCCCCTTCTCTACACTGTTTACCAGTCTCAACCTGCTTCCCCTTCCCCTGCTTACCAGTCTCAACCTGCTTCCCCTGCTTACCAGTCTCAACCTGCTTCTTATCCTCTCTACACTGCTTACAAGTCTCAACCTTCTTCCCCTTCCTCTGCAATGCTTACCACTTTTTTTGTTTTCCATAATGCCTAGGAGAAAATCTTCACTTAAGGTACCCATACACTTATACGATTTGAGCTCTTTTCATCCGATTCCAATGGATCGGGCTGAAAAATTGAGCGAAAAATTACCAAATCGTATGTGCCATACCTCCAATTCCGATGCACACTCCCATGCGCATCAGATCAGATCCAGAGATAGTAAGTGCTGCACATAAGATTTATCGGATCCAGGATGATCCGGCATCACTTGCCGGGGGTCGCATATGATACACAGAATGCTAAAGGACTGCATACACTTTATCGTATGTGGCCCAGCAGCTGGGAAGCACAGCGGCTGTCTGGCGGGTAGTTAACTGGGAGGCTGAATGCAATAGATGTATCCAAGTGGAGCTGGGTACAGCAGATAGTTAAGAATAAAATACATATTTTAATGTGCCCCACATAACTTCTATCAAAGTATATTTGATCATTCAAAATAATTTGAGTCACACATGGGAAAGGATATAAATGTCCTACAGATTTTTTCTGGACTTAGGTCAGGGCTCTGACATGGCCACTTCACATACAGTAGGACCATACAATCTTTGCAAAAAACATGCCTTGTAAATGACTGCCCCTTTAAAAAAAAAAAACCTGACTGGCATACTGCATGGCCACCGAACTTGTACCTCAAATCCAGCCCATGAGGAGAGTGATAGACAAAGAAAACAGGTAAGAGAAAGCTGAAGGGACACAAGGAGGACATGAGAGGTGAGCAAAGATTATTCAGCAACTCCAGGGAAACATAGTGCAGGGACATGTGAGATGTCAAGGAAGAATGACAAAAGGGTAAATAGCTTTATATCATATAATATGTTTTAGATTCTAATACATGGTTCTAAAAGCATCCAATGGGGGGTTGGACGTTCCAAATTTCCAAACTCCCAATTCCAAATTCCCAGGTTGAGCACTGATAGGCAATGTAAATACATATGGAATGCTTATAAGAAAAAAAAAAAAAAAAGGAGAGCTAAATGTACACATGCAAAAGAGATAAGATGGATATGTGAATGTAAAGCAGGCATGGCCCTCCAGCTGTTTTGATCCTACAAACCCCATCATGCCTTGCCACAGTTTTACTTTTAGGGAATGCTAAAGCTATGGCAAGGCATGCTGGGAGGTGTAGTTTCACAACAGCTGGAGGGTCATATAAATGTTGTATATAAATAATGCAACTGAAAATATAATAAAAGGGATATGTTGAATTGGTTTAAAAGTATCTAGAAGTACATACCACAGAGGAAAATAGATGCATTAATGAACATGTTATGATAAGTGTATACTTATGGATAGGATATTATAAATAACAAATGGAAGCAAAAACATAAATTTATATATAACAGAAAGAGCAAACAGAAAATAGGACATATGAAATAGGTCTGCTTCTCGGATCTAGATTCAACACCCCTTTTAGGAGCAGGGTGAAGATATTTTTGCAGAAAATCTCAGCTCTAAGACCCTGATTCTAGTTAACTCGGAACAGGGCGAATTTGGCCCTATTCCGATGTTTGGGGGTCTGTGCATGTGCAGATCCCGGCAACAAATGGCTTCAGCGAGTTATACACTTGCCGGGCCATCTGTTGCGGGGAAGGAGGGCCGGGGGCGGTGACAGCGCTGGACCATGGGAATGCCCAACGTTTTATGGGCATCCCCATGGAAACGCTGGGTGTTCCCAAGGGTACACCAGCGATTTGCGTAGGAAATAAAAGTCAGTTCAGAGTGACTGACTTTCATTTCCAAATGCAGGAAAAATCATTTGATTGACTGGCGACCATTGAATGATTTCTCGTTCGGCAGAGTGGCATTTCAGTGCTCGGTAAGCAGTGATCTTCGCTGCTTACCGAGCCAACGTGAATTAGGCCCTAAATACACCAGAAACCGTATTTTTTTCAATTAAAGACACAACATTATGATTGTGATGCCCAAGTCCATGGATCCTGAAAGTTCTGCGCCCCTCTCTACAACCTCCGCAAGCAATCTTATATTACGCCTATAAATGCAATCCGTGATTATCTTGCAGATTGCCCTCCCACTCTCTCATTTGGTTGCTTTTCCCAAAACACTGAGGAATTTCATTATGCTGTGAGAGCAGTCTGCTCTCCCTCCTGCACACCTTGACCTCTACAACACTGTTATTTTTGGGTGGTAAGTTTGATGGTACAACTATTAGAGCACAAATTATTGTTATTCCCAATGAGAGTTGTGATCCCTCTTCTTTAGCGTAATACAGGTCAATTTCTCTAATCTCATGGGGAGAACTGGGTTACACTTTGGGTGATTCCTGATTAAGTCACAACACCGTGCCAACGTTCACTGGGAGCTTTTTCTTATAAAGGTAATGCTGGGCACACACTAGCCGATGTGTGTATCTGCCAATATTAGCAGTGGTGGGGTGCCGGCATCGGGGGGAGCAGGGTCCTCCCTCATCTGAACTGTTCAGACAAGGGAGGAAGTCATTAACAATGTTGAGTGTAAACTCTAGAAGAGATAGTAAAAGATATTGCTGAGACTGGGTCTTCTGAGCAATAACTGTTACTTTGTTGTCTAGTGTTTATGGGGCTTAAGAGTTCTTAAATATTTAGAATTTGATGGCAGATAAGAACCATCCGTCCGATCTAGTATGTCCCTTTTAATTCAAATCTCTGATGAATGTTAGATTAAGATCTATGTGGCTGTAGACCATATGTCATACTATAAATCTGCTGAGTCACTTTTCCTTTGTGTGTGTGTGTACTGTCCCCGAAAAACCAACACTGAGGAATTTGATTCTGTGTACACAAAAGCTGTCACTCCAATGCTAGACCACTTTAGCTGCATCTTTGTGCCTTCCTAATGAAAGAGCGCTTAAGTTCTGATACGTCGAAAGAACCTGCAATAATAATGTTTGAAGATGCCTACAGTACTGCCCTTGGTCTATTTTATATATACATGGTTCTGTTCTTGGACCTCTCCTTTTCTCTCCCTATAAATTACTTTAAGTGAGCTCATCAATAATATTGCTTCCAATATCAACTTTATGCTAATGAAGGTCATATTTACCGTCTCCTTCTCTTTCCTCACTGGTATCTCCAATATCAACTCTATGCTAATGACCCTCTCTCTCCTCACTTGTGCCTCCAATTACCTCTAACATGCTATCTCCTCCAGGATGTTCTAGCGCTTCTTTAAGATTAACATGTCTAAAGGCCCCATACACTATGCGATTTGGGCCATATTTCACACGATTCTGGAGGAATTTCTGGTGAAATTGCCCAAATTGCGTAGGGTATGACATCCGATCTTATCCGATGCATGGTCCCGTGCGCATCGGATCAGATCTGGAAGTCAGGCGGTCTGCACATAAGATAAATCTTCTGTCGGCAGGGAGCAGGTCCGGGGGGGCACAGGCAGGGGCGGATTGGCCATTAAAATGACCGGGAAGTTTCCCGGGAGGCCGATTGCTTTGAGGCCGAATTGTGGCCGGGACCCTCATTACACTTGGCAGACGGCAGCCCCCTAACCGGTGTTCCCAGGCGGCCCCGCCTCCTCTGATTGCATAGAGCAGGGGTGGCCAACCTGCATCTCTCTACTTAATGAGCCGCAGGTTGTCCACCCCTGCTCTATCCAATCAGAAGAGGCGGGGCCGCCCGGCTCTATGCAGCCGCCCCCTCCCCCTCATCGCAGAAGCTGTGGACACACTCAGGGGCAGGGCCGGCTTTGCATCCACGATGATGTGTGGTGTAGTGTGCCCGTTATACTGCTCTCATGGCAGGCAGCATAATCTGTGTGGCTCCCCTTTCCTCCTCCCTGCTGCTCCTGTCAGAATAGATGACAGGCAGCAGCGCAGCCCTCCGCGCTCTCTCCCTCCCCACTGGACCTGAAATCCCGGCAAACTACTGCACGCGGGGACACCGCTAAGCTGCCACTGTTCCTATACCCCCACACACCCTGAGAAGACATATGGGTGTCACATCCAGAGACCAGGGATGAACTTCCAGAATTGCGGTGAGGCACACTATTACTCACAGGAGAGGTCAAGCATAAAGATCACTGCTTATGAACAGTGGAACGTACTTTTTGCCCAACTGTTGAGCAGAGTTTCTCTCTCTCTCTCTCTCTCTCTCTCTCTCATTATTAGAACACACATTACAAATATTTAGCTCCCTTCTATTAGTTCTATATGTTATGCTGAATTAGTAAATCACATTACTGATTTTTTGTTTTTACTGTTCTAGCAGGGCACATTTTTACCCTTTAAACATCAGTCAGGATGTGGCGTCCTGCTAAAACAGCCTAGCATGAACACGAACACACCCTCCAACTGTACCGAATTTGCCGGTACAGTACCGTTTATTAATGGTCTGTACCGGCAAATTAAATCTGTACCGAATTTCTGGATCACTCCAGGTGTCCTCATGGCTCCAGGCTGTGTCACTGTGCTGACAGTGAGCTCCCCGTGCCAAGCACCTGTTCCCAAGGGTGCATTGCGGGTCCTGGGCCAGCGTGCGATGCATCATGACGTCTAGGGTTACCACCTTTCCCCTTTAATTCCGGACACATATTAATTACACAGGTTCTGTGGCTGGCTGACTTCAAGACTCCATATCACCTGGTTTTAAACTTCCACAGAACCTGTGTAATTAATATGTGTCCGGAATTAAAGGGGAAAGGTGGTAACCCTAATGACGTCACACGCCGGTACCATGGACCTGGCACCAGGACTATGTCTGTTGTAGCCACAGCGCACTAGCGCTGCACAGCAGAGAGGAGGCAATGACTGTCTTCTACGGCCCTCAGGAGATGGTGGAGGAATCGGGATGTTGGAGCTTCACATAGACGATGTGAGTGGGTAAATAGTGGAAATGTGTCACTGTCCAAGGACAGTCTGGGGCGGGAGCTGGTCTTTACGTGAGCAGCACTATTTGCATTTTTTAGGTTACTGGATGACAGATTGTGTCTCTTCAGCAGGTATGGCTTTGCCAACAGCTGTGTGTTTTATATAGTGCACTACAGGCAACCATAAAAAGGGAAATAAATTACCAGTACATAATCGGAAAGAGGGTGTTGTCACACTCTTTCCATGTGACCATGCCCCCTTTCCGAATGTGTACCGATTTCTGCCCTTCAGATGTTGGAGGATATGCACTAATGTAGTGTGTACAGGGTAGCGGCAGTAGTGTAGTGTGTTTGGGAAGCGAAGTGCAGAGTAGCAGCGATAGGGGGTTATTCAGACCTGATCGCTGTGTGAATTCACAAGCCGATCGAGTACTGAATGACTACGCATGCGTACGGATCATAGTGCGCATGTGCAAGGTCAAACAAGAAAAACTGATTACTTTTTCGCAATCCCTTCACAACTTGACTAACAGAAAGCCGGTGTTTGTTAGTGGTAACCAGACGTTTTCTGTGAGTTTCAGATGGTTTGCGATCAGTGATTAATTCGCAGACTTGCACAGGGCGGGCCTTTACTCTGGCGGGGCGACGGCTATCTGATCACAGCAGCGATCAGTTCCATAATGTAGTTTTTGTAGGGTGCTGGACGCGGTCCCGATAGTCGGGATCCCAAAAGGCATGTGCCCGCAGCGTGGTGAGTGCAGCAAGCCTGCAAGGGGCTTTGTTGCACTCACCGTGCGGTCTGAGTCCTATACCACACCCATTTTTGTGTGGGGAGGGCGCCAATTTTATAGTTTGCAGGAGGGCACCGTCCCCTGGGTACACTGATCGGCTGCTTAACAGGCTGGCCGCGGTCTGCGGAGCACCTCCCCCGTCTCCATATTTGGAGGACGCCTGGCTCCCAACGTGCAGTCAACTACTCAGTAAGTTACCCGGGGACGGTATGGTGGCCTTGTTTGGGGGCAACCAGGGATTGTGTTAGGGGGGGGGGGGGGATTTTAAACATCTATGTAGCGGCAGGAAAGCTGAATCGGCGGGTGGGATGCATATCTATGTAGCTGCATTATGTTGTGTTGGTGGAGGCAGTGGATGAATGTATATGAGAGAGACAGTGTATGTATGGATATATGTATGCATGCATGCATGTATGAAGGAGGCAGTGTATGGATGGTTATATGTATGTATGCATGGATGGATGGATGAGAGTGGTGGGTTAAGTACTTAATGTATGACGATGGTAGCGTATAAATGTATGTATGTATGATGGTGGCGGTGTATAAATGTATTTATGTATGAGGGAGGAGGTGTATAAATGCATGCATGTATGGTCGTGATGGTGTATAAATGTATGTATGAGGGTGACGGTGTATAAATGTATGCATGTACAGTATGATGGTGGTGGTGTATGAGGGTGGCGTTAATGTATGCATGTATAATGGTGGCAGTGTATAAATGTATGTATGTATGAGGGAGGCGGTGTATAAATGTATGCATGTATAATAGTGGCGGTGTATGAGGGTGGCGGTGTATCAATGTTTGCATGTATGAGGGTGGTGGTGTATAAATGTATGCATGTATGGTGGTTGTGTATAAATGTATGCATGTATGAGGGTTGCGGTGTATAAATGTATGCATGTATGAGGGTGGTGGTGTATAAATGTATGCATGTATGAGGGTGGTGGTGTATAAATGTATGCATGTATGAGGGTGGTGGTGTATAAATGTATGCATGTATGAGGGTGGTGGTGTATAAATGTATGCATGTATGAGGGTGGTGGTGTATAAATGTATGCATGTATGAGGGTGGTGGTGTATAAATGTATGCATGTATGAGGGTGGTGGTGTATAAATGTATGTATGATGGTTGCGGTGTATAAATGTATGTATGAGGGTGGTGAGTATATATGAGGGTGGCGGCGTATAAATGTACAGTATGTATGAGGGTGGTGGTGTATAAATGTATGTATGAGGGTGGTGGCGTATAAATGTATGGATCCACATGAATTTGGCTCTTAGGCGTCCCTAAGCATATTTCTCTGTGTCTGATTTGTTCTGCCATGTGTGCTGTATAATTCCACTGGCGTCGTCATGTGTGCCGTATCAGTCCAGGGGAGCTGGCTTTTTTTTTTTTTTTTTATTAAAAGAAAAAATATGTATATATTTTGTTTTCCTACTGCAAGGGTGCTGTTAAGTGTGCCAAATCAGTCAAGGGATGCTGTCATGTATGCTGTATAGTTCCAGACACTATTGATGCTTTAGTCTTGCCTATCACCGATGTCTCTAATGCTGCCTACTGTTATGCTGGGTCCAGCTATTATTGATTTGTTAACGCCTACATGAGGCCACTTCCAGGAAATTTCCAGGGCCACTTTTAGTCCCCAATCCGCCCCTGGGCACAGGTACCAGAGACCGGAGAGCAGGGTCCAGTCCAGTCTGTGGGAGCTGCAGAAGGGGTAGTGAGCTAGCAGCAAGAGAGGTGGCAGGGAGCGGTCCAGCTGCAGGATGGGTAGTGGGATAGCGGGTGGACTGGAGAGGTAGCAGTAGGCGGGGACCGCACAGCACATAACAGACTCCGGGTAGCGGCGAGTGGGAGAATAGGAAACATCCTATTCAAAAGACTGGGCGGGCAGGGCAGACGCTAATTGGCTGAGCTCTCGGCCAATCAGCGGCCACCCAGTCTTTTGAATAGGATGTTTCCTATTCTCCCGCTCGCCGCTACCTGGACTCTGTTATGCGCCGTGAGGTCCCCGCTCACCGCCTGCAGCTACCTCTCCAGTCCTGCCGCTAGCCCACTACCCCTCCTGCAGCTGGACCGGACCCCGCTCCGCGCCACCTCTCCTGCCGCTAGCTCACTACCCCTTCTGCAGCTCCCACGGACTGGACCCTGCTCTCCGATCTCTGGTCCTCACTCCCCCGGACCAGGACCCTGCCCCCGCCACGGACCCTGACGCCACCCCCCCTGCAAGCTCCTCCCAGACCCTGCTCTCCTGCAGCTTCCCGGGATTTACATGTGATAAATCAATACGATTTATCACATGTAAAAAATGGCACAAGTGCCAAATCATATCAGGAGCTGCCGGGGGAGCTCAGTGGAAGTCGGGGCCAACTTGTCCTTAGGACAAGTCGGCCTAATGTATAGGGGCCTTAAGACTAACCTGATAATCTTCCCACCATTCAGAATAGTCACACCTCCTCACACAATTCATCTATTCATAACATTGGCCATCTCCTCTAGCCTACAAATGTACTGTCTGGGAGTTATCCCTGACTACTCCCTCTTCTCTGGCATACTCAGTGATACTCACAGCTTACTGAGTCAACCAGAATCAGTCCCTAAGTACCTTTTGTGGACCTGTTATTTCCATCTCGAAAAACTCTCCAGGAACATCATCTTGGAAGAAACAAAGCCCTTCACCCACTCACTGGTCATCTCCAGATTGGCATACAGTGTAACCTCCTCCTATTTACCCCCCTGACTTCCACATCTCTGAACTCCACTCTATGCTCAGTTCATCTTCTTCACCACCTGTCTCCCCAAGTTTCGAACTGATTTACAAAGCCCTCACCAATCCTCTCATGTTTACATATCTGACATTATCTCACCTCACACTCCCACCCACTTAGCTCCCTAAATGATTGCCACCTCAATCCCCCAACTGATTACTTCCGCCTACTCCAGACTCCAAAATATTGCCCTTACTGTTCTCTACCAGACTCTCTACAAAACTTTATATGAATTCTCAATAACTCTTTACCAAAGCCTTCACTGCTCCATGCTCACTGAGGGGTAGATGAAAGAAGCAATGATAAGGGAGAAGTGATAAAGTGCCAATCAGCTCCTGACTGTTAAGTTACAGGCTTTAAAAGAGACAGTTAGGAGCTGATAAAGTACCAGGCACTTTATCACTTCTCACTTTTTCACTACTCCATACATCTACCCCTCAATTTCCCCCAACAGACTACCCCTCCCCTGTTATGAGCAGGGCCCTTTTCTCTCACATACTTTTCTTCCTTCACTTATACCAGTGTTTTTCAAACTGCTGTACCGCAAACCGTTGCCAAATGTGTTGCAGAGTAGGAGCTGTCTTCACTTTAACTGCATGTCCGGCAATAACTGCATGTCCGGGCAGAGCTGGGCCTTCTGAGAGGCTGCAGCACTCCATGACCTATAGAAATGCATTGTGTCCCATCATAGGTCATAAAGCTGTTCTGTCAGCCTGCCCACCAATGCTGTTGCATACCCAACTGCATTTCCGCCTACTGCTCACACGGGTGTATTTAGGGGTTAAGTTGCCCCTAGGCACAACATTATCCCCCCCCCCCCAAATGACATTACTGCCCTCATGTTAGGGCTTCCCAGTTACCATAGCAACACTAACTTCAATCCCCTTCCACCACCACAGTGTACTGATCATTGCTCCATCACCTTACAAACTGAAAAAAAAAAGAAATTCCGCGTTTCGTAGTACAACTTCGTCAGAGGGCGTCTCTTCGCGTTAGGGCGGGCCTGTGACGTCTGCTCCAACTGCTGCCCGGCTCCCTCCTCCATAGCTGTTCCCGTGTGGTTCCCAATACACTGACAACTGTTGACGGTGATCCCCAGTGGTGGTTCGTGGTTTCCAGCGGTGCCCCGGCGTTTGGTGGTAGGAGCTTTGCCTGGCATTCAAAATTTGAATATCTTGTGGTACCCAGCCCACAGCGCTGCATGGTTCGTTACGAGTACAGTGTTGCTTTTCCTGGACCGTGTTTTTATATGTTGTTATTAAATTGTTATTTATGCACTATGGAGCGCCCCTCTTGTCCTTATTTTTGACAGATTCTTTCCCCTCTCGTGAGTCCAGAGAGTTCAAAGAGGTGGCTGCTATTCATATTGTGGATATAGTGCACTAGCCCCAGGTGTATTCTGTTTGAGCTAGTGTACTTTGAAAAAGGGGTTTAGAAAAAGGGGTCTGAGCACCCCGAAACGTCGGTTTTCCACCGTGAACTATAAATTTTGTTTCTAAAGTCCACGGAGTGCCTCTGCCTGTCTTTGGACCACCTGCTGTGTATTTCTCGAGAGGGCACCAGTGGCTGCTGAGCTAAACTAGGAAGGGTGCCGGGCTGAAGCTCTAGTATGTATGTATGTATGTGTATGTATATATATATATATATATATATATATATATATATATATATATATATATATATATATATATATATATATATATATACACATACATACATACACACAAGCCAAAGTAGTCCAGCACTGCCACTCGTTCCTTTTTAATCCTAATCGGGTGCCAGCACACAGCCGCAGCATACACAAAGTCCAAAAGAATGCAGCACTCCAGCAATACTTCACAGAAAATCTTTTTAGTGAGCAAAAACGGTGATACACACACAGCAACATTTCAACACGTCTTGTCATCTGAAGGCTGAAGACGACATATAGAGGAAACAATGGGTGGGCTTAAGCGCTGCTCCTATGTGTGTCTGTCTACTGTAAATAAAGTGGATGTCCCAATATAAATGTAAATTCTGTTTATTAAAAATATAAATCACAGTAAGTGAAATGAAAATACAGGTAAATGGGGTGACTGTATGGGGGTGGTTGGGCAAAGTCTGGGTATACACTGGGACACGTGAGAGCCCCTCAGGGGATCGGGGGATCAACAGACCCCTTTCTACCATAAACCCACTGGCTTATGTCTCTCCGTGTCCTATGTGCTCCTGATGGTCTGCTCCACACAGTGATGTAGATTACTGTGTTTGACAGTCAAAGTTAGGTATGAGCAGTGTGCGGCGTCCCGCTGCACTGCTCCTTACCGTTGGGTGCTGGTGCCTCTGATTACAGGTCCCGCTGACCCCTGGTCAGTCCTGACCGGAAGACGACATATATATGGTGGTCAGACCGGCACTCTCCCTCAAACTTTAATGTCAAAACCGACGTTTCGGGGCCATGAAAAAAAAAAACCTTCTTCAAGTTGTACAGACAGTATGTGTACTGTATGTGTGTGTATATATATATATATCCATCTATTCCCCGGCACTCAGTATCTGGTCCATTCTCCTTGCTCCTGGTGCCATTCACAAGGGTAATAACCCCTCAAAT
The DNA here is from genome assembly GCF_055691185.1 of Crinia signifera. Lineage (NCBI taxonomy): Eukaryota > Metazoa > Chordata > Amphibia > Anura > Myobatrachidae > Crinia > Crinia signifera. The sequence goes on along the minus strand of NC_139222.1, from coordinate 127,547,567 downwards.
GCACAATCCCAAAGAAAGAAAGCACTCAAGACTTTTAGATGAAAGTGAAAAAACATGAAAAACTTCATCACATTTAATTCAAAAGGTTAAGTCAACGTTTCGTGGACCGCATCCACTTCCTCAGGACTATCCTGGATAGTCCACAAAAGGTTGACTTAACCTTTTCAATTAAATGAGAGTGAAGTTTTTTCACTTTCATGTAAAAGTCTCCTGAGTGCCTTCTTTCTGTGGGATTATATATATATATATATATATATATATATATATATGTCCAGGAAGGTCAGTAGCACTCCTGTTTTAGAATAAATGACACCTCACCTTTAATTTAAGCAATGTTTCAATGCATTTATTGTCATTTTTGTCAAGCCTTGAATATTAAGGGCCCGTTTACCATGATCGCATTTACAATGCGATCTGGGCGTAAAATTACCACCAAGGATCGCATTGTAAAATGTGATCACACTTAGGGATGGCCATCGATGATTCAAAATCATCGATGGTTCATGGCCGATGTCGAATACTTTTGCCATCGATGGGGGAGTACCAGATGGTTTCCCTCCATCGATGGAATAGCAAAACGATGTTTTGCTGGGTTTTGTTTTTTCCAAAGTGCCGGGACACTGAGCATAGCTCCGCCCCCGACACCCGCCCCCTGTGTTTTGATTGGCCCAGAGGCCAATCAATCAAACACAATGGATGACCATCGATATGTAAAAATATCGATGGTCATCCATTGCATAGTTAAGCACTATCGATGGCCAGTTGCCAAATTGCCATCGATGGCAATGGCAACGATGGCCATCCCTAATCACACCGGCAGAATGTACCATACCTGAGGCGCAGGGACAGGCCTCCGAAAGGAGCCCATCCCTGCGAAGTGCTGACCAGGAAGCCTGGGGTCTGCACATGCACGGTTAGCGCTGGCCCCCCTGCGACCCCGCTGACCGCACTGCCTATAGGCTACAATGGGATATGGCGATAGCCCAGGGAAGCGAAGCCAGGCTACCCAATGTTGATACATCGGGGGTCGCAAAACATACCCTTGGTCTGGGCACCATGGCTACACCGCTGGTGATACCCCACTGTATGAGCACCACCAATATTATTATGCCAGGGTACTATATAGCAACTACCAGACTCGAGGGAAGTGATTGGGTCAAGGATGATCAAGACAGATATTGTATGAATTAGAATAAAGCAGAGCACAAGCTAATGCCAATGTACAGCTCCCTGCCTACGTTACATACACGGTGACGAACCAAAACTTGTGCCGACTCCGAGTCTTCCCTTCCTCACGCACGCTGCACTGAGACTGAGCACACGCCTCATGCACGCGCCGCTTATCTATTCTATCCTGTGCGCTGGTGATAAGCATTATACACACACACGCGTGCGCATTAGGCCCAACACGCAGGCTCATTGCAGCCCTTAACCCCCACCACCACCGGCGTCGGCAATGGCAGGGCCGCAGCTCAATGACTACTTCCAGCGCACATGTTGGATGATGACCCCCCATAGACTCCGCCCAGAGTCTTACCCGGCCGGTCTCCGCCTCTTGTCGTCCCAGCACCCTTAGCGGCAATGACTGGCGCCTCACAGTGCACGCTGCCAATCAGAGATCTCTAATTCGCGTAAGATCCGGCTGATATCAGTGCGCGAGGAAGCCCCGCCTCTATCATACTGCGCGCCTGGATCCCTCCGCGCCACGCTCGCTCCTTCCCTCCCTCCCTCCGGCAGCCCGCCCGGCACCGCCCGAGCAGTGACCCGGCACCGCCCGCATGGAGCTCATCACTATCCTCGAGAAGACCATCTCTCCGGGTAAGGTAGAGAAAGTGTGTGGGGAGGCCGGCTGACAGGCGGCGGGTGGATGGGAAGCGCTACGGCGCTGATAGCGGCTGTGACAGCAGCCGGGGCTTAGTGCAGGGTGCTTGGCCTGACGCGCGCTCTCTCGCTCTCTTCCCCCCCATAGACCGCAATGAGTTGGAAGCGGCACAGAAGTTCTTGGAGCAGGCGGCCATCGAGAACCAGGTGAGATACCGTGGTCTGTGTGCAGTGCTGGGCGGGTAGGGCTCCCTGGCAGTGATGTACGCAACGGTAGTAGTGGGCTGGCGTGCCGGTTATGCTGTGCCGGGAACGGTCCGTGTCTGGGCCTCTAACCGCCAATACACGCGCAACCTAACTTGCCCGCCACGAGCTCTCAGCCAATGTGGAGACGAGAAGAACGCGAGCCGGGTGGCTGTAGGCCAATAGAAAGGCGAGGCTCTGGGAGCGGTGTAGGGGGCGGCGGCCAAACAAGTTGAGTTGACGCGCGGCCTAGTACTCGCTGCAGAGATCCATACAGCCCTCATGCTGGGCTACACTGATAAGAGGCTGCCCCCATGTATATTCCTTAATACTCCTTCATATTCTGCCGGTGCTCAGATGTATGCATGTACTAACTGTTAATAGGCCTATGTATTCCACCGATAATCTGTGCGGTATAGAAAAGCTGTCTTTATTGTACATAAAGAAAGCAAAAAACAGATGGTAACATTTAGACATATATACTGTGTCGCAGCACAGCCAAAACACAGCACACATGCAAAACTGTATAGTACATTTCATGAAGTACAGTATAAGAAATCAAATACTATAAGACATGCTATGCACTATGCATTCTAACCTTAAACAATCATTGACTATGGATAAGACTATGGGTATAGAAAAGCTGTCACTACATGTGCTATACATGCCGAGGGCTGACGCTACTATGTATAGAGGGTAACTGGCTATATAGGGTCACATTTAAGGATCTACTTGGTATTGTATATAGTGTAACATCCCATAAAGCAGCTATCTATTCATTGAGCTGGTGCCTGCATATCATGTTATCTTTGGAATGCCTAACTAATGGAGTTAGTGTGGGCATGTCAGTGAATTCATTTTTAAAGATTCTTTTTGTGTGCTAGAGCAGTATAGTGGGGTAGAAAAGAGGAAGCCTATAAACCCAAGAGAGGGGTACCTAGTCCACACCATGACTCCATCCCCAAAAGAGCCCCTCTAACCATTTGAGCACCACTTTTCACAATATAAATGCCTGAGTCAAAGAGCAGTAACTAATCACTGTTCTATAGATCGCCATGTTTATTTGGTCATATAAGCATTCAATTTACTGAACACCAGTATGCCATTGAGATGGCTTTAGCTGGTGATATTAAAAGGGATTTTTCCTCTAAGGAGTGCTGAGCGGGGTCTGGTGGTAGGCAAATAAAATCAGAAAAACAATATTTAAAATCTTGACACCCAAGACAAAATAAATCTTATGACCGACCATTATATAACATCAGTCATCAAACTACTCTGATGCAATTATCAGCTGCTTTTCCTCAAACATCAATAGCTTTATACAGTTGCACGCTTGATAAAGGAGATAGGTGGCAATAGATATGATGTCAGTTTAAAAAGTTGATCGGAACAGATGGTGCTAAATCTGTTAGGATATATTTTTAATACACCCCAAGTCAGCACAGGATGCTACCAAAGTGTCTGCACAAACTACAGCTGAAGGGGCAAGTACTACTATTCAAGTGTGGTAGTACCAAAAAGTGTCAGCCCCTTACGCCATAAGGGATGCTAAAATGAAGCGTGCAAGAAATGCTTAATGCAGATCTTCAAATCGATGTGTGGTCGGTAATACTACTGGCACTATTTTTTAGTTGTCTTGTGTAAGGTCAGACTGCATGAAATGTGAACTCCCGAATGAGATTCTTGCATGCGATTTGCACTTTTTAGTACAAATTGTGATGCATTTATTTTGCCTTGCAATGTGTAGTCCATATCGCAAGGAAAAATAGTATGCAGGTAGGTATTTTGTACTACATCATAGTGTCTAGTTCAAATCACACCATTTATATTGTAGTCTAGTTGAAATCTTATGTAGTCCAAATAGCACAGTGTATAAAATTCAAATTTCTTAGTACACATTATAAATCGCTCAAATTGCACCTGCATTGTGCCCATAATGTGTATTTAAATTTGATCTCTGAGCTATCCTAAGTTCTGAATAGGCGAACCCTAGTAGCAGGCATCTACCACAAATCCTTTGGCGTAATTCTGGTATTTTTTTTTTTTTTGTAATTCTCTGCACATAGCTTTTCTCTGGTTTTTAAAAGTATGGGACAATTTTTAGCTGTAAAATTCTATTTTCTTTTAGAATTAAGTTTTTAAAGCATCCCCTGCAAAAAACGACAACAGAAGCTTAGACCAGCTTACATACCGTAATACTTGTTCTATATAGCTTTTAACGTGATTTCTTTGGGTGTACATATGCACTTTGTGAAATTTTATAAGGAGGGGACATCTCACCCGTTACCCTTTTCTGGTTTGTATTTTGCTTATGAACAAATTTGATCAATCTACATTGCAAGACCTTCAAAGCATGTACTGTAATACTGTAGCTACATCTGACTCTGAAAATTTGGGTACACCAGAAAACAGTGGCAATGTTAATAGAAGGCTGCTTTGAAGTAAAAAAAAATGCTCTCCACATTTCCACGGGAAGAATAGCCAGTACTGCTATGTAGCGGACTGTAATCAGACAATTGTTGTAGTTATGTGGTCTGGAAGAATTTTGGGGTTATTTTTCCTGTTTTTGTTTGTTTATACTAACCTTTTATTCTCTCTAGGCAACATTCCTGTTGGAGCTCTCAAAAGTTCTTGCAAATCCTGCAAACAGCCAGGTGGCAAGAGTTGCATCTGGTTTGCAGATTAAAAATTCTTTGACTTCAAAAGACCCAGATGTGAAGGCACAGTACCAACAGCGGTGGTTGGGTATAGACGCTCATGTCCGAAGGGAAATAAAGTCTTTGGTAAGCTCTTTTATGTTGCTTAGGGCAAAAAATGTCCTGATCCATTACAGGCTGCATAACATAACTTTGTGCTTCTGTCCTCAGGTGCTGCGAACATTGGGCACAGAGAGCTACAGGCCTAGTTCAGCATCACAATGTGTGGCAGGGATAGCATGTGCGGAAATTCCAGTAAACCAATGGCCTCAGCTTATCCCACAGCTTGTTGCCAATGTTACCGACCCAAACAGTACAGAGCACATGAAGGAATCGACGCTGGAAGCAATTGGTTACATCTGTCAAGACATTGTGAGTAACCATTTCTCTTAAGGATAGTGATTAAATATGCCCATCAGTCCTCTATCATCCCATTTGTGCATGCCACCCTTATGTTATGTTAATCGCAAACCTTTCTTCCAATTAGTGTTGTGGGGTTTTTCCCCCTGCACTATTTATGGATGTACAAAAAAAGTAACTTACAAGCTGAATGTTTGAGTCCAGTTAAATGCAGTGTCAGTTTGAGCCTTGAAGAAAAGGGAGTCTCCCATACTGATTACTGGTCCGTTCTATAAATCCTGTTTCCTCCTTGTGCCTTTAGGATCCTGAACAACTGCAACATAAATCCAATGAAATACTGACTGCTATAATCCAGGGTATGAGGAAGGAGGAACCAAGCAACAATGTCAGACTAGCAGCCACAAATGCTCTGCTCAACTCCCTGGAGTTCACCAAATCTAACTTTGATAAAGAGGTGAGATGAGTTTTATTCTTAGGCTAGTGTCCGCGGTACTCCATTGTCATCCATTGGTAATGTTGTATACTGTGGGCTATAATATAAGTGGATGTCATGGTATGACTGAGCCATAGAAATGTGTGGAATTGCTGAACGAGCAGCTATCAGTCTGCATTATTGAACAGACATTGTTTCTGGAAATAACTTGTCTGATGGAGTTAGCATGGAAATGCTCTGTATGTTTCCTGTGCCTCAGACAAGTGGCCTTATGGGTCATCACTTTCATTGGGGATGCTATTAGCAACTGAAGGTTTTGTAATATGAACTAGTATCTAATTTTGTAAATTCAGATTAATATGGAATATAAACCTACTTAAAAAAAAAAAAATGCTAACTTTAAGGGGTGACTTCACATTATTTGCCTACTGCAGCTTCTGAAGCATTCATGCTTCATTTAGTGTTCCCATTGCAGGCTTAAGAAGGGCAGTAGCTGTTTACCTCCACTTAATGTGTGGTCAGGGTTGGCTCAAATGAATCTTTCAGTTAGCGAATTTCTCTTACGTTTGTTCAAGATGCTTTTTTTCCCGACTCTAAACACGGTTTCGATTAAGTAACTCGCTTGAGTGACATCCTTTTTTCTAGTATTTGTAGAAAATCAGCCAGGGGCATTTATACTCGTTAATTGCAGTAAAGGTTATGTACCAAACATTTGCAAAACATTTATTTTTTACAAACTATTCAACGGTTTGCTATGCAGGTAAGATTTTGTGCATAGCTTCATGTGAGGGTGTTTTTTTTTTTTTTTGTATATACATTTTTTCGGAGTTCTGTGCATAGGAATACAAGCCTTTCTTCAGAATAGCAACTTCATGAAATGCATTTAGTCCTAATAAGCTCTCCATATTTGTTCGTGTTTCTGGAATTGTGTGTGTGTGTGTATATATGTGTGTGTGTGTGTATGTATGTATATATATGTGTATGTATATATATGTATATATATATATATATATATATATATATATATATATATATATATATATATATATATATATATATATATATATATATTTTAAATGTTGGCCATGGTAGTGTCAGAACTGGCTTTTGTTCTGGACATAATACACCATATGCAAGGTCTAAGGTTTTTTTTTTTTTTTTTTCTGTAAAAAGTGGTAACATCCTTTTCCTTTTTCCACTAGTCTGAGAGGCACTACATTATGCAAGTAGTCTGTGAAGCAACACAGTGTCCTGATACTAGGGTAAGTTATCTGAAGTGTTCCTGCAGCAGCTGGTGGTTTTGTATCGCTATGTTTTCAGTGACATTGTCTCCTTATCCTCTGTAGGTACGAGTGGCTGCACTGCAGAACCTGGTGAAGATAATGTCCTTGTACTATCAGTATATGGAAACCTATATGGGTCCTGCACTGTTTGCTGTACGTATTTTGCACTATAACAGAATAGTAAGCATATTGATTTAGGACTTTTTGTGACATAGCTTCGGTTTTGCAGATCACTGTGGAGGCAATGAAGAATGAAATAGATGAAGTTGCTCTGCAGGGAATAGAGTTCTGGTCCAATGTTTGCGATGAGGAGATGGACCTGGCAATTGAAGCATCTGAGGTAACAAGAAAAGATATGGCAATCTTGCATGTTTGGTTGTCCAGCCAAGTTTGATACGTGATTTCCTAACTAAAGGGGGTGTAAAGACTGTTCGGTGCGGTGTCCGTCAATACCGATTCAATATTTAAGGCTGGTGGGTGCAGTCATTGAACAGGGGGGAGGGACAAATGTTGCATAGAGCAGCAGGTAACTACCTTCGTTCTGGAAGACTAGCCTGGCTGGTCCATTTTTGCTTTCGATCCCGGGGCATGCATCGGGATTGAATCTGCATTGAAGGCGGTTACCATGCTTTGATTCTGTGTCCTTTTTCGTTTGTTTTGCTTCTAGAAGCAAAATCGAATTAAAGATGACCCTTAATTGAAGCGTGTGCACGGGGCATTCTAGTTACTATCATGGCTGTATTTTCATTTTGAACTTACTGATTAAGTGGGCACAGCCAGCCAGTCTGAGCTGAGTATATTGTAGCTGTACTAGTGTTCCTTCTAGGAACGAAATGAGGCAGGGCGGACCGGGCACGCCGACATCACTATGGGGGGGGCGTGCCCGGGCCGCCGACGTCACTATGGGGGGGGCGTGCCCGGGCCGCCGACGTCACTACGGGGGGCGTGCCCGGGCCGCCGCGTCACTACGGGGGGCGTGCCCGGGCCGCCGCATCACTACGGGGGGCGTGCCCGGGCCGCCGCATCACTACAGGAGGCGTGCCCGGGCCGCCGCATCACTACAGGAGGCGTGCCCGGGCCGCCGCATCGCTGAAGGGGGCTTGCCCGGCCATGACTACGTCACTGAGCTTCCGGGACGTAGCCATGGCCGGGCAAGCCCCCTTCAGCGATGCGACGGCCCGGGCACTCCAAAGTGACAGACTGCAGGCTGATTTAGCGGGGAGCTGCTAGAGGGGCAGGGCGCATTTTGCCCATTAAAAATCGGGCAGGGCGCAGCGCCCCGCTAAAGCAGCCTAGCGGGAACACTACTGTACTGTAGCATCTTATTCTTCAAGTGTTTAGGTTTATTTTTGTATTTTATTTTTTTATGTTTAGTTGATTTACCTTCCCTGGCACTCCTGAGAATTTTCCAGGCTATGCTCCAGTGCCCAGACTGGCAAACCTGGAAAATTCTCAGGATTGCCGCTGTCTGTGCTGCTTATGGGCCGGGCAGCGCCGAACTTTGCTTTAGCCGCTGCCGAGCCCTGCCTACTTATTTTTTACCGGCGGTGGCCTCGGCGTGTTAGGTCTCAGATTTGTCAGCCTTGTCTCAGGCTTCTCCCTTTCTAGTGTTTCTTCCAGATAGGGCAGTTCTCCATACGCACCTTGGCCACCTCCCAATAGCTGGTACATGGCCGGTAGTGTGCTCATACTTGTTTCAAGGGTCTGTGGTAACCAGTAGAAGCACATTTTACCATACGTGTACTAAGTTAAATGTTGTAATACATAGTAATCTTCCATTGCTGGAACTGCCTGTATGGATTCAATTAAATCTTCTGACCTTTGGTGTGATTAACTTGCATGGCAGAGTTGGTCCTTTTTAAAGTGATGTTTACATTTAGAATTTGCGCCTCCCGTTTAATGTAGACTTGCAGTTAACTTTATGGAGTCTATTGAAAATGTAGTTATTTTAATGAAGCCTGGATAAAAGCCTTTTGCTTATTATCTGGAGGTTGTAACACAAAATGACCCAACTTGTTAACTGCAGTATTTCATGTTTATAAACCATTGCAGCCTTTGGTATACATGTAGTATAGCTTCCCTTGTGTCTGAGGATGGTGTAACGGGCTAGTATTTGATGTGGAATACTTGGTTTTGTATGTTGGGGTATACCCTTTTCTGCTATGTCTGAGGATGACAAGTTCATGCACCACGCAGATTACGCTGTTGATTATGACTTTCTGAAGACATTTGTGAGCAGAACGTTTTGGATTAAATACCCTGCATATATGTAGACTACTGTATTTAAGAGTAAAATATGTAGGTCAGAAACCTTGTTTAAGATCTAGCACACTATATTTTTTTGTTTCGTTGCAACCATTGGTAAACTTGTCATTTTGGACTTTCAGAAGCAGCATGTTCTGTAAATCCCTTTATCCTCCATCTTGTTTCTTCATTTTGTGTAGGTTTTATATGTATTGCTGTCAACTTTTGCATGCACCATTGAAAACTATGCCTTGCTTAAGCTGATGTAACAGGATGCGTGTGGTATGGCGGTATCCCAGCAGTCAGTATCCCGACTGCTGGTGTTCTGACGGGAGGCAAGCGCAAAGAAGCCCCTTGCAGGCTCGCTGCTCTTGCCACCAGTTCTATTCTCACTCAATGGGGGTTGTGGACCCCCACAAGGGAGGATAGCCCCTGGCAGTCGGGATCCTGACTCTTGGGCAGTCATCCAGCACCCAACAGGATAGCATGGTTGGGGAGATAATGGATTAGTACCGGTGGAGAATTTGTATGAAACAAAGGACTGATCCAAAGTGATGGTTCAGCATTGCAATGTTTAGCTTGCTTGGTCATAAATGCCTGCTTATCCATCACAGCTTGTTACACATTCACTCGCTTTCATTGGCCTGCTTGGGGTGATACCCTTTCTCACGCTGTATGCGAAGATCAAATCAATGTTTTTTTTCACTTCCCACTTTGATTTGTTTTCAGTGCCCGAAAAAGCAGTTAAATTGTTGCTCTTGGTGCAAATAGCCGCAGCTGTACAACTCTGCTCGCAGCACATGAAGGCGACAAGCTGGAATGTGCATAACATTCTGTTTGCCCACTTTCCATTACTTTACTTGAGTTTTTCTACATAAGAGCTGAACGCTGACTTTTTCGCATTTAGCATGATAATTAGAGGGTGCCCAAACAAAAGAATTTTAAAATCCTCTCCTAAGCAGGTCCTTGTTTTACCATGATTTTTTGCTTTTCCCTTCTACAATTAGCTAATCCATAATCTCAACCAGTGCACGTCAAGCCTCGAACACCCTAGGCGTTTATAATGAGCAATAATGCTCATTTTGGCACTTCTGAGTGATATATTTAATTATATTGCGCATTGTGTATTAGTTGACAACAAGGGAGAGGATCATTACTTTGGCAATGCTTCAAAACGTAGCACAGCCACGGCTCCACTCTACCATTGCTCACATCCAAAGAAAAGTGCCTAGGCTAGTGTTTCTTCTAGGAACTAGGGCGAGCAGGGCGCCGCTGCATAAGGGGGGTGGACTGGGCTCGCCGACGTCACTGTTTTTGGTGGTCCTGGGCCGCTAAAGTCACAAGGGGCGTGCCCAGACAGCTGCCGTCAAGAAAAGGGGCAGGCCTGTCCACCCTGAAGGCTCTACATTATGGGTCTTCAAACTGTGACCCTCCAGATGTTGTGAAACTACAAATCCCAGCATGCCTTGACACAGTTTTAACACTCCCTTGCTGGGATTTGTAGTTTCACAACATCTGGAGGGCCACAGTTTGAAGACCCATGCTCTACAATGCAGGGGAAGCACCGGGCTTCCCTGATCACACCAGAGGGGTCAGAGGCAGGCTGTGTTAGCGGGGCACTGCCAGAGGGGCAGGGCGCAGTGCCCCGCTAAAACATAGCGGGGCACTGCCAGAGGGGCAGGGCGCAGTGCCCCGCTAAAACAGCCTAGCGGGAACACTATAGGCACTTGTCGATGCCATCACACCACCAGGTCTTAAAAACCGCTGATAGGATTATATCGTACAGTGTGTATGCACCTTTTTATTCTTTATCTGCTGCTTATTGGAGTGTTATGGCTGATGCAGCAACATTTATATTTAGAGATCATGGGGAGAGTTCTCAAAGCTCTGAAAGCCAACGTTCCAACCAATAGAAAACCAAACAAAAACCCAGTTTGGAGCCTTAGGTCCTTCTCCTGCAATGTTTTAGACTAAGTCAAGCCCTGTACAAATGGTGCAATTTATTTTCAATTTGATTGGGATTGATTCGCACAGCGCAGTGCTCACACCTTCTCTTTTTTTTTTTTTTTTAAGGCTCTATAGTACAGATCTGTACTACAAACTCTTGCCTGCTGTCTATTTTTATATTCTCCCTTGATGCCATGCATCAGGCTTGGCATCAAATGTGGTTAAAAGACCATTAGATTTTGACTATATAAGCACAATTGAATAGAAAGTCATGCCTGTACACATGGTTTGATTTTGGTTTATTTTCAATTCTGTTTTGCTTGAAGAAAATTTTAAATGTAATGGATATCAAACACACGCGTCAATGAAATTGAGTAGAAAAATTCTGTGCATGCAAGACTGTAGTACAGATCCAAATTGAATGCATTTTGCTTGCCATTTGATTCCAATGCACCATGTGTACAGGGCTTCATTTTTTTTTTTTTATTGGTTTTAATTTGATACCTAAAAGAAATGAGAACCCAGAACACTTGTTGGGTTTTTTTTTTGTTAGTACAGCTAAAGAAGTCAGGCACATCACAATCAGGTTTTGATTCTACAACAAAGTATGTTATGCTAGTCAGTTTATTATTATCATCCCACATTTCTGACCATACTGCATGTACAAAGGGAACCATCATTTATGGTATGTAGCCACTTAACTCTTGGAGGTTGGATCCTCCTAATTTTAGCAAATTGAAACCTTATTTGCAAATCTGTTCAATATTTACTTCCTGAAAGAATATTTTAATGGAGTGCAGCTTCAAACACCCAACAATTAGGTCCCACATAAAATAGGCTAGCATATAGTATATTCTATGACTTCAGATTTTTACAAACTGTAATGCACTCTTTTCAGGCAGCTGAGCAGGGCCGACCTCCAGAACACACCAGCAAGTTCTATGCCAAGGGGGCTTTGCAGTACCTCGTTCCCATACTGACGCAGACCCTGACGAAACAGGTAAATGTAATTTTTGGCCCTGGTGTTTAGGGTGAAACAAGATACTAGAAATCAAATTGCTGTTTATATATTCTTAGCTTTAATAGCTTAGTATTTATATACACAGAATGTGCTGCAAGTCATGAAGTTTCATTCTTGCACCACTGTACATGAGCGAAGTCTGTTCCTGGATACTGTCAGTCCTTGTATCTGGTTGTACTCCTTTTCTTATTTCTGTTACCAGGATGAGAATGACGACGATGATGACTGGAACCCTTGCAAGGCTGCTGGAGTCTGCCTTATGCTACTCGCTACTTGCTGTGAAGATGACATTGTTCCACATGTGCTGCCATTCATTAAAGAACACATTAAAAACCCAGACTGGCGCTATAGGGATGCTGCTGTAATGGCTTTTGGGTGCATCCTGGAGGGACCAGAATCCTGCCAGCTGAAGCCACTAGTCATTCAGGTGAGGGTCTGGCTATGTTTCTTTTCCCGTTACACTTACTGCTATGTCTATGGATGACCAGTTCATGCACCACACAGAAATTACTGTGTTGATTATGACTTTCTGAAGACATTTTTGTAGCCGGACACATTGTTTTAAGAAGTAATTGGATTTTCACTTTGCTTTCTGCTTTGTATCAAATGAAATTCTTCGCCCCCCCCCCCCCTTTTTATAAAGTACTGATAAGTCAGCCGTTGTAATAAGTTTTACTGAATGTTGGCATAACTCCCATCTTGCCATTCTGAATGTCGACCTTTTGATTACATAGTACTTCTCAAAAACCTTAGTGGTGTGGTATGTTTGATGGGCTGGTTGTAGGTAATGGTAACTTAGGTTTTGGGTGGCAGTTACTTAACCGTGCTTTTCTTAAGGTGCCCATACATGTTACAATTATTGTATACAATATCGCGTCTCGGTTTTGCGATTAGATCTAGTACAAAATATGTACTGCACATACTTTTTTACTAGATCTCCTCATCGCAAAACAGATGCGATATTGTATGCTATAATTCTATTTTGTACAGATAGGTGCCCATACACATTATCATCTGATAAGTGACTGGTGCTTGCAGAGGAAAGCCGTAATGCAGACTAACCTTTCTTTACATCATATGTGTAAGATGTTGCAAAACATTAATTTTTCTGTGCACTTATGTTTTGCAACAGGCAATGCCTACTTTGATTGAACTCATGAAGGATCCCAGTGTAGTTGTGAGGGACACAACTGCCTGGACTGTTGGCCGGATATGTGAACTTCTTCCTGAGGCGGCAATCAATGATGTTTACCTTGTTCCTCTACTGCAGTGCCTCATTGAGGGCTTGGGGGCAGAGCCTAGAGTTGCATCTAATGTCTGCTGGGTAAGTAGTAGATGCTGTGAATGCCACTGGAGTAGTAGAATAAGATTAGCTTAGCAAAGGGGAATGGGAACAGGCAAGTTTTTTTTTTTGTTCTCTAGTAGCATTCCTCCTATCTTATAGTCCTAGGTTTTTGTGATATCCCTCTTATGTTCCTGTGGTATTTGTTTTTAAGGCCCTCTCCAGCTTGGCTGAGGCTGCTTATGAAGCTGCAGATGTAACGGATGTCCTGGAGGAGCCAGCATCATACTGCTTGTCCAGCTCATTTGAGGTGATTGTGCAGAAGTTGCTGGAGACTACTGATAGGTAAGTACTACTACAGTACAAACTTTAATCTTTACTTGTGTTTCCTTACCATTAATATAGCTAATAGTGATTTTGTTTTCAATGATGACCAGTTCATGCACCACACAGAACCCATGGTGTTGATTATGACTGTCTGAAGATGCTTTAAATGCTAACAATGTTTTGGCTGCTGCAGTGTTAATAAGTTATTAAATGAGCAGCCTGTTTTCTTCCATTGCTCAGACCTGATGGACACCAGAACAACCTGCGGAGTGCAGCCTACGAAGCCCTAATGGAAATTGTCAAGAACAGTGCCAAGGACTGCTACCCTGCTGTGCAGAAAACGACTCTAGTGATAATGGAGAGGCTGCAGCAAGTGCTTCAGATGGAGGTAGGAGTTTAGCATCTGCTGCGTGAGACGTTACTGCCTGCAGCCAGCATAACGTTTATGTATTCCACCTCTCATTTCTCTCCACAGTCCCACATACAGAGCACATCAGACAGGATCCAATTTAACGATCTCCAGTCCCTTCTCTGTGCGACTTTACAGGTAATTGTCCTTAATTACCACAGAGCTTTGTGGTTTATAGCTGAGGATATGCCACAATGTCTGAGGATGACTAGTTCATGCACCACACAGAACTTTCTGTGTTGATTATGACACTCTGAAGACATGTCACTTTAAAAGGTGTAGCAGAAATGAAATCCAATATTTAAGCTTTTTTGTGGAATAACCATTGCTGTATATTTTAGTCTTTGAACGCTTCTTTCTGTGCTGCCTAAATGCTTATAGATATATTAAAACCTGTCAAGTGAACTAGGCGGGGGGGTGTTTTTCCCCTATGGAATAGTAGTCTGCCATCTGAGCTTATTGGTGTAATCTCTAAAATGTAAAGGAATATATTTATGATGTGTGCTCCATTGTCCTAAATACTTACTTCTACTTCTCCCAGAACGTGCTCCGCAAGGTGCAGCCTCAGGATGCCCTACAGATATCTGATGTGGTGATGGCTTCTCTGCTGCGCATGTTCCAGAGCACAGCTGGTTCAGGAGGGGTGCAGGAAGATGCCCTCATGGCAGTGAGCACTTTAGTTGAAGGTGAGGTTGGTTATTAGGATGGATCTTGTGGAGCAGTTGTGCAGAGTTTTCTGGTTTTAAGGGGGGTTTGTTCATATTTTAGCAGCGTGTATAAATTGTCGGTGATGTGAAATAAACACATTTTTGGAAACTCAATCAATGTAGACTTTCATATGAACTGTTAAGGTCACACTAGCATAAAGAAAACGAATTTACATCTATTTGGTGTTACAGAAAAATACTAAGTTAAGCTTTTTATTTCGACTTTGTAATAAGTGTCCTGATAGCAGCCTTTCATGTGAGTTTGTTCTCCTTCCACGTAAATCAGTGCTTGCATATGGCAGACCAAAAAACTAGGGTTGAAAATTTTTGAACCGGTTACTTTTAATTTAATAATTACAGTTAAATAACTTGCATGTACATGATTGAAGATCTCCACGAAAACTCACCAGTTGGTAGTACGTCAAGACTGGTTTTGATACCTACTATAGACAATGCTTGCACCCTTTTTATAGTCACATGATTAATGTAATCAAATGTTTGATTTATGTTAACTACTATAACTAAACTATGGAGGAAAGGTCAAGTATTACATACTGTGTTGCTGATGGGCATGTAAACTGTCTTCCAGTACTTGGAGCAGAATTTTTGAAATACATGGAAGCATTTAAACCTTTCCTTGCCATTGGACTCAAAAACTATGCAGAGTATCAGGTGAGATCTTGTGATTTACACGTCCTCTTTTTGCCCTTAAGCTCGTAGTTTTGCACTCCTTTGGCAACTGCTACTAAAGATCCAGTTATATGCGCTAACTTAAACTCTTTTTATCCTTCAACTGGGTCATGCTGAAGAATTGGGTATTGAAACTTCTATACTCCACTGTGCAATTGTCTTAAGACACTATAGTTTATATCCTGAATGTGGAGATCCCCATGAGAACGTTTAACACCACACAGAAGTGTATCATTGTAATTGCTGTACTTGGTTTATCTAGAGAAAGGAAGGTAATACTAAGTGGTAGCTCACCTAGAAGCACAATCTGCAAATTCTAATTGCTCACACTGGTTAAGCATATTAATGAGGCTTCGTTCTGCAAGATGAAAGCTGCCCCCCGTTGCTGGTCTCATTGGTGCATGAAATTCTGCCTTTGGTAGCCACTGGCTGTGGCTGGTTGGCACAAGATCCATAAGAACCCTGGTGTCACTTTTTTTTTTTTTTTTCCTTCAGCATTTCTTTAATAGGGAAAGCTTGAAGGACCCTTTATTTTATCATCTTATTTTATCATCTGATTTGACCTATTATACACGCCCTTTCTCCCTGGGAAGTGGAATCGGGCCCCCTCTCCAGGCTGAGAGGTTCAGCTTAATTAGACCACTGAGGCAGTTTGTGATGAGGGGTGGGGGTTGTATGTTCTATATTAGGGGTATACCACATGTAGGTTTGCAACAAAAATGCCTGTTCAATGCAGCCATGCAAAATGTGATTTTAGTTGTCTTTGTGGCTGGATGCTGGTGAAAATGGATACCAGTCACAGTGATTGGGGTAACTGTTTTTCTCTTTCAATGGTCCTGGTGACACAGCTCAACACTGGGATGTAGGAGGGTCCGAAGGAGCCAGGCACCTATCCTAAAGCTTTAGAGGGTAGGCTCCTCCCCTACTGCATCCCTGGACTCTTCAGTTCGTGTTAGGTGCCCACTGGAGTGGGTGCTATTCTAAAGGGCTGCAGGAGCAGCCGAAGAATTAGAGTAGTTAGGGGATTTTTATTATTTTATTAACTATTACCCTAGCTAGGTAGGCACAGTGTGAGGATTTTCATAGTGAATCCTCACACTGCTAGCGCAGCAGGAGCTGACAGAAGCGCGTCCTGTCAGCTATCTGTGCACAGGGTAGACGCTGTCTGGTCTCCCTGTGCTGCGCTCATAGCCTCTATTAAGAGGCTGCCTGGGCTCCGGAGCTGTCTGAAACCGGCTCCACAGTTAGGTGGGGATCATGGGGGACAGGCGCTCCGTGATGGCGGCGGCCATTTTATGCGGAGCTTACACGCTGAGCTCCTGACTGAGAGGACAGCAGCGCTGTGACAGGCATGTTCCAAGTGGTCCCCATTTGAGGGGGAGACACTGGAACAAGGAAATCCTACCTAAGGAGCGGCTAGCTGGGGGTGGTTGGCGCCAAAAGGTCACGGACCCCGCAGCAGCAGGGACTTTGGTCTCTTCCTTCACTCTGACTTTGGCGCCTTTCAGAACGCTTGCAGCGGAGCTGAGCTGGCGAATTGATCCTGGCAGAGTGACTTGGATTTCCTGGGCATCGCTTCCCCGCAGAGAAACCTACAGACAGCTAAGTGACTGGGTGCATTGACTTTGTATAAGCGCTTGTACAATTGTTTGCACTGTGTATACTGATAGATATACAATTATCACTTGCATCATGTCTGAGCATCAGGCTGTGGTTTTGGGGGAGGGAGCCCTTAATGCACTGAGCGCGTGCAATGTTTGCACACAAAAGTTTGTCCCTGAGCAGATGGCCAAGGGGGGCTTATGTATTACTTGCGCTGATGTGAGACCCATGGGCAGCGATCCCCATAGGGCAGAGCATATGGAACCTGCGTGGGCCAGGGCCCTAGGCAGGTCAGTAAACGCTTTGGTGCAGCTTTTGGACAGGCAGAGTGATGGGCTGGTAGAATCACAGAGACCTATGCCATCATCTCAGCAGTCGTCTGGCTCCTTGCCTCTTACCCAGGCAGATCCTGCACTGATTCAGGTGATGCAGGATACTGCAAAAGGGATTAACAGGTTCAGTGAAATGCTGGACAAAATGGATGATGTGGCAGGGACCCCTAGAAGGTCTTATGCTTTAACTACTGTGGTAGATGAAGAGGAAGGAGAGTATACTGACATCCCCTGGGATCAGGGTGATGATTTGGAAGAGAACTCTGCTGCTGGTATAGAGGATCTCATTGTAGCTGTGAAGCAGGCTTTAAAGCTGACTGTGGAGGATAAGACTCCTGTTAAGGGTGTTTTTAAGCGACAGCGGAAGGAGGCTGTTACTTTTCCTTCAGATGAGGGGTTACAGGAATTATTAGAAGGAGCTTGGAAAACTCCTGATAAGAGGCTTCAGATGCCTAAGCGATTCCTTAGTCTGTACCCCATGCCAGAGTCTCATGCGGAGCTCTGGGAAAAGGTCCCAGTGGTGGATGCTTCAGTGGCACGTTTGTCCAAGGCTACTGTATTACCAGTACAGGGCGGTGCAGCTTTCAAAGATTCTGTGGATAAAAAGCTGGAGGGAAACCTCAAAGCTATCTTTGAAGGGGTGGGGTTTACCTTACGGCCCCTTATTGCTTCAGCCTGGGTCTCTAAGGCCATGATAGAGTGGGCTGGTGAATTATGCACCGTGCTGCAGGCTGACCCTGGTGCATTACTGCTTGCAGAAAAGATTAAGGCAGCAGCAGAATATGCAGTGGAAGCAGAGGAGGAAGCTATTAAAATGGCTACCAGAGTGTCCACAGTCTCCATTAATGCCAGGAGAGTGCTTTGGCTTAAAGCCTGGGAAGCAGACAATGAGTCCAAGAAGGCTCTGGAAACATTAGCCTTCAAAGGAAAGGTACTCTTTGGTACCGAGCTAGAGGAGATTATAAAACAGGCCACGGGCGGCAAAAGTACATTCCTGCCGGCCTCCTCAGCAAAGCAGATGTCAAGATTTTCTGCTTTTAAGCCGTCCTTTCGGCCCTCCCCTAGAGGTGGTGCGTCCTTTCGAGGACAGTCTTTCAGGGGAAGGTTTCAGTCCTCTAGAGGCAAGACACAGAAGTCAAAATTTGGCTCTTTTCACAAGAAGCCAGCCACAAAAGGAGAGGATAAACCCTCTGCATGACTGTCAGGGGCTTCGCCCGACAGTGACAAAAGTGGGGGGGCGTCTCACACTCTTCAGGGACGCTTGGACTGCTTTAGGCCAGGATGCCTGGGTGTTAGATATTATAACACAGGGTTACAAAATCCCTTACAGAGGGCCGCCTCCGAAGAGGTTCATCCCCACATCCTTACCAAAGGAGGCACGGCTTCGTACAGCTCTTGTGAGAGCAGCTCACTCCCTTTTGGAGAAAGGGGTGGTTACACCAGTCCCCAGGGCAGAGTGGAAGAAAGGCTTTTACTCCACGCTGTTCCTGGTGCCCAAACCAGACGGGTCTTTCAGACCAATACTAAATTTGAAATCCCTAAATGTTCATTTATGGGTAGACCATTTCAAAATGGAGTCCCTACGGTCAGTACTCCTGAGTCTGGACCAGGGAGAATTTTTGGCGTCCATGGATGTCCAGGACGCATATTTGCACGTTCCTATACACCCGGAGCATCAGACCTTATTGAGGTTTGCCATAGGAGACCTGCATTTACAATTCCGGGCGTTACCCTTTGGGCTAGCAACCGCGCCAAGGGTATTCACAAAGATAATGTCAGTAATGGCGGCGGTGCTGAGGCTCAGGGGAATCACAGTCATACCCTATTTGGACGATCTCCTGTTCAAAGCAGAGTCAGCAGTCATGCTGCAGAGTCACTTGGCAGAGGCCATCAGTTTTTTGCAGGCTCACGGCTGGATTTTAAATTTGCAAAAATCTCAGTTGGTACCGTCGCAAAGGCTCCAATTCCTGGGAGTCATACTAGACACCCATCTTCATCGGGTATTCCTCACGGAGGTAAAGGCCAGGGATCTGGTCACCCTAGTCCAGGAGATTCTCAGGGCTCAGAGCATTTCAGTATGGAGGTGCCTCAAGCTCCTGGGGAAGATGGTGGCGTCATTCGAGACGCTTCAATTTGCCAGGTTCCACTCTCGGAGGTTCCAATGGAACATCTTGTCAGCCTGGTCAGGAAACACTTTGACCATGAAATCCGAGATGATAGTGCTGTCTTCGGACACCCGAGAATCCTTGAAGTGGTGGACAGAAATAGATTCCCTTCAGTGGGGTCGGTCATTACAGACCTGGGACTGGTTGATAGTAACTACCGACGCCAGTCTCAGGGGCTGGGGGGCAGTAGTCCTGGATCTCAGGCTTCAGGGCCTGTGGACGGCAGAGGAATCAGCGTTACCAATCAACATCTTGGAGCTGAGAGCTGTCTGGAAAGTGATTTCCTTGGCGGGAGACAGGTTACAGAACCTCCCTTTGAGGATTCAGACCGACAATGCCACAGCTGTGGCGTATCTGAATCACCAGGGAGGTACACGCAGCAGATTGGCCATGTGGGAGGTGTCCAGAATCTTCCTATGGGCGGAACAGAATGTTCCAGCTGTATCGGCTATATTCATCCCGGGGATAGAGAATATAGAAGCCGACTTCCTGAGCAGGGAGGAGCTCAAGGAAGGGGAATGGAGCTTACACCCTCAGGTGTTTCACCAAATCACTTCGAGGTGGGGAACTCCGGATGTGGACCTGATGGCATCCAGGATCAACCGTCAAGTGCCCAGGTTCTATGCCAGAACAAGGGATCCACTAGCGGAGGCAGTGGATGCCATGACTATTCACTGGCAGGGAGATCTCCTTTATGCATTCCCACCTGTACCAATGTTACCGAGACTTCTGAAGAAAATACAAGGGCAGAAGGTTCCAGTGATCTTAGTGGCCCCAGATTGGCCAAGGAGATCCTGGTACTCGAGGCTTCAGAGGTTGTCTGTGGACTCATGGCGTCTACCTCTGAGACCAGACCTTCTAAGACAAGGCCCATTCAATCACCTGGATTCAGATCGATTGATTTTGACGGCCTGGCTATTGAAACCATCATTTTAAAAAGAAAAGGGTTTTCTGACGCAGTAGTACAGACGATGATAAAGGCCAGAAAAGCTGTATCTTCGGCAAATTATTATAGAGTCTGGAAGACTTACATTCGATGGTGTGAGAGAAGAAAGGCTCATACATCTCATTTTAAGCTATCAAGAATGATGGAATTCTTACAAGATGGTTTTTCATCGGGCCTAAGCCTTCAGTCACTGAAGGTGCAGATCTCGGCCTTGTCCATCTATTTCCAGAAAAAGATAGCCATTTTGCCGGAAATTCAAACTTTTTTACAAGGAGTATCCAGGTTGAAGCCTCCATACAAGCAACCAGTAGCACCTTGGGATCTATCACTGGTTTTGGAATGCCTTCAAAAGGCACCTTTTGAACCTTTAAGGTCGGCTGACTTTAAGTTTCTTACGTGGAAGCTAGTGTTTTTGTTAGCAGTAGCATCTGCTAAAAGAGTTTCAGAGTTGGGAGCTTTATCATGTAAATCTCCCTTCTTAATTTTTCATGATGACAGGGCTGTTTTAAGAACAGTGCCTCAGTTTTTACCGAAGGTGGTATCTACCTTCCATTTAAATCAGGAGATTGTTCTACCTGTGTTTCAACCCCCAGAGGGTTCTAAGAAAAGGGACAAATTGAGAACTTTGGATGTTGTGCGTGCCTTACGCATATATGTGGACAGAGTGAAGAGTGTCAGGAAGACTGACACTTTGTTGGTATTGTATGACGTACACAAAATTGGTTGGCCTGCATCTAAGCAGACTATTGCTAGGTGGTTGCGGTCTATGATAGCCTTTGCTTACACCAAAGTGGGTAGACCAGTACCGGCCAAAATAAATGCGCATACCACCAGGTCAGTTGCCACCTCTTGGGCGGTTCGACATGGGGCCACAGCAGAGCAGGTTTGCAGAGCTGCCACTTGGTCATCTGTTCACACATTTGCCAAATTCTATAGATTCCATGAGTTCGCGTCGGAGGACGCATCATTCGGGCGAGCAGTGCTGAGAGCTGCAGACCTGAGCGTACCCTCCCAAAGGACCGGCTCTGGAACGTCCCAGTGTTGAGCTGTGTCACCAGGACCATTGAAAGAGAAAAAGGGATTTTTGTAAGAACTTACCGTTCGAATCCCTTTCTCTGATATGGTCCTGGTGACACAGCGATCCCTCCCTTACGCTCAGTAAGTATGCCAGAATTTCATGATGTTCATGTTAAAATGGTTAAAAGTTAACAGTTTCTGTTATAAAATGTGCAGATAATGTGCAGGTGTTTGTACTGAGTTAATGTATTCCAGTGGCTTTGAAAGTTGAACTGAAGAGTCCAGGGATGCAGTAGGGGAGGAGCCTACCCTCTAAAGCTTTAGGATAGGTGCCTGGCTCCTTCGGACCCTCCTACATCCCAGTGTTGAGCTGTGTCACCAGGACCATATCAGAGAAAGGGATTCGAACGGTAAGTTCTTACAAAAATCCCTTTTTTCCTTCAATCCAGATTTCAGTAACAGTGAACACTGGAGTAGTCCTTGCCTCTGATAAATTTACAGCAACACCATGCTTTGGGGTGTGCTGTATAGAGATCTTATCAGAAGACTATGGCTATGTTACGATATTGCAGGCCATAAAGGCAACTGGAGCTAAATGAGCTGAGCTCTTGTATATCCCTGTTCTTCCTAGCCATCAACAGTTGGCAGGATGAGCACCCAGCTGACTTCCCATTTGGAGATCAGATGCAGATTTGATCATCCGTTTCTTCTTGTTTACCCATCTTTTATTTTTCATTTTCTGGCATAGCCATGCTGCCAGGGTACTCAAAAGGGTAGGTAGGGGTCTGTCATTCTGGTAGTTTTGTCCTTTGCACTCTCAGCATGGCAGTAGCTCATTCATAGTGCTTCCCATTTCTGTATTGGTCATGGTAGCTTTGAACACCTATATTTTTCTAGTCTGACTTGAACAGTGTGGCTATTGAGGCTACAATCCTAATAGAGGGTTCACACAGTGAGATGCACTATATTAAAAAAAAATTGATTTTGCTTATAGAAGCAGAATCTAATCTGCATCGAATGGGATTTCCACATTCGATGCAGATTTGATTTTAATGCGCGCTCATGTGTAGTGTAAATCGAATAGAAAAATAGCCTTGGCAGACAAGACTATATATAGTACAATTTGAATGCGTTTTGCTTGCAGTTTGATTCGATCTCACCATTAAACTTTGTTTCAACATATGGTTATAGGTCCTCCAACATAATGCTGTATAAACTACAAAACTACATTTCAAAAGGCATACTTACAAACTCCACTTTTTGTGGTTTTTGACGGGATTTATCTACATGCATATTGGTATATTTTCCACTAGTTGATGTCATTAACTACATTTTTGGGTTGTATCTTCATATATTTTTGCAATAGGTATGTCTGGCTGCTGTAGGTCTTGTGGGAGACCTTTGTCGAGCTCTACAAACAAACATTTTGCTTGTCTGTGATGAGATCATGCAGCTGCTACTAGAGAACCTAGGGGTAAGAAATCTGACCTTCCCGTGTTTTATAATTTTTTTTTATTTTTTTTTTATTATTTTTTTTTTTTTTTTACAGTGACCTTGACATAGTTAGTGTGTTTATTTTTTTATTTGAATTTATTTCTAGCTCATAAATAGATAATAGTATTTCCCTCTATTCCCCAGAATGAGAATGTTCACCGTTCTGTAAAACCACAGATCCTCTCTGTGTTTGGAGACATTGCTTTAGCGATTGGTGGGGAGTTTAAGAAGTACTTGGACGTTGTATTAAACACATTGCAGCAAGCCTCTCAGGCTCAGGTGGATAAAGTGAGTAGCACCTTTATCTCTCTTGGAAACAGTTTTGTCTTTTTGCACCATAGGAAAAGTTATGTCTATGTGGTAATCGTAGCCGTCTCATCTTGGTGGCCATTACAACTTAAGCTATGTGGCTTCCACTGCCTTCTTTCCAACTATTGTAGACCTATCATACATAGTAGGTATATTCTAAATCCGATTTGGTCCACCTCCCATTGTAGACAGACTATGATATGGTGGATTATCTGAATGAACTGCGTGAGGGATGCTTGGAGGCATACACCGGAATTATCCAAGGACTCAAAGGCGACCAAGAGAATGTGCACCGTGAGTAGCAGACGGCTCCTTTTTACATACCATATGAAGAATCAAATCTGTAGGTTTTAATTTCTCACCATATCCTGAAACGTCAGTGGGGCAGTGTAGTGTTTTTATCTTTTCCAAAATATGTGGTATGGTCTTGATTGTTAATCCGCTTTGCAATGGAGCAAAAGTAGTGCAGCCATAGGAGGGAGTTGTTACTTATGTACCTCCAGAAAGGAGACTTTCTGTGTCCAGCAAATGTTGGACTACTTAATTACCTTTTTCTGCTTTAGAAACTTCAGAGTGAAGCACTCATGATTTAGTAACATTTTATTTATTTTTTAAATCTGAAGTTCCATTAGTTAAGTAGTTGGCCAAAGGCAGGCGTACTGAGAAGACTTATCTAGACATGAACATCCGCCCCAAAATGTTTCCTGGGTGCATCCTACACAAACTTGACCTATCCAAGAGATGCTCTTCAGTTGAAATTTTGAAAATGGCTTTAATTAAAGTTTGTGTTTTGCCTGCCTTCACTTTGTGGGTGCGAACAAAGTAGTAATTGGTATTTTCTCCTATAGCTGATGTGATGCTTGTGCAGCCACGTGTGGAGTTCATCCTATTATTCATAGATCACATTGCTGGAGATGAGGATCATACAGACAATGTGGTAGCCTGCTGTGCTGGTCTTATCGGGTGAGTCAAATTTAGCAATTCAGTGACTGATACGAAGGCGTCTGAATATTCATTAATAGGAAACGGTCAGTGAGGAAAATAGTTTGCTCTTGGTTCTCGGCTTTCTGGTACAAGAAAAGATGTAGTTCCCAACAGGCGTGCGCAATTCAACACAAAGTGCAGCTAATGTAACAATCACAAAGGGCAGACATCCAATGAAATACCCTAAAGAACTAGAACAATACACACAGGAGGTGAATGTTAACAGACAGCGCAGGATGTGTAACCATATATAATGAATTATATCACCATATTTTTCATAAATGGCAGGTACAGCAGTCAGGCTTGACAACACCTGAAATGATATACTCCCGTCCTCACAATGATTGTGATATAGGGAGATGTAAAAGAAAATGCATATAGTGCAAGATTATCTTTGATTAAAAAGCAGGTTTAATACAGGTCCACACTTACAGTAGGTAGACTTTAAAAATGGCATTTGTAACAGGTCCAACAGTGGCAAAGCAGCCAGGTCAGATGGAATTTTTCAGTCAGGTAGCAGGTCCAAGAAACCCCGTCCGGAACAAGGTACAGGATCAGCACCGGGATACCGCAATCGACCAGCAAGACAGCTTTCCTCCAGGATCCGTCCAAATGAGACACTCAACGCGTTCCAGTTATTCCTTCATCAGGAGTGTTTACTAAACACTGAGTCTCATTTAGACGGATCCTGGAGGAAAGCTGTCTTGCTGGTCGATTGCGGTATCCCGGTGCTGATCCTGTACCTTGTTCCGGACGGGGTTTCTTGGACCTGCTACCTGACTGCAAAATTCCATCAGACCTTGCTGCTTTGCCACTGTTGGACCTGTTACAAATGCAATTTTTAAAGTTTACCTACTGTAAGTGTGGACCTGTATTAAACCTGCTTTTTAATCAAAGATAATCTTGCACTATATGCATTTTCTTTTACATCTCCCTATATCTCAATCATTGTGAGGACGGGAGTATATCATTTCAGGTGTTGTCAAGCCGGATTCAGTATTGAATCCCGACAGCCTAAATGCCGACAAGGGGGGGGGGGGGGGGGATGTGGATCGCCCCCCCTTGCGGGCTCGCTGCGCTCGCCACGCAGCGGGCCCGGTGCCTCGCTACGCTCGGCACACTAATTTATTCTCCCTCCAGGGGTGTCATGGACACCCACGGAGGGAGAATGTGTCGGCATTTCGGCGGTCGGGATTCTGAACGCCGGGATCCCGACCGCCAGGATTGTAACTGCATCCCGTCAAGCCTGCCTGACTGCTGTACCTGCCATTTATGAAAAATATGGTGATATAATTCATTATATATGGTTACACATCCTGCGCTCTCTTGGCTTTCTATTCAGCTGATCCTTGGTGTTACACGTCCCTTATCTTGCAAGCAAAAAAAAAATTTTGAACTTTTTCTGAATGCTACCTTATGTAAAGTACTATTCTAGGGTGGTTCTTCAAGAGGAACATTAATATATCTAAAAAATGCATAATACTCATCATTCTTCTGTAATTGTGCTCTTGCGTTACAATTATCTGAATGCAATGTAAGAGCAGGATCTTTTGTGTTGGCTGTGGTGTTAAGTCATTCTAGTTTTCCTATTCCATCAGAGATCTCTGTACAGCATTTGGGAAGGATGTTGTCAAATTGGTGGAGACTCGCCCAATGATCCATGAACTGCTGACAGAGGGAAGACGATCAAAGACGAACAAGACAAAAACACTTGCTACCTGGGCCACCAAGGAACTGCGAAAGCTAAAAAACCAAGCCTGGTGAGTGGAATAAGTAGCAGTTTGAATTTGGAGTTACCCAGGTATCTTAAATTTTGATTTGACCAGTCTCTTTCTGTTTTCAGACCACAGTGGCTGGGTGATGCCGATAACCCACTGGAAATCTCCAACCTTCTTGAAAACAAAAAAATTATATCCCGGAAGCGAGACGTATGAGCGGGGTACTGAATGTTTGAGAGTGAGAGAGAGTGATTGAGTGAGGCTTCAAACATACCACATGGATAACGTGACCACAGCAGCGCTGTGTGAGAAGAGCAGACTTCCTGGGAGAAAGGGGTGAGAGCTGTAACAATGTCCGCCCATCAGCTGAGAGAAGCAAGGAACTGCGGGCCTTCATTAATTGTCTG
Source organism: Crinia signifera (assembly GCF_055691185.1). Classification (NCBI taxonomy): domain Eukaryota; kingdom Metazoa; phylum Chordata; class Amphibia; order Anura; family Myobatrachidae; genus Crinia; species Crinia signifera. The sequence continues at coordinate 127,521,130 of NC_139222.1, read as the reverse complement.
CTTTCACTGCCTTGTGGCCAGGCAGAGCAGGAGTGACTGGTGTACCTTTTTTTTTTTTTAACTTAATTGGCCTTTATCCATTTTTTTTTTTCTCCAGACCCCCTGCTAAATTCTGCAGCCCGGTGTCAGTTGCTGCACACACCCCATCTTTTTACGGCAGGGGGACCTGTGCGGAAGGATTCTCAGAGCGAGTGTGGTGTGAGTGCGGAGGTATAGCAGTATCTACAGTCTGAACTTCATTTACAGTTTATTCTGAGGAAAAGGTGTTCATTGTTCTACTTGCTTCTGGATACACCTGAAGGAGTAACAATCATCCGATGCATAACAAAAGAATTCTAGATTACAAAATGTAAAGTTGTTTCTCTAGGTTATTTAAAAGAAACACTTTTTTTTTTTTTTTTTTTAACCATTTCCTTTCCAGAAGCTAGTGCAGCTTAGCATACACTTCCGGCAGGGGATTGGTTAATGGAAACACTGGCTTGATATTCTTTAGTCCTGTAGTAAGCAAGCAGCAGTCTTCTGTCAATCTGGTTGTAGGTGGGGGAGAGCAGGGAACTGTTTAAAAATAAAATTCAAATGCCCAAGGAACATGGAAAGCACCACATTCTTATAAAAAAAAAAAAAAAGTAAGGATTCTGAGTGTTTGAGGGGGTCGGTGCCTCTCTGCACTCCACTATCTTTGATAGAAGCCCACAAACGTGCCAAAGAAGAGAAAATCCATAAAGGTTCAGAATGTGAATTAAGCATTACCTGGTGGGGGAGGTAGGGGCTACAGTTTTCCACTACTACACATATTGTGTTCTTCCTGTGGTTTGTATCTAGTACCTCCCCAGCAGTGACCTGATTTAGTTTTCAATATTTACAAGACCTATTGCTTACACTGGATGCCGCCATTTTGTGGGCTGGACAAATATTCCTGACAACACACACTTACAACATTGGGAAGTGATGTCACAAGTTCCTAGTAATTGGTGGGCTGCATTATTTTTACATTTGGCTCAAAGAATGGCTGTTTCCATAGTGTCTAGACAATTTGGTCATTTTTTTTTTTTGTTTATTTGGTGAACTAAAAGTGATGCTATGCTTTATAGCATGGAATGCTAACTTTTAATTCAGAATCTAATGTGATATTCAATATCCTGCACTTAAACATTAAAGTTCAAAGAAAAAAGAAAAAAAAATTCTATTATAGATATGGACTGGATGTACGTTGGACCATGGCACTTGTACAAGGTTCTATTTTTTCACTGCAGTTAAATATTATAATAAAATGGTGTCAAACATCCCCTGCCCTCCATCTTGTGTTCTTGTTTTGATTATCTAAAGGCTTGGTGCCCTTACTACATTTTTCTTCCCTCCGCCCCAACACCAGGTCTCTAATGGCAGCCAGTCTAAGATTTTCCCGTTAATTGATCCTTTATTTCCCTTTGAGTTAAAACTTGTGTGGTAATAATCCCCAATGTATGACGGGAGTTCAGTGAACTGCCTTAGATTTAATCATACAAAATATGTATCAGGGTTTTAAACCTATGTGACAGTCAGTGTTCCTCTAATATGTAAGTGCATTACTGCAAAAGCTGTAATGGAGGTGGGAATCTCTTGATCTGTTTCGCAAAGGTCTTGCAGCCTAACATGAACCTGATGTCCTATGCAATGTTGATCTTGGAATGAGGCTAGTTTGGGGGGTATTCAAGTACTAGTATGAAGATCCCTAATACAAGCTTGCATAATCGTCTGATGGCAATCTGTTTTATCAGACCATTTATCTTGTGGAAGGACAGAGCAGCTGTGGCTGCAGCCAGCTTTCCCGTTTTTGTCAGTCATTGAGGGGGAGAGTGGAAGACAGGTTTCCTTCATGCTTCCTTTCTAGGCTGTGCCATTTGTAAGACTGCAAGGAGAATAAACAATGACACAGTGGTGCAACTGAAACCTGTGTGTGTCTCTGACTGCGTCTCAACATGACTTGGATCTGTCCTAGCAATACTGCTTTCAAATACTTTGTAGTTACATGGTACTAATGGGTGATTTAATATTTAGGGATATCTTTAAAATCCCACTCCGAACTGCAGGCAAGAAAAGAGCCTAGCTCTACGAATAGCCTGTGACCTCATTGAGTTGTGTATATTTTAGCTACGGTTCTCATATAGAGACGCAGGCACTCACCACCTTATCAAAGAAAGTGCTTCTTGATAAAAATAAATAGTTTTATATGCAACAATGTTTTTCAAGTATATTTCCAACTTCACCAAAACTCTGACGTTTCGGTCCTAGAGAAGATGGACCGTTATCAAGGAGCGTTTTACGTGAATGAGAATAGTTCAAAGTAAGCTTCAGGAACAACACGTGTAAACCAGCTAGGTGCAGTCTCTTCCACTGCACCTAGCTGGTTTACACGTGTTGTTCCTGAAGCTTACTTTGAACTATTCTCATTCACGTAAAACGCTCCTTGATAAAGGTCCATCTTCTCTAGGACCGAAACGTCGGAGTTTTGGTGAAGTTGGAAATATACTTGAAAAACATTGTTGCATATAAAACTATTTATTTTTATCAAGAAGCACTTTCTTTGATAAGGTGGTGAGTGCCTGCGTCTCTATATGAGAACCGTAGCTATACATTGGAGTACGGATTTATTTCTGGACCCCTTCGCATGCACCCCACCGCTGGTCCACTACCCCTAGTGTGAGTGCGGTCTATCTTTGGAATATATATATGTGTGTGTATGTATGCAGAAAGAAGGCGGCACTCGTCAGGCTTGAAGAAAAAGGGTCCTTTTATTACCGACCGTTTTGGGGTTACCCCCCGTCAGGGTAGGACAGCAGATACAACATGTATTCAACAAACACTGACATATATAGTAGCACATAAGGCACACCCCCAGTCTGCCAATTAGCAAACAGATCAGACTCACCTGATCTGTTTGCTAATTGGCAGACTGGGGGTGTGCCTTATGTGCTACTATATATGTCTGTTTGTTGAATACATGTTGTATCTGCTGTCCTACCCTGACGACGGGGGGTAACCCCAAAACGGTCGGTAATAAAAGGACCCTTTTTCTTCAAGCCTGACGAGTGCCGCCTTCTTTCTGTCTCTACATTTGCTGCCCCTTGTGCAAGTCCACCGCAGCCCAACTCCAGTTACCAATCCCACCCCATGTATATTAGCGAGAGAATTGCAAAACTATCTTTCAATTCCCGAACAATCTAATTGTTTTTCCAGTCTGTGCTTCTGGTCAGTCAACCTCTAGCCACATTGTGTTTTCCATACACAAGAAAAAAAAATTATGGAGGGTGAATCAGACGCTTTGGACTGATGTGTAGATATTCGCAAATTTCCGATCCCAATGTGAATATAAAAATATTTGTTGCATTCTAGAGCCAAATTTTTCCAGACAAACCCTATCACATTAAAAAAAAAAAATTAACTATCCAGCTATAACTTTTTTCAACAGGTCCTCACTGGGTTAAACGGGGTAGGAAAATAATGTAAAGTTCGTACCTCTACGTCCGTATTTTGGGTAGTCTTTCAATTTTATGTTGTCTTAGCCGCAAGCAAAGGATGTTATAGCAGAACTTGACCCCTCCCTGCTGCAGCCGTGGTCCCAGCTTCCAGCGGTACGTTATCTGGCTTCTGTGGTGTTTTTTTTTTTTTTTTGCAGGCAAAGAAAACCATTGTTGTGATAGTGGGACCCATGTGAAAAGATCCTCCAGGACCTAGATATATTGGAGGTGTAGCAAACCAATGAATAAAACAAGGGTGACAACGTCCACCCACGTTTCAATCCTCTTAGGAATCTTTGTCAAGGCACAGGAGGAGGTGGACACCTTTTTTATCTATCATCATCTGTCATCCATATTGCCGTAGCACTTATTCCCTATGCCTGCTTCTGGGTTTTCTTAAAGTAAACCTGTGTTTCTCTTATACACTGGGAACACTGCTTCTTAACTAACAGTTTTTCTTAAAAAATGCAACTTTACTTTAAGAAAACCCAGGAGCAGGCATAGGGAAGAAGTCCTGCGGCAATATGCATGATAGATATAAAAGGTGACCACATATGCCTTGAATAATATCCTTAAGCGGATTGAAACTGATTGGAAGCGGGTGGACATGGTCACCCTTGTTTTATTCATTGGTTTGCTACACATCCAATATATCTAGGTCCTGGAGGATCATTTCACACGGGTCCCGCTATCACAAGAATGGGTTTCTTTACCTGCATTGCTGGAAGCCGAATCAGACCTGTCCCAAGCGTACCACTGGAAGCCCGGACCATGGCTGCAGCGGGGAGGAGGCAAGTTCTGCTATAACCCTTTGTTTGCGGCTAAGAGATACGACTAAAAATTGAGACTACCAAAATACAGGAGTGGTGGTACGAACTTTACATTAATTTCCTACCCAGGAAGTACCTGTTGAAAAAGATGCCATAGCTGGATCGTGTTCTATTTTTAAATGTGTTTTAAAAGAGTTTTCTCCTTCATCCTTGGGGACACTGAAGTCTACGCTGGGGAATAGAGTGGTGTAACTGTGGTATGGCTCCTCCCCCTCTATTCCCCCCTCAGACCTCAGTCTTAGTTTAGTGCCCGGAGGAGTCGGATCCCTGGGCAAGGGGCTCCGTTTGGGGCTCTTTGTTTTTGGCTTATAATTTTTGTTTTTTATGATATGAAACAGGCAGCCAGCGCGTGCTGCCTGCGACGTGGGATAGCTCTCCGGGGGGTCAGAGCGGCACCGCCTGCGGCGCACGCTGCTGACTCCGGTCACTGACGCATCAGCGTCAGGGTCCCGCCACAGCCGCCTGCGGCTTGTGTTACGGGGCCGCCGGAGAGAGCAGGGCGAGTGAGCGCATAGCGCTGGGTGACGGCTGGACCAGGATTAATTCGCTGGTCCAGCAGGGAGCAGACAGCCAATCAGCGCCGCTGTATACAGCGCGCGCTCTGATGAGGACGGAAGGGGCGTGCCAGTGAGTGGTCGCTTTCCAGCTGCGGTCCTCAGCGTCAGACGCCGGTGCCTGCCACGCTGCTGCCCTTGTCTGCTGTGCCTCTACAGTTCTCTAGAACAGGACAGCAGGACGCTTTCTCTCCCTCTTCAGCCTGGATATTATTGAATGCTGCGCTGGGTGAGTGGAGGGGATTTTCTCTTGTGAGACTTCCCCGCTGGAGAGATTTTCAGGTGGGCCTAATTCGTGGAAGGTGCGCTCCTCTCCCCCTATTAGTGTGGTGCTTTTGCTCTTGGTGTGGGGTCCTTGTTGTGGGCTCTCTTTGTCTAGCTTATTTCACCTCCTTCCACCTGTGTGTGTGCAAGAGGGGTGTGTGTGCAGTATGGCAACCAAGTCTCAGTCAAAAGCTTCTCCAAAGTTGTTTGTATGCACTAAGTGTGAGCAACAGTTTACGCAGCATGTAAAGGGTGTATCCTTGTGTAAGGATTGCTTTAAAGGGGATGCTGGGCAGAGTCAGGTCCCTATTCTGAACACTGAGGGAGTTACCAGTGTGTTAGCCACTCTGGCATCAGAGATGGCTGCGTCTCGCAGGGACAGGGAGTCATTGCATGTGCAACTGGCCTCCATGTCTGCTGCGGAGCCCACCTGGGCCAGAGAGCTGATTACATCAGTGAAGGCGTTGGTCCAAGCCACTGCGGTGCCTTCAGGGTCCGCAAGTGCTCCCCCTCCCCCGAGGAAAAGAGGTGTTCCTTTATTGTTACAGGGAGATACTTCAGAGGATGAACCGGGGGACCCTCTGGAAGGGGATATGTTTCAGGAGGATCCTATCGATCCTGTGGAGGACGTTCCTCAGGAGGAGGCCCAGGGTATAGAGGCCCTCATTCAGGCTATTAAATCTACCCTCAATGTTAGCGAGCAGGAGCCGCCGACGCAGGTTTCTATTTTTGGGAGGTCTGCTAAGGCAGTAGTCCCCTTCCCAGAGTCTATGGAATTGGAGAAACCTCTTCTGGATATTTGGAGGTCTCCAGAAAAAAAGTTTCAGTATCTAAGCGGTTTAAGGCTTCTTACCCATTTGCTCCGGAGGCAAGGGCAAAATGGGAGACTCCGCCGTTGGCAGACGCGTCAGTGTCAAAGCTTTCCAAGAAAGCGGCACTTCCCATTCCAGGGGCAGTGGCCCTCAAGGAGGCGCCAGATAGGCGTCTGGAAGCGGGGCTTAAGCAGATTTTTTCAACCGCAGGTGTGTCACTTCGGCCCATTCTTGTGATCTCCTGGGTCAGTAGGGCCATGGAGAAATGGGCGGAGGATTTGTCAAAGGGTCTGAATGATCAGGGTTCTTCTGAGGACTTCATTCAGTTAGCAGAACAGATGCGGGAATCTGCAATGTATATTGGAGAGGCTGCAAGGGATTCTGCGGCTCTGGTGGCAAGGATTTCTGCTCAGTCCATTACGGCCAGGAGGTCATTGTGGCTTAAGTCCTGGCAAGCGGAGGCGGACATTAAAAAGGCGGTAGAGGCTCTTCCGTTTACGGGAGAGGTCTTATTTGGGCCGGAGCTAGACAAGTTGATTTCTCTGGCCACAGGAGGCAAATCAACTTTCTTGCCTTCCGCGGCTCCTCCTCCCAAAAAGCCTTATCAAGGGCCGGCCTTTCGCTCCTTTCGGGGGGCACCTAAGTTCAGAGGTAAGTCCAGGGGATCCTTTACCGCTTCTCGTGGCAGAGGCAGAGGGTTTGGTGGCGCAACCACTTCCTCAGGACCAGCCGCTTGGCGCGCAGATGTCAAGCAAACCGAAAAGCACGCGGCATGACTCCCGGCCCTCCTACCTGGGGGATCCCAGAGTAGGGGCTCGCCTGTTGGATTTCCGGCAGGCCTGGGAGGGGTCTTGCAAGGACAAGTGGGTTCTGTCCGTCATTGCGCAGGGGTACAGACTGGAGTTTTCCGGTACTCCTCCTCACCAGTTTTTTACAATAGGGTTGCCTCACGTGGAATTGAACCGCCAGTTGCTGCTTCAAGCAGTACAGAAGCTGTTGACCGCAGGAGTTATAATGCTGGTTCCTTCCGAACAACGCACAGAGGGGTTTTACTCTCCCCTGTTTCTGGTTCCGAAACCGGACGGATCGGTTCGACCAATATTGAATTTAAAAGCTTTAAACGTATACATCACGTACCACAGATTCAAAATGGAGTCCCTTCGTTCTGTGGTTGCAGGGCTGGAGCCGGGGGAATTTTTAGCATCTTTGGATGTCAAAGATGCTTATTTGCATATTCCTATTTACGTCCCGCATCAGAAGTTCCTTCGCTTCGCGATAAAGGATCTCCATTTTCAGTTTCGGGCTCTGCCTTTTGGCCTTTCATCGGCGCCACGTCTGTTTACCAAGGTAATGGCAGTGATGGTAGAGTTGCTTCATTCTCTGGGAGTAAAGATCGTTCCTTATTTGGACGATTTACTGATCAAGGCCGAATCCAGGAGTCAGTTGACGCAGGCGATTCAGGTAACCTGCCAGACGTTATTGACCCATGGCTGGATTCTTAACTACCAGAAATCTCAACTGAATCCTGCGCGAAGGATTGTATTCCTGGGTTTGATTTTGGACACAGAGGTTCAAAAAGTTTTTCTGCCTCGGGAAAAGATGTTGTCCCTGCAGGAGTTGGTTCGGCAGGTACTTCGACCTCGGAGAGTGTCGGTGCACTTATGTATTCGATTGCTGGGCAAGATGGTGGCCTCGTTCGAGGCTCTTCAGTTCGGCCGTTTCCATTCAAGGACTTTTCAGTTAGATCTGCTCAGGAAGTGGTCGGGCTCCCACTTGCACATGTACAAGATGGTGGTTTTATCGCCTTGCAGCCGGCTCTCTCTCCAGTGGTGGCTACTGTCGGCCAATTTACTGGAGGGCCGACGTTTCGGAATCTGGGATTGGACGATAGTCACGAGCGATGCCAGTCTCCGGGGCTGGGGAGCTGTTGTGTTGGGACAGCACTTCCAGGGTCGTTGGTCGTCTCAGGAGGCGAAGTTATCTATAAACATCTTGGAGCTTCGCGCGATTCGTCTGGCCTTGTCCAATGCGGACAGGACCCTCCGGGGGAGGGCGATTCGCATTCAGTCGGACAATGCCACGGCTGTGGCTTATGTGAACCGGCAGGGCGGAACGCGCAGTCGCGGAGCCATGCAGGAGGTGCGTCCAATTCTGCAATGGGCAGAGCGGCATGCTCTGGCCTTGTCAGCGGTCTTCATTCCCGGGGTGGACAACTGGGAGGCGGACTGAGTCGCCAGGATGTTCACCCTGGGGAGTGGGCCTTGCATCCGGAGGCATTTGCCCAGATCGTCCACCGATGGGGGATGCCTCAAGTGGACATGATGGCCTCCAGGAACAATCGGAAGGTGCCCCTGTATTGTTCCAGATCTCGGGATCCAGAGGCGGTAGCGACGGACGCGCTGACCGCGAGTTGGAACTATTCCCTCATATATCTGTTCCCTCCGTTGCCCTTGATTCAGTTGGTACTCAGAAGAATCAAACGGGAGAGGTCCACGGTCATCCTGGTGGCACCGAATTGGCCTCGTCGTCCTTGGTATGCCGAGCTTCAGGGGCTCCTGATAGATCATCCATGGCAGCTACCTCTAAGGGACGATCTTCTACAGCAGGGGCCGTTCGCCTACCAAGGCTTACGGCAACTTCGTTTGACGGCATGGCTGTTGAGGCCGCACTGCTGAGCAGACGAGGAATTCCTAAGTCAGTGATTCCTACTATGATAAGAGCCAGGAAGGAGGTTACTTCACGGCATTATTATAGTATTTGGAAGGCCTATGTAGCGTGGTGCGAGTGCCGTAACTTGCCCACGGCTGTTTTTTCTTTGTCTCGGTTGTTGCAGTTTTTGCAAGCCGGGTTTAAGGCGGGTTTGCGCCTAGGGTCCCTTAAGGTACAGGTGTCTGCATTGTTAGTTTTCTTTTATCGGCGTCTTGCCGTCATTCCTGAGGTGCAGACGTTTCTGAGCGGGGTTCTCCGCCTTCAGCCCCCGGTGAGGGCTCCGGAGGAACCTTGGGATCTTTCCTTAGTTTTGGATTATCTTAAATCGAGTGTTTTTGAACCCTTGGACTCGATTGATTTGCGTTTGTTAACATGGAAAACGGTGTTACTGCTCGCGTTAGCATCGGCACGCCGGGTGTCCGACCTTAGTGCTCTTTCATGCCGGTCTCCCTACCTGGTGTTTCATCCGGACAGGGCTGAGCTTCGGACCAGGTTAGATTATCTGCCTAAGGTGGTTTCCTCTTATCACCTAAATCAGCCAATCGTGGTGCCAGCTCTTACGGGAGATTCCGCCTCGCTGAACGTGGTCCGAGCCTTGCAGGTGTATGTGAATAGGACCAAGGATCTCAGAAGGTCGGATTCACTGTTTGTCCTTTATTCTTCGGCGAAGCGGGGTTGGCCAGCGTCTAAACAGACTCTGGCTAGGTGGATTTGTCTCACCATTAAGCAGGCTTACCTTCATGCTTCACAGTCACCGCCAGTCAGGATTTCGGCCCATTCCACCCGTTCGGTGGGGCCTTCCTGGGCCGCTGCCAGGGGAGTTTCCCTGTCACAGCTATGTAGGGCAGCCACTTGGTCGGGCCCTAATACTTTCGTTAAGTTTTATAGGTTTGACACCTTTGCGGCCTCTGCCTCCAGTTTCGGCCGTGCGGTGCTTCAGGATGCCCAGTGCCTTCCCACCCGTGGGGATGGCTTTGGGACGTCCCCAGCGTAGACTTCAGTGTCCCCAAGGATGAAGGAGAAAATAGGAATTTGGTACTCACCGTTAATTCCCTTTCTCCGAATCCGTAGGGGACACTGAACACCCTCCCGGCACTGTTCATGCCTAAAGGGGGGGATTTATTTTTAGCGCATGCAGTTATGTTTGGTTATGCATGCGTCTGGGTGTTGTTGATAGCCAAAGCGAAAATAGTCACTCCTGCGCAAACCTTTACCACACAATAATATAAATGAAAACTTCAGACTGTCTGTGTATATATTAAATAAGATGCTTTTATTTATAAAATAAATATAAAACAGGTAAATGGAATTTACATACGTTGTTTAAGGAAAAAAGTTTGGTTTAAAAAGATGATGTAAGAAAAATGGGGTAGAAAAAAGGGGGGGTGATCTAATACCGGTATACGTAATTAATGCAATGACAAACAAACATAAAACATAAATAAAGTCCAGAATGTGGGTAGGCTGTAAAGCTTCTTGCACAAAGTTCAGAGGTTTAAATAGTGGCTGGGGTTGGTGGAAGAGTTCCACACTATTGCCCGCAGTCTGTATCCTGCAATAGGTATGGGTAACGTTTTTACCGTGTGTGTCCCTTTAAGAGATGGGGGTGGTGTCTGCCGGCAGACTCGTCCTTCTCCTGTGGCTGCGATGAGGTAAGGCAGTGATGCAGGAGGTCTCTGGAGATCAACGCGTTTCACCCGTCAGGCGGGCTTCGTCAGGATTTGCAGAGTGACTGGTAACCATCTCCGTCTCTCTTTTTATGCTGGGCTGGCGTGACGCGCCGTTCGCGTCATTTCCGCCCGGAATACAACTTCCGCCCTCACTCCTGTAGTGAGCTCTGTGTATGTGAGCTCCGTGGCGTGACGCGGGTGCCGCTTGCGTCATTTCCGCCCGGATGTAGCTTCCGCCCTCACTTCTGTATTGGGCTCTGTGTACGTCCGCCCTTATGGTGTTCAGCTTCATTTTGTTACTTCCGCCCTCTTTGGAAATAGCGTCCGTTTTTCACATATGGTTTAAGCGGTTGGTTTTACAAACTACATGTAACTACTAAAACATATAGGACAAGTGACAGTTAAAAAATACTAGTAATGGGTTATAGCTACGTTTTGAAAAAAGAATAAAATAAGAGTAAAAACGGAAAAAAGGAAAATTCATATGGGTGCTATGGTTAGCGCCATCTTGTGGGTAAAAGTTATATCTATATATACACACAGTCTGAAGTATTTCATTGACAGTTTTTAGAAAAAGAGGGGGTAGATTTTTTGTTATGGATACATAAAAATCATATAACATAGCTTGTTTAAATGAGTAGATATAGGGTATGGGGGTTCTATATAATAGGTATAAACAATGGTAAATAAAAAAGGCTTCCAGTATAATGCAACAAGGTGAGAGAAAATGAAATACTGTATAAGAATTATATGTATAAATTAATATAAAGTAGGATATGGGGCGTGGTTTATACAAGGTATATTTTTTAAAAAACATCTATAATAGATAGGACTAATAAAAATTATATAAACATATTCTTCTCAGGAAAGGGGGGTTAGTACATATTTGTGAAAAGGGGGGAGTAGCACGGTGGCGGGGGTTTAAAAATTAATATATATACACTATTTATATATACACATATTTTACTCGGTGAAGGGTTTAATACATTTTTGTAAAAAAAGGGGGGTAACAAGGGGGAGGGGATTTGGCTGAGGCAGTGGTGGTTCTGCTGTTCAAAAAGTTCCACATGGGTAGAGGGGAGCAGTTTCAGCTGCCCATGGTTTAGTATCCTGTTCTGTTGGTGAAATGGGCGAGGGCAGGGTGTATTTTGTTAGTCTTTGAGGAATGCTGCGATCTCGAAGTCGATGTTCAACCCATTCGGTGCAAGGGTACCCATTTTGTAAATCATTTTTGTTTCTTCTTTGGATAGCATTGTCTCGTGGTTGCCTCCTCTCCATGAAGTTTGTACTTTTTTCAGACCTATGAAGGTCAGGTCTTTGGGGTTGGCATTATGCTTTTCCGTGAAATGTACTGGTATGCTGTGGTTCTCTTTTTTATTGCTGATGTTGCACAGGTGTTCTTGGATCCTAGTATGCAGTTTTCTTTTGGTTTTTCCGACATATTGCAGTCCGCATGGGCATTGGAGAAGGTAGAGGACGCCACTGGTGTTGCAGCTTATTCTTTCCTTGATGGTGTGTGTGAAGTCATTGGTTGCGGAGTGGACTTTCTTGATCAGGCTGGTGTTTGTAAATCTGGTCTTCCTGCAAGCTGTGCACATGCCACATCTTGTGAAACCGGATCCTAGATTGGTGGTCTTTTCTTGTGTTTTGATGTGGCTTTTAACCAGAGTAGTCTTGAGTGTGGGGGCCCTTCTGAAGATCACTCGTGGTCTATTGGATATAGCATCTTTGAGGTCACTGTCTGTTCGTAGTATGTGCCAGTGTCGCCGTAGGCTCTTCTCTATCTGCAGACTTTGGGTGGAGAAATCTGTCAGGAAAAGGACTTCTTTTTTGAAGCCGTCTTCTTTTCTCTCCTGTGGTTCTAGTAGTGTCTGGCGTTCAATCTTCTCTATCTTTTTTCTTTCTTCTTCTAATTTTGGTTTATCGTAGTGTTTTTCTACGAAATTTCCCATCATCTCTTTGGATTGAGTTTCGTAGTCAGATAGTTTGGAGCAGTTGCGTCGAATTCTTCTAAACTGACCTCCAGGAATGTTCTTTACCCAAGTTCTGTGGTGGTTGCTTTTGGAGTTGAGGTAGCTGTTGCAATCTGTGGGTTTTGAGAAGGTTTTTGTTTCAATTCCGTCCCCTTCAGTGAAAATGTTTAGGTCTAGAAAGTTAATGTTCTCCTTGCTGATGGTGCTCGTGAATTCGAGGTTTAGATCGTTCTTGTTAATGTATTCGATGAACCTGATTAGGTCTTCCTGGCTTCCCTTCCATATTATAATCACGTCGTCGATATAGCGTGCCCATAACGCTATTTTATCGGAGAATTCTGTATTGGTCCAGATATACTCGTTTTCCCATTGTGCTAGGAACAGGTTAGCGTAAGATGGGGCGAAATTCGTTCCCATAGCGGTCCCCCGTTGTTGCAGGTAGTAGTTGTCTCCAAACCAGAAGTAGTTGTGGGTTAGTATGAACATCATGGAGTCCACAATGAATGTGATTTGTTTTTCATTCAGGTCAGAGTCTTCTTCAAGTCTTTTTTTCACGTTGTGACATCCTTGATGGTGGTTGATGCAAGTGTACAGTGATTTTACATCACATGTTGCTAGTAGGAAATCTTGTTCCCATGTCATGTTGTCCAGGATTCTCAGGATGTGTGTGGTGTCTTTGATGTAGCTTCTTTGTTTTATAACTGTAGGTTGTAGGAGTTCATCAACGTATTTGGACAGGTTGGATGTGAGCGATTGGATGCCTGCCACGATGGGTCTCCCTGGTGGGTTCTGGTGGTTTTTATGTACCTTTGGTAGGTGGTAGAATACTGGAGTTATTGGGTTGTTCTGGTTGAGGAAGCCATATTCTCCTTTGTTCAGGACACCTTCATTTAAGCCTTTCAGGAGGAGAGTTCCCAGTTCTTTTTTGTATTTTGTGGTAGGGTCTACCTTCAGTTCTTTGTAGGTTTCCTCATCACGTAGTTGGGAAAGGGCTTCTTTTTCGTAATTTTCGCGGTCCATTACTACGATTGCGCCGCCTTTATCGGCTGGTTTGATAACCAGCTCCTTATTGTCTTTTAATGATTTCAGTGCTTCTTTCTCTTTTATAGTAATGTTCCATGCTTTTTTATCGACCTTGTCTGTGATCCTTTCGATGTCCTGTTCGACCAGTTTTTGAAAAGTTTTTATTATTGGTCCTTTCAGGTATTGTGGGTAAAAAGAGGATTTCTCTTTTAGTTGCGTGTGTTTGAAGATGTCTGTTGGTTGTGGTTCTTCATCCTTGGATTTATTGCTGGCAAAGAATTTTTTCAGGGTTAATTTTCTTATAAATTTATGGAGGTCTATGAAGGTTTTGAATTTGTCCAGTTTACACGTTGGGGCGAATTTAAGTCCTTTTAGGAGGACCGATCTTTCTGTTTCTGTGAGTTTGTGTTTACTTAGGTTGAGTATCCCCTCTGATGTTTTTTTCTCACTTCTCTCCTCCTCTTGGTGTTTTTTTGTTTTGATACCTCCACGCTTTCCTCGCTTGTAACTGAACTTCTTATTCTTTTTGTTTTTTTGCTCTTTTTCGGGTCCATTGTTTGCGAGTTTTTTGGAATGGCTCCTTGGTTGGCTGCATTGTAGACTAGTTCTAAAAAAGTATCCATATTTTGTTCTGCTCTGTTGCTGTTTTCATTCCCATCGTCTTCTATGTTGTCATCTCTCCTGTTTTCTCTTTCATTAATTCTTCTCATTAGTGTTCTGGCTGAGGTGTTGGATTCTTCTTCTTGGTCTTTTTTACCTTGGTTGAAGCTTCTAATGAGGGTGTTGTTATCTGGGTATGTGTTGTTGTTGTCTTCTTGGTATCTGGTGTGGTTTCTGGGTCTATGGATTCTGTTATGGTCGCCATCTTGTTGGTAGTGTCTTTCTTCTCTTGGATTATTGTCGTTCCTTCTTTCATAACTTTTGAATCTTCCGTTGATGTTTATGTTGTTGGGGTTGTCTGTGTAGTTCTTTCTTTCTCCATATCGATTATTGTAGTTGGTGGGTTCTCTTTGTCTGTAATAGTTCTCCCGTGTGCGGTTCTCTTGGCGCCAGTTTCTGTAGTCTGTTTTGTAATCTTCTATGTCACGTTGGAACTTCTTTTTCTTTTGTTCTATAGTTTCTTCCTCGATTCTTCTGAGTTTGTTCTTGGTCAGTGTGTCGAGTCTTTTGAAGTCCTCATGTTGTTTGAGGGGTTCTATCTTCTTATCAATTTCTTCAATTTCTTTTGTTATTGTTTTCATTGACTGTTCTCTATCCTCTATGATGAGTCTCATGAGGTTGTTTGAGCAGTCGTCTAGGCATTTGTTCCATTGTGATGTGAAATGTTCGTTTTTTGAGAGAAAAGTTGGTTTCTTGATAATTCGGAGTCCTCTCGGGATCATTCCCTGGTCGAGGTATCTACTCATGGTGGTGCTTTCCCACCACTGTTTAATCTCCAAAGTCTCTAGTTTTTCGAGCTGGAGGTACAGGCTGCAGAAGTTGTCTTGATTAATTCTGGTGTCATCTGACCGTGTCGGCCTGCTTGGGCCGGCGAATGATTCTAGTTGTCTGTATCTTTCCTCTCTGTTAAAGGCCATGCTGTGGTTCGGTTTTGAGGTGAAGATGATAGTAGTGATGGTATTATTGTGGTCCCAGCTGCTGTAGTCGGTGTAGTCGAGATAGGAACTGTCAAAAGAGAGGGTTGACTACTGCGCTATGGGAGGGTGGTAGGTGGGAGGGGTAGGTTGCTGCTGGGTGTCTGGGGTAGAGCTACACAAATACCCAAAAGAATATACAGAAGTTAAAGCGAAAATAGTCACTCCTGCGCAAACCTTTACCACACAATAATATAAATGAAAACTTCAGACTGTCTGTGTATATATTAAATAAGATGCTTTTATTTATAAAATAAATATAAAACAGGTAAATGGAATTTACATACGTTGTTTAAGGAAAAAAGTTTGGTTTAAAAAGATGATGTAAGAAAAATGGGGTAGAAAAAAGGGGGGGTGATCTAATACCGGTATACGTAATTAATGCAATGACAAACAAACATAAAACATAAATAAAGTCCAGAATGTGGGTAGGCTGTAAAGCTTCTTGCACAAAGTTCAGAGGTTTAAATAGTGGCTGGGGTTGGTGGAAGAGTTCCACACTATTGCCCGCAGTCTGTATCCTGCAATAGGTATGGGTAACGTTTTTACCGTGTGTGTCCCTTTAAGAGATGGGGGTGGTGTCTGCCGGCAGACTCGTCCTTCTCCTGTGGCTGCGATGAGGTAAGGCAGTGATGCAGGAGGTCTCTGGAGATCAACGCGTTTCACCCGTCAGGCGGGCTTCGTCAGGATTTGCAGAGTGACTGGTAACCATCTCCGTCTCTCTTTTTATGCTGGGCTGGCGTGACGCGCCGTTCGCGTCATTTCCGCCCGGAATACAACTTCCGCCCTCACTCCTGTAGTGAGCTCTGTGTATGTGAGCTCCGTGGCGTGACGCGGGTGCCGCTTGCGTCATTTCCGCCCGGATGTAGCTTCCGCCCTCACTTCTGTATTGGGCTCTGTGTACGTCCGCCCTTATGGTGTTCAGCTTCATTTTGTTACTTCCGCCCTCTTTGGAAATAGCGTCCGTTTTTCACATATGGTTTAAGCGGTTGGTTTTACAAACTACATGTAACTACTAAAACATATAGGACAAGTGACAGTTAAAAAATACTAGTAATGGGTTATAGCTACGTTTTGAAAAAAGAATAAAATAAGAGTAAAAACGGAAAAAAGGAAAATTCATATGGGTGCTATGGTTAGCGCCATCTTGTGGGTAAAAGTTATATCTATATATACACACAGTCTGAAGTATTTCATTGACAGTTTTTAGAAAAAGAGGGGGTAGATTTTTTGTTATGGATACATAAAAATCATATAACATAGCTTGTTTAAATGAGTAGATATAGGGTATGGGGGTTCTATATAATAGGTATAAACAATGGTAAATAAAAAAGGCTTCCAGTATAATGCAACAAGGTGAGAGAAAATGAAATACTGTATAAGAATTATATGTATAAATTAATATAAAGTAGGATATGGGGCGTGGTTTATACAAGGTATATTTTTTAAAAAACATCTATAATAGATAGGACTAATAAAAATTATATAAACATATTCTTCTCAGGAAAGGGGGGTTAGTACATATTTGTGAAAAGGGGGGAGTAGCACGGTGGCGGGGGTTTAAAAATTAATATATATACACTATTTATATATACACATATTTTACTCGGTGAAGGGTTTAAATAAAAGCATCTTATTTAATATATACACAGACAGTCTGAAGTTTTCATTTATATTATTGTGTGGTAAAGGTTTGCGCAGGAGTGACTATTTTCGCTTTAACTTCTGTATATTCTTTTGGGTATTTGTGTAGCTCTACCCCAGACACCCAGCAGCAACCTACCCCTCCCACCTACCACCCTCCCATAGCGCAGTAGTCAACCCTCTCTTTTGTTGTTGATAGCCCACTGAGTAGTATGGTTGTTCGTTTTTTGTTAATGTCTCTCTATTGGGGATTCCCTGGTCTCTTTTCTCCTCTCGGGCACGGTCAACTAAGACTGAGGTCTGAGGGGGGAATAGAGGGGGAGGAGCCATACCACAGTTCAAGTTCTTAAAGTGCCGACTCCTCCGTTACACCACTCTATTCCCCAGCGTAGACTTCAGTGTCCCCTACGGATTCGGAGAAAGGGAATTAACGGTGAGTACCAAATTCCTATTTTTTCTTTGTTTGAATGTGATCATGTTTATCTGGAAAAATTTGGCTCTAGAATGCAATAAAACATTTTTATGTTCACATTGGGATTAGAAATTTGTGAATATCTACAGATCAGTCCAAAGCGCCTATGATTCACCCTCCATAATCTCTTTTTTTTTTTTTTTTTTTTCTTGCCTATATCGATTGCTAGAGGATTGAACTAGCAGGAGGTAGAAAATAGATTGCTGGAAAGGGTGCTTTTGATTTGATTACACATCCATACACATTTTCTGTCAATTGTGCTCGCCCACCGTATTCATGCAGTTCTATCACTCTATTTTGCACATTTGCTTATCAGTGATCAATTCTAAATCTGGCACATAGTTTGGTAACACACCAACTTTCTAATTCCTCAATGTACAATATGGGTGTCCCAGAATATCTCTAGAGCAGGGGAGCTCAATTATGTGGTGTATGCAATTACCCATGATCAAACAGTGGGAGCCTTGTTTTTGGTAATTTTACTTTGTCAAAACAAAATCCCTGATAAACATGTGCAGCACGTATTGCCAACAGATCTTGTTTGTGGATTTCTTGAATCGTGCACAAGCAAGGTATTTTCATTTCCTGGGTCAGTAATTATTACACCTTCCACACACATCCTTAAAACATAACCTGTTTGGAAAACTGGAGGCCAAGACCCATTACTCCTTTCATTCTCTAAGATATTTTGCAGCGCAATGTTAGACATAATGGGGGAAATTTACTAAAGGAAATTTGTAAAAAAAAAAATAGGTGTATTTGTATCCAGAAATACACTTATTTTTGACATTTACTATCCCGAAAATACGGCTATTCGTATCGATGTACTATCAATACGAATTGCTGTTTTTTCGGGATAGTAAATGTCAAAAATAAGTGTATTTCTGGATACAAATACACCTATTTTTTTTACAAATTTCCCCCATTATGCTGAAATGATTACTGATTAATGTTACTTTAATATTTTGTTGTAAACCAACCAAGAGATGGTGGTATACAAGGAGTCAAATTACTTGGTACATTTTACACCTTTTGTCCATTGCCGTTTTCAGTACAACATAACAGAATACTTATTTGAGCAGTGGATGGCACTCCTATGTTACTTTTTTTACACATTTCACCTCTAGCACATGCAGTAGCTGCTCAGATCTCTAGAACACCGTAAAGGAGCATATACACGGAGCCATTTTGTGCTATTTTCTAAGCAATCTGACACAGAATGAGAGATACTGATCACAATCTTTCATTCTGAACCACTACCAGGCCTTTTTTGCTTTAGCAAAATTATTTCGCACAAATCTCTGCATGTGTATGTGCTCCCCATGGAAGATCTGGACACCAGGAAATAGCCTACCCTAAATAGCTTAGCAAAATTGCTTAGAACACATCTCTACGTGTGTATGCCCCGTTACTCTTGTTGCAGTAGTGTGATGCTTTGTATTAAATATTTATCAGAAACCTGGTACTGAAGATATTTATTTATTAACGGTTTCTTATATACGGCAGCATATTCCGTTGCGCTTTACAAAGGTGACAATGATACAATAAACTGGGTATTTACGAACAGTCAAAGGTATGAGGGCCCTGCTCTGGTGTTAAGGTAATGAGCAATGAGGCTTGGAGGACAAATGTATTTGAAATTTTGTTTTCAAAATTCTTACTTCAGTAAGTACCATTTAGAATATTAGCCACATATTTGTACATGTGCTCATTGAAGCACTGAATGTTTTTTATTCTTCGGGAGACGTTGGGCCACAAGGCTAACAATGAATACAGAGCGCGTGAGCAAACCATTCCAGCACCAGAAAGGTTAAACCTCTTTGCTGCTCCCAGGCAGCTAGGCTCCTCTACCCCGCCTTCAGGGCCAAGCTACTTTCTGTTTAGATTGTGCTGACAGGAACCAACAGCCACAGCAGAGATGGGCTGCTGAATGCAGCCTTCTCTATTTTTTTAATTTTCCACTGCAGTGGCAGGGCAGCAGCACTGGGGGTCTTAGATAACTGTGCTGCTGTGCCATCATCCGGGTCCTGCAGCCGCACACCACTCATAGGTGTGTGACCATGGCTGACCCCTGACATCTGGGGGACTCCAGCTGCGACAGGGCACTGGGACCCATGAAGCAATGTAACATGCTCCCCACTGGGAGCACGCACATGTGGTTAGCAGACGGGTGGGCGCCAGGCTGTGCTAGCAAGTGGCTAGACCGGTCTGCCTGCCGCTGGATCCCTGCCATTTTTCTGGCGCCACATGGAGTCATCAGTCCTTGGTGGCCATTTGCTAGAAGTGGGAGTGGGCTCTCACAGGGCCCCTTCCCTGGGCACAGGAGGAAGGTGTTACCCTGCTTGCTGCACGTGCAAGGAGGGACACTGAGAGCACTAAGCCATTCCGGGGGTCCACCTCTTCACTGCTGGCCACTTGGGCAAGTCCCCCATGTACCTACTACAAGGACACAGTCATTTATGCTCCAGCCAGCCATAGCTGCTTTGCGGAGATCAGTGCTAGTTTTTTTTATTTGCAGTGTATGCCTTTGTTTATGTGCTGTGTCTCATACTTATTACTGCCTGTCAAAAGTATATTCTGTGAACTGTACCAGTTTCAGCTGCCTCTTGTACAATGTCAGAGGGCAGCGGTAGTGACAGGGGCTCCTATATTGGTGTCCTGCACATGTTGCAAAGCAGGCCCAGCTTGAGGAGGCTTTATGCCAACAGTATCAGTGTGCAGGCGCAGCCCCTGTAGCAGATTTCGCCCAGGAACCTGCTTGGGTGAAGTCTCTTACTCAAGTGATGTTGCAGTTTGTAGATAAGCTCTCATCTGCAGCCTGTAAGGCCATCCACGTCTCTGGTGTTTGCCCCTCCCCTTGCGTTGGAGCGAACACAGGAACGTGCTTAGAAAGCCTCTGTCCAGGGCATCCAGACATTCTTACAGAGTAAATCTAGAAGTCATACGGCTCCGGTCAGGGGTTGGGCCCTTCCCTCAGACCCCTCCTCCATCAGGACACTTATACAGACAGAGATGATAAGGAGGGACAACTTGTTTACGACAGGGATGATGATGCCCAAAGGGCAAAACCTCGTCCCGCATCGATGTAGAGGCCCTGGTAAACAGCAGTCAAGAGGTCTTAAATTTACAGGACACGGCTGAACCCCATCGGGACCGCCTTTTAAGCATCCCAAAAGGACTCTGCCCGTTTTCCCTAAATGGAAGGAATTAGAGGATACCCTCTCGGAGGCCTATGAGATACCTAATAGGAAGTTTGCACTCCCTAAGAGGTTTGCCACCCTTTATCCCCTCCCTCAGGAGGACAGGGTCTGCTGGGAGACAGCCCCCAGGGTGGAGGCACATGTCGCTAAGATTATGCGCTCTTCTACTCTACCCATTCCAACCGCGCCCCTTAAGAGCTCCGCTGACCGGAAGATGGAAAACTTAAGCTCATTTTATACAACTTCCGGGGTGGTGGCTTTGCCTACCCTGGTGTCTGCCTGGGTGGCTAAAGCCATGGTGGAGTGGATTACTGCCCTCACAAATACTGTTGCAGAGGGGGGTTGTGCAGATGAACTGTTGGCCGCTATTGACATCATGCATCAGATCGCACTATTTAGGGGAGGCTGCACTGGATGCAGCTACCCTAACCTGTCCGCCTTGGCTGTAGCGGTGCGACGGTCCCTGTGGCTCCACTTCTGGAAGGCGGATTCCGATTTAAAGAAAACCTTAGAGGCTCTCCCCTGTGAGGGTTCCCTCTTATTCGGGTCAGAGTTGGACAAAACCGTGGCCACGGTGGCTGCTTCCAAAAAAGCTTTGTCGCCTTCCATTACGCCACGTCCCCGTGCTGCTTAGCAGTCCTTTCGTATTCAGGGTAGGAGACAGTCTTTCAAAATATCCCAGCACACAAAGTTCTGAATCTAAGCCTGAGAACAAGCCCTCCGCATCACAGGGCAGCGCTCCTCCTGGGGGATCCAAGGGTGGGGGGTTGCCTGCTACAGTTTTCAGGCATCTAGCATGGGTTTGGGATGTGGTCTCCCAAGACTACTCCATAACCTTTCGTCCACCAAGCTCGTTCATTTCAACAAGTTCTCCAAAGGAGCTCTGGAGCAAGCCATCCAGAAGCTACAGTACTGTCGTCCGGGGTCTTAGCTCCTGTTCCTGTGTCTCCGTGAGGCACAGGTTTCTATGCCAGCCTCTTCTTGGTTTGGAAACCCAATGGTTCTTTTCGTCCCATCCTAAATGTAAAGCGGCTCAACAAATTTGTCAGGCTCCCAAAGTTCAGGATTATACCTTGTGGTATAATGGTTTGTGGCATTACAAGCGGGAGACTACATGGCATCCCTGGACATCCAGGATGCGTATCTGCATATCCCTATCAAACGTGAGCATCAACGGTTTCTGCGGTTTGCACTGTAGGACCCTAATTTCCAGCTTCAGGCTCTGCCTTTCGGCCTAACCACGGCACCCAGGGTGTTTATGAAGGGTATTTGGATACTTCCGTATCTGAGCAACCTGTTGATCCTGGCACAGTTGCCAGAGGGTTTCCAGGCCCAAGGTGTTAGGGGTCCTGGAACGTCACGGCTAGATCATCAATTGGCCCAAGTCTTCCATGCTTCCATCCCAGTGTATGACTCATCTGGGGACCAGTTGGTCACAGTCCATCAGCGTATCTACTTGTCAGAGGTACACCGCAGGGCTTTGTAGTCCTGTGTGTGGCGTCTCCTCTCCCTCAGGCATGTGTCAATCCATTTGGACGAGAGACTTAATATTGTACCTGCCAGGTAATCCCTGTAAATTGCGGTAGCTAACAAATTCTATATTTAGTATATAGGGAGGTGCTTCCCAAGGATCAAACAAATATGTCAAAAGAAAGAGAAGAAGAAAGGATTCCTACAAGGGGCACTTAAAACTACCTCTTTATACTGTTTGGCATTTATTTATATGGTACATGTGTATTATCACGGCACCCAGTACGCAACTTTCTTAGTGGGCTATTCTGCGTAGTGAAATCACATCGCATGGCACTTTTTCATGGCATGCGATGCGATCTCACTAGTTAATTTATTCACTGCACCCTGTCCACAGATCGCATCGCATTACACTAAAAAATGCATGCGATTTTCTGTTTGTTGCGATCTACCACAAAAACCCGTGTATATGTATATGTGATGCAACAAAACACAGTGTATATGTGATGCAATTGTATTTTTCACACCCCCACTATCCACATCATCCCGAAGCGTGGCGAGCGGATGCGTTACGTGTCCTCCCAACCTTTTCATACTCCCACTATCCACGTTGGCGCAGAGTTGATTTTATATAGTGTGGCGAGCGCAGCGAGCCGACGCGGATTACTATACATGTATTCCGCATCCCCTCGCGGGGCTCGCCACGCTTTTGGCTTGGTGGCTTGCTGCGCTCGCCACACTATATAAAGTCAACTCCATGCAGACGTGGATAGTGGGGGTATGAAAAAGGTCGGGAGGACACAATGCATCCACTCGACAGGCTTCGGGGTGACGTGGATAGTGGGGGTATTTTTAGGAACACATTCACACCTGCAATATCTGACATAGTAATGACGACATGTGTTAACGAATAACTGGAATTTACTTAATAAATAATAATGAAATATCATATTAAATAAATGAATCACATTAATCACAAGAAATAATGACAATAATAGCAATGAATTAAGTATAACAACATTAATGAGTAAAAATCATTTAACAAAAAAAAAAGATCATAAAACTGTCATTTTGCCTTTGGAAGCAGCGAAAGTGTGTGAAGGATGCGCTTGAATGGGTTATCAGCACCCAAAGTCTTACGCCACATGAACTCCTGCAAGTTTGATTGCAAATGGTGACGTTCTGTGCCTCTTTGGTGCTTGTTGCAGCATTTGCATGAGCCCCAAAGGCGCTCAATGTTCTGTGTGTGTACACCCGTGTCTGGGTCCACAAAGTTATACCTGTGGTTAACTCTTGCATGTTGATATCCAGCCTGGTCCAACTGCTCTGTACTGTAGGCCCGCCAGCAATAGGAAAATAAATTGTTGTGCTCGGCTCAATGTTATCATTTATGGCCACCATCAGAGTGGTGGCATCCCATTTTGGCACCACAGTAACTAAGCACTGACAACTTTCACATGAAATGCCTCCAAAGATCCATTGCTGTGGCAAAGTACGTCCGACATCTTCCCAGGGCCACTGATACGCCGCTGGGGCTGCGCCATAAGGTCCATAGTGCAGGCCTCCTGCATCCATCGATTGTAGAGGACCGCAGTTTTAGTTGATAATTGCAACAGTCACTCAAAATAATCAATTGATGTGAGCTCCTCTGCCCAGAAATAGATAAATCTAATCAAGGTGAAGAAGAATAAGCGGCACCCCAGAAACCAATGCGCCACTCTTAGGCTCACCTTCTGACGGCATGCTCAGCTATCTGCGAAATATGTATGCGCTATATAAGAAACTTAATAAATAATGAATAAATAAAATATGGCACTGCCACATGCACTCTTTCACTGTCAAGCGCACAGGGTGCCCGTTAGTACAATTCTGCGTCAGCTGCAGCAAATTATGCTGCTGAAAGAAGAAAACAGCCTCCACCTCCATCTTAGGCAAGCTGAACATATTTGTGACAGGTACAGCCATTTCGGACACTTCTCCTGCAGCTCTGAGTGATGCAGCCATTCCTGTCAGTAATTCACCTCAGAATGAGTCTGACAGGGAGCGGGAATACTACCTCTGACTGACTACGCAATTTACGTTATGTATGCTAATTCTGAAACCACAGTTACGCTAAATGCGCAACACACCAATATAGAAGTACCATAGTAACTACTAAAATTGCATCGCATGGCACTATAACGTGACATGCGATGGGATTTCAGTACTGTAGCGTACGTATGCTAATTGGGCACGTGATAATACACAAGTACCATTTATCATGTTGATTATCAATGTGGTGTTCCAAGAAATGTTTATGATAAAATGTAACTTTTATTAAATATCAAATAAAAAAAACAGCGAAATATGATAAAAAATTATTTTCTGTGAAAAAAGTGCAATGAAGTGTGTATTTAAAAAAAAAAATGAAGTTGTGTGTGTGTGGTCTTTAATGTTATTCAATATCTGTATTTTACAAGGTATAGCAGATACAGTCACCTAGCCTAAATTAATTTCTAATGTTCATATTGATTTGATAAATATATTAAATTAACTAAACATGTAGGATAAAAATACTCAAAATACCAATTTGATAAATCAGAAAATATTTTTATCATAATCTTTTCTTGGAACACCACATTGATAATCAATATGATAAATAAATGCCAAACATTATAAAGAGCCAGTTTCGAGTGCCCCTTGTGTCAATCCATGCCTGCATGAGGGTCCTTGGCTCCATGGTGTCTGCCTTCAACATGGCGGAGTATGCACAATTCCACTCTTGCCCTCGCCAAATGGTCAGTCATACACCAATCTGCGAACACCCCAGCTTGTCATCACTGGCAGTACGGATCTGCCTGTCTTGGTGGCTTCTGGATCAGAACCATTGTGGCGCAGTCACTTGTCAAAAAGTATTCAGTGGCTGTGAAATTCACCGGAATCCCTGCTGTCAATCAATGTCCTCAAACTGAGGGCAGTTCTGCGGGCTCTCCACCAGGCAAAGCCTTGGCTTCGAGGTCACCCTGTGCAAGTCCAGTCGGACAACGCGACAATAGTGGCTTAAATCAACCACCAGGAGGGCACTTGGAGTCGGGAGGCCATGGCGGAGACCTCCTGCATCTTTCGATGGGCGGAGGGCAAGATCCCGGCAATCTTTATTCCATGGGTCCTCAATTGGGAAGCGGACTTTCTCAGCCGTCAGACTCTGGATGCCGGCGAATGGTCCCTTCATCCGGAGGTATTCCAGATTTTGGACACCTCAAGAGCAGACTTGAGGTGCACTTGATGGCCTCATGCCTCAATCACCAGGTCACCCTATACGGGTCCAGGTCTGCATGGTAGATGTTTGCTTTAATATATGCCTTTCACCCATCTCGCTCCTCCTTAGGGTGCTTTGCAAGTTAAAGGCGGAAGGGGGCACGTTGATCCTGGTGGCCCATCATTGGCCCCAGAGGATTTGTTTCTCTGATCTGCAGGCCCTGTCTGTGGCCCCTCTGAACATCTGTCCACCTCTGTGGCCAGACCTGCTTTCTCAAGGTCTGTGCATACATCCGAGTCTGCAGCGGCTAGTTTTGACGGGTTGGCTGTTGAGTGCCAAAGGCTTTAATCCAAGGGTCATATCCACTATGCTCAGGGTTCTTAAGCCTTCGACTGGTTCTTGTCATCGCACCTGGCGGGCTTACTTTCCTGGTGTCGCACTCGTCATTTCAATCCCAGGACCGTTTGTCTAGGATTCTGTCCTTTCTGCAAAAGGGTTTGGAGGCTGGCCTGCACTTATCTTTTTTGAAGGTGCAGGTCTCAGCTCTCTCCATCCAATTCCGCAGGAGGTTGGCTTTGTTGCAGGATCTCCGCACTTTCTTGCAGTGGGTCTTGCAAAGCCAACCTCAGTTTGTTCCCCTGGTTGCTCCGTGGGATCTCTCTCTGGTTCTTTAGGCTCTTCAGGAAGCCCCATTTAAGACCATTGCGGTCTGTGGACCTTTGCTGGCTTACTTAGAAAACCATTTTCCTGTTGGCGATTTCTTCGGCCAGGAGGGTGTCTGACCTGTTGGCTCTGTCCTGTCAGTCTCCTTTCCTGGTCTTCCATCCTGACAGGGCGGTTCTTCGGACCATTCCTTCACACCTCCCTAAGGTGGTGTCTTTCATGTCAACCAGGAGTTTGTGGTCCCTGCCTTTCGGCGGCTGGATGCTTCTCCTGAGCAGCATTCCCTCTATGTGATCCGTGCTTTGCGCATCTATGTGCACCGCACTAAAACTCTTAGGAAATCAGACTCTCGCTTTTTCCTCTATGGATTTCAGAAGAGGGGTTGGCCTGCTACCAAGCAGACTATTGCCCAATGACTGAGGTCTGCTATCATGCAGGCTTACTTGCGAGCCTCCCTCCCGGTTCCTACGGGGGTCCGGGCTCATTCCACGAGGTCTGTGGGTGTCTCTTGGGCTGTTAGGGGCAGTACAACAGCAAGGCGGCGACTTGGTCGTCCTCTAATACTTTCTTACACTTCTATGCAGTTAACATGTTTGCCGCCCAGGAATCAGCATTTGGCCAGAGTGTACTGGCCATGGCAAAGGCGCGTCCCCACCCTTAGCTGGCTGCTGTTGGATGTCCTACTGTTAGCCCTGTGGCCCCTGACGTCTTCTGAAGAAAAAAACGAGATTTATGTATTACCTGTTAAATCTCTTTCTTCGAGGAGGTCAGGGGACACAGGATCCCTCCCTGCCGCGCCTGCTTCATTTGTATTGAATTTCATAGTTTCTCCATTGAATGAACTCAGTTAATAGTTCCTCTGTTGAGTGAACTCACACATTACAGTTATGGTTTTCTCTGTTGAAGGACCTCACTTATGTTTGAATGCGTTTCTGTATGGTGTTTCTCTTGCTTCTCTTGTCTCCTGCCTGGCTTGGCCTGGAGGTGGGGTAGAGGAGGGGAGGTGCCTGGCTTTCTGGGAGCAGCCCAGAACTTTCTGTTGCTGGAATGGTTTGCTTATCCGCTCTCTACCTACTGTTAGCCCTGTGGCCCCTGACGTCCTCGAAGAAAGAGATTTAACAGGTAAGACATAAATCTCAAAATCTGATGCAGTCTCATTCTGAATTATTAGAGGCTTACGTAGTCTTGGGTTTCAATAATATGGCTAACACTGTAGGTGATAGGCTTGCATTTCCTTTATCATCTGTCTGGGGTACATTGCAACCACCGTAGCCCACACTTTAACCCAGATGTAATGGCACAGTGTCCCCCAAATGGATTCCGAGGAAGAGATTTTACGTTAAGTAAACCTATTTTTGTGGAATGTAGATATAGCCTATAGATAGACCACATTTATATGAAGGTTTTAGAATTGCTCATCTATGTACACAATATGGTATGTGCATTTCCTCTCCGTGTGGGTGAATATAATTGTTAATCACCCCCCAATATCCTGTCTAAAGTGACAGGTGATTGCTTGGAAATTCAATTGTTGCTTTTTAGCATGCTGATTTAAGCTCATTTTGGTTGTTAAATATTACCAAGCGACCGTGTGCAATGTAAATGTTTAAATGCTGAAACTGGTCACTTAGCCTACTTCAGCTTACCACTCCCCTAGGAAAAATTTGTATTTATTGCAAATGTCAGCAAAATGTAAGTCAGTGTAGTCAGAGTAATGGCTTTGTATGTAAGGAGAAGTATTTTATATTGAATGCAGTAATATACAGGCAACCAATGGAGGGACTGACAGAGTGGATCAGCAGACGATGAACATCTAGCCATGAAGATCGGCCTCGCAGCTGCATTCAAAATAGATTCTAGTGGTGAGCGTCTTTTCTTAGGAAGACCGGTAAAGAGGCTATTGCAATAGTCAATGCGTGATATAATGAGTGCATGGATTAGAGTTTTTGCAGTGTCTTGTGTAAGGTACGGACAAATTTTGGATGTGTTTTTTTAGATGCATGTAACATGATTTAGAGACAGATTAAATGTGAGGAATAAAGGACAGTTCAGAGTTGAAGATGACCCCTAGGCAGCAAGCTTGTGGAGTAGGATTAATTGTTGTGTTCTCAACAGTGATAGAGATATCAGGTTGGTAACTACTATTGGCTGGTGGGAATATAATTTAATTCTGTTTTGTAAATGTTGAGTTTAAGGTGGTGAGATGACATCCAAGATGAAATGGCAGAAAGGCATTACTATAAAAGAATTGCAAGGTACTGTCCAAAAAACTGTCCATACTAAAAAGTAAATCCAAATTATTCATCAATTGGAAAGCTATTACTGCACAACCTATTTTTCTTTCATACCAGTGGTGGACACTGGGACAATGTGGTGTGGGTGAAGCTTCAGCTACAAGCACCAAGGATGTATGTCCCCCAGCCTGCCCCTCCTTCACTGTATGTCCCCCATTCACTGTATGTTCCCCACTTTGCACCCATTCACTCTGCCCCCAGCCTGCCCCCCTTCTCTTCATGTCCATCAGTGCCTCCATTCATTGTATGTCCCCAAGCCTGACCCTCCTTCACTGTATGGCTCCCATTCACTGTATGACCCCCATTCACTGTATGACCCCCATTCACTATGTACCCCACTCTGCCCCATTTACTGTATGTCCCCCAGCCTGCCCCTGTTCCCCTTCTCTGAATGGCCATCACTGCCTCCATTCACTGTATGTCCCCCAGCCTGACCCTCCTTCAGTGTATGTCCCCCACTCTGCCTCCTCCCTTCGCTGTATGTTTCCCAGCCCCTTGTGTGAGCCAGAGGAAGGAGAGGCAAAGCAGGCCCTGCAAGGACAGGAGATGCTTGGGCTCCCGCTGCTGCCCTCCTCCGCTCTGCATATTATGGGAGCAAGCTTCCCCCTTGCTGCCCCCCTTCCTAAACACTGCTGGCATTGTGATTGTGGAGTAGGGTGATATACGATTGCAGCAGCAGGGGTAGGATGCCAAACACATCTGACTGTGGGGGCCGGCACCTCCTCACTGCAGCAGACAGCAAGGTAAAGGCGCGCTCGTCGGGGCCCTGTCCTGTGCTTCCCACATCTGATGCTCTGCCCACTTCCAGCTGGAGGCTGCAAGCCGCTTGAAATGACAGCACGGGCCGCAATTGGCACCCGGGCCTGACTTTGGACATGCCTGCTGTAGCATAAAGACTTGGCAGTCCCCCAGGTATCTTGGGTGGGCGAATGCCTCCTGCAGTTTGCCACCAAGTGTTAAACCACGACCTCAGACAGGTAGATGACTGCCATAATATCATAAGTTTACTCACTTGTTGCTACTAACTATTCTGCAGGCACTGGAACCGGGAGATTTCATGACATCCAGGACACGTATCTCCACGTTCCAATCCACGGGGACTGTCCGTGTTTTCTTAACTTTGTGGTCTGGGATTGCCACTACCAATTCATGCCTCTGCCTTTTGGACTATCCAGGGCCCAGATAGTCTTTACCAAGTTCATGGCCATCATGGCAGCGACCCTGCGAGCTCAGGCTTTCCGTCTGTTGCCATATCTGGATGACCTCTTAATCCTGGCACAGTCTCCAGAGACTCTTCACATCCATCTTCAGCTGACCATAGACCTGCCTCAGTCACATGGCTGGCTATTAAATTGGAGGAAGTCCTGACCCAGACAATGATCCACATGGGTTCATGTCTGCCTGGACACCAATGCTTAGAGGGTCTACTTGTCAGAGGACAATATTGTAGCTATCCAGACCCTCCTGAGAACTTTTCTCAAACATCGCAGGGTCTCTGTTCACCAGGTTGGGGAGCTGTCCTCGGTACCCACTTATTTCAGGTTCAGTGGTCGAGGGAGGAAGCCCCGTTTCCCATAAAAATTCTGGAGCTCCATGCCATTTATCAAGCTTTGACCAGTGCTCGCCCCCTGTTTCTGTCCAAAGTGGTGAAGGTCCATTTGGACAATGCCTCGGTGGTGGCGTATATCAATCACCATTGTAGGACCAGGAGCGTGGAGGAGGTGCTTCTGATCTTTCACTGGGCAGAGCGACACCTGCTCACTCTATCCGTGGGTCACATCCCTGGAGTCGAAAATTGGCAGGGCAACTTTCTCAGTCGGTAGGACATCCAGTCCACAAGGATATTTCCAGTTGTTAGTGCATCGCTGGGGCCTACTACAAATAGACCTGATGGCCTTGTGTCTCAATCGCAAGCTTCAGTGATACAGGTCTTGTACCAAAGATCCAGGTGTTTCTAGTGGATGCTCTGTATGCCCCTTGGCCGTTCTCTCTGGTGTACGTATTCCCTCCAGTGGCCCTACTCCCTCATCAGAGATTTAAGCAGGACTCGAAAGTGGCCATTCTCCTTGCCTCGGAGGGTTTAGTTCACAGACCTCCTCGCCATGAAGGTGGAGCCGCCTTGGCCACTTCCCTTGCGGCAGGACCTATAATCACAGGGTCCTTGCCTGCACCCAGATCGGCTTTGACGGCGTGGCTCTAGAAACAAATCCTAAGGGCTAAGGGTTTTTCTTCTGCAGTAGTCAAGACCATGATAGCAGCAAGAAAGCCTTCCTCATCCCAAATTTATTATCGGGTGTGGCGCACTTTTTTTTTACCGTTGGTATTTAGATAGGGGCTTTGAGCCTTGAGAATTCAGTTTGGCCAGGGTGTTGGCTTTCTTGCAGTCCTGTCTGGATCTATGTTTAAGACTAGCCACCCTTAAGGTACAGGTGTCGGCCCTTTCCAACCTTTTTCTAAGGTCCCTCACTAAGCAGATGGTGATTTAGACTTTTCTCCAGGGTGTCTTAATGTAAAGCCTCCTTTTGAGCCACCTATCCAACCTTGGGACCTGACATTGGTGTCAGCACTCACCTTTGAACCCCTGGATTCTGTGGATTTTCAATGGCTCACGTGTTTTTTGTTGGCAATAGGTTCCACTCATCGGGTGTCCGACTTGTCTGCCTTATCACATGTTTTTCTTTATCTAGTTTTTCATCCAGATAGGTCGGTTCTCCGTACCCATATGGAGGTCCTACCTAAAGTTGTTTCTCTGTTTCAAATAAATCAGGAAATCATTGTTCCCACTTTTTCCCCTTCAGAGGATTGTACAGAACTTTGTAGGACATGATTTAGAGACAGATTGAATGTGAGGAATAAAGGACAGTTCAGAGTTGAAGATGACCCCTAGGCAGCAAGCTTGTGGAGTAGGATTAATTGTTGTGTTCTCAACAGTGATAGAGATATCAGGTTGGTAACTACTATTGGCTGGTGGGAATATAATTTAATTCTGTTTTGTAAATGTTGAGTTTAAGGTGGTGAGATGACATCCAAGATGAAATGGCAGAAAGGCATTACTATAAAAGAATTGCAAGGTACTGTCCAAAAAACTGTCCATACTAAAAAGTAAATCCAAATTATTCATCAATTGGAAAGCTATTACTGCACAACCTATTTTTCTTTCATACCAGTGGTGGACACTGGGACAATGTGGTGTGGGTGAAGCTTCAGCTACAAGCACCAAGGATGTATGTCCCCCAGCCTGCCCCTCCTTCACTGTATGTCCCCCATTCACTGTATGTTCCCCACTTTGCACCCATTCACTCTGCCCCCAGCCTGCCCCCCTTCTCTTCATGTCCATCAGTGCCTCCATTCATTGTATGTCCCCAAGCCTGACCCTCCTTCACTGTATGGCTCCCATTCACTGTATGACCCCCATTCACTGTATGACCCCCATTCACTATGTACCCCACTCTGCCCCATTTACTGTATGTCCCCCAGCCTGCCCCTGTTCCCCCTTCTCTGAATGGCCATCACTGCCTCCATTCACTGTATGTCCCCCAGCCTGACCCTCCTTCACTGTATGTCCCCCACTCTGCCTCCTCCCTTCGCTGTATGTTTCCCAGCCCCTTGTGTGAGCCAGAGGAAGGAGAGGCAAAGCAGGCCCTGCAAGGACAGGAGATGCTTGGGCTCCCGCTGCTGCCCTCCTCCGCTCTGCATATTACGGGAGCAAGCTTCCCCCTTGCTGCCCCCCTCCCCAAACACTGCTGTCATTGTGATTGTGGAGTACGGTGATATACGATTGCAGCAGCAGGGGTAGGATGCCAAACACATCTGACTGTGGGGGCCGGCACCTCCTCACTGCAGCAGACAGCAAGGTAAAGGCGCGCTCGTCGGGGCCCTGTCCTGTGCTTCCCACATCTGATGCTCTGCCCACTTTCAGCTGGAGGCTGCAAGCCGCTTGAAATGACAGCACGGGCCGCAATTGGCCCCCGGGCCTGACTTTGGACATGCCTGCTGTAGCATAAAGACTTGGCAGCCCCCCAGGTATCTTGGGTGGGCGAATGCCTCCTGCAGTTTGCCACCAAGTGTTAAACCACGACCTCAGACAGGTAGATGACTGCCATAATATCATAAGTTTACTCACTTGTTGCTACTAACTATTCTGCAGGCACTGGAACCGGGAGATTTCATGACATCCAGGACACGTATCTCCACGTTCCAATCCACGGGGACTGTCCGCGTTTTCTTCACTTTGTGGTCTGGGATTGCCACTACCAATTCATGCCTCTGCCTTTTGGACTATCCAGGGCCCAGATAGTCTTTACCAAGTTCATGGCCATCATGGCAGCGACCCTGCGAGCTCAGGCTTTCCGTCTGTTGCCATATCTGGATGACCTCTTAATCCTGGCACAGTCTCCAGAGACTCTTCACATCCATCTTCAGCTGACCATAGACCTGCCTCAGTCACATGGCTGGCTATTAAATTGGAGGAAGTCCTGACCCAGACAATGATCCACATGGGTTCATGTCTGCCTGGACACCAATGCTTAGAGGGTCTACTTGTCAGAGGACAATATTGTAGCTATCCAGACCCTCCTGAGAACTTTTCTCAAACATCGCAGGGTCTCTGTTCACCAGGTTGGGGAGCTGTCCTCGGTACCCACTTATTTCAGGTTCAGTGGTCGAGGGAGGAAGCCCCGTTTCCCATAAAAATTCTGGAGCTCCATGCCATTTATCAAGCTTTGACCAGTGCTCGCCCCCTGTTTCTGTCCAAAGTGGTGAAGGTCCATTCGGACAATGCCTCGGTGGTGGCGTATATCAATCACCATTGTAGGACCAGGAGCGTGGAGGAGGTGCTTCTGATCTTTCACTGGGCAGAGCGACACCTGCTCACTCTATCCGTGGGTCACATCCCTGGAGTCGAAAATTGGCAGGGCAACTTTCTCAGTCGGTAGGACATCCAGTCCACAAGGATATTTCCAGTTGTTAGTGCATCGCTGGGGCCTACTACAAATAGACCTGATGGCCTTGTTTCTCAATCGCAAGCTTCAGTGATACAGGTCTTGTACCAAAGATCCAGGTGTTTCTAGTGGATGCTCTGTATGCCCCTTGGCCGTTCTCTCTGGTGTACGTATTCCCTCCAGTGGCCCTACTCCCTCATCAGAGATTTAAGCAGGACTCGAAAGTGGCCATTCTCCTTGCCTCGGAGGGTTTAGTTCACAGACCTCCTCGCCATGACGGTGGAGCCGCCTTGGCCACTTCCCTTGCGGCAGGACCTATAATCACAGGGTCCTTGCCTGCACCCAGATCGGCTTTGACGGCGTGGCTCTAGAAACAAATCCTAAGGGCTAAGGGTTTTTCTTCTGCAGTAGTCAAGACCATGATTGCAGCAAGAAAGCCTTCCTCATCCCAAATTTATTATCGGGTGTGGCGCACCTTTTTTTTTTACCGTTGGTATTTAGATAGGGGCTTTCAGCCTTGAGAATTCAGTTTGGCCAGGGTGTTGGCTTTCTTGCAGTCCTGTCTGGATCTAGGTTTAAGACTAGCCACCCTTAAGGTACAGGTGTCGGCCCTTTCCAACCTTTTTCTAAGGTCCCTCACTAAGCAGATGGTGATTTAGAATTTTCTCCAGGGTGTCTTAATGTAAAGCCTCCTTTTGAGCCACCTATACAACCTTGGGACCTGACATTGGTGTCAGCACTCACCTTTTAACCCCTGGATTCTGTGGATTTTCAATGGCTCACGTGTTTTTTGTTGGCAATAGGTTCCACTCATCGGGTGTCCGACTTGTCTGCCTTATCACATGTTTTTCTTTATCTAGTTTTTCATCCAGATAGGTCGGTTCTCCGTACCCATATGGAGGTCCTACCTAAAGTTGTTTCTCTGTTTCAAATAAATCAGGAAATC
Source organism: Crinia signifera (assembly GCF_055691185.1). Taxonomy (NCBI): domain Eukaryota; kingdom Metazoa; phylum Chordata; class Amphibia; order Anura; family Myobatrachidae; genus Crinia; species Crinia signifera. The sequence continues at coordinate 127,487,297 of NC_139222.1, read as the reverse complement.
ATTGTTCCCACTTTTTCCCCTTCAGAGGATTGTACAGAACTTTGTTCTTTTAGATGTTGTTAGAGCTCTGCGGCTCTGTTAGTCGAACCAGGGACATGCATAAATCGGATGCTTTGTTTGTGCTGTACGATGCGGCCAAACGCGGTGTGCTGGCTGCTCTTAACTATTAAACAGGTGTATTTGTCCTCTAATACACCAGTTCCTTTATCTATTCGGGCCCATTCTACTCACTCTGTAGGACCCAGCTGGGCAGCTTGTTGGGGGCCTCTGGATATCAGCTGTGTTGTGTGGCCTCTTTGTCCTCTTCACATACTTTCCACTGTTTTTACCAATTTGACACATTCACCATGGCAGATTCCGCTTATGGGGGCCGTGTCCTCAGTACAGCCCAGGTGCATTCCGTCCCATAAATTGACAGCTTTGGGACATCCCTGTGTCCACCTTTGGTATGAAAGAAAATCCCTTTTTCTGAATTCGAGGTGGAAACTGGGTGCCCACCCTCACACACTCTGCTGACAATGAGGGGGGATCAGTACCCAGGCCTTTTAAAGATTTGAGCATCTTCATAGCTTGATCTGCTACAAATGTGGTACATTTGTTTACCAGGATATCTGCTTGCGTGGGAGAAATTTGTGGCAAGTGAATGCCTTCCTTAAAGGGTCCTATGCATATCTACCCAAATTGGGGCCTGGTCAGATGGAGATTGGCTATATAGAGATGGAAATAATTGGGTCTAGAGAATATATCATGAGTAGCCAAATTATAAACATAATCTAACTTGGGGTGACATTTAATGGAATGAGAGTTTTTTGCACTTTTTAAAATCGCACCATATCGCCGCAAATCACACTTTTTCCGGCATTTTTCATGTGTAAATCACATATTTAAGGGATGCGAATAAGCGGCTAAAAAGTGCGATATGGGGCGATTTGTGGCGAATTTAAGTCATGGAAATGTGCGCATTTTCAGTCATGAAAATGATCACATTTCAAAACTTGCGATTTCTGGTTAAAGAAAAAACGGCGTGGGGTCCCCCCTCCTGAGCATAACCAGCCCCGGGCTCAAAGAGCCGGTCCTGGTTTCATAAAATCACGGGGCAAAACAAATAGGGTTCCCCTGGATTTTATAAAACCAGCACCAGGCTCAAGGGCCGGTCCTGGTTTCCAAAATACGGGGGGACAAAATGAGTAGGGGTCCCCCGTATTTCACGATCCAGCATCGGGCCCAACCAGCCAGCAGGGTAATGCCACAGCCGGGGGGAGACTTTTTATACAAGTCCCCCCGGCCAAAGCATTCATCCCCCCCTCGGACTTTGAGAGGCGCAGAGATGTTTCATCTTCCGCGTCTCTCATCCGAATGATTCTATTGGCCGCCTAGCGTCCAATCAGGAGCCGAGAAACCGGACCCTGGGACCTACCGACGGGCTCAAGATAGGTAAGTATCAGTATGTATGGGCTTTGGATGTATTAAAGTTTTATTTGTAATGGGTGTCAGTGTGTGTTTAACTATTTCTTTTACTGTGGAACTACAAGTGCCAGCGGGCTCTTTAATATCCCACATGCTGGGACTTGTGGTTCTCCAAGTCCCAGCATGCGGGGGAGGCTTGCTGGGACTCATAGTTCCACGGTATAAGATAATAGTTTATCATCTATTTTTTACACAAAATATCAGCTCGATGCCCACCGCCCAGGGGCATTGAGGACAGCCCCAGACTTCAGCATGGGCAGGTAAGTTCTGGAGGGGGGGGGCCCTTCTTTGGGGGGTCCCCACTCCCCCAGGACCCCTGCCCATGCTGACCGGTCAGGGGATGAATGCTTTGGCCGGGGGGACTTGTATAAAAAGTCTCCCCCCCCCCCCGGCTGTGGCATTTCCCTGCTGGCTGGTTGGGCCCGGTGCTGGCTCTTGAAATACGGGGGACCACTACTCATTTTGTCCCCCGTATTTTGGGAACCAGGACCGGCCCTTGAGCCTGGTGCTGGTTTTATAAAATCCAGGGGAACCCTATTTGTTTTGTACAGTGATTTTATGAAACCAGGACCCACTCTTTGAGCCCGGGGCTGGTTATTCTTAGGAGGTGGGACCTCACGCTGTTTTTTTTACGTTTTTTTTTTAACTCTATTTCTACACCAGAAACATGACCAATTCGCACATCAGACCCTGGTCTGAAAAAAGTGCGATTTATATCGACCAAAAAAGTGTGATTTCCGTTTGCGCATGCCATTAAATAAGCGATTTGTATACTTTTCTGTGCGAAAACATCTGGATGCGAATTAAGTGCGATTTTTTGCGCACTTTTAGAAAATGCGATTTATCGCCAAAAAATTCGAAAAACGGGCCGTTGCGCACCCTATTAAATGTGCGATTTGGCCAAAAAATGCGAAATCGCCAAAAAAACAAACATCGACTCCTATTAAATGTCACCCTTGCTGTCTCACCCTCCATATATCTAACAGACCTAACTGAGAATAATTTAGTAGGGTGCGCGAGAGGGATTTCCGGTCTTAAACCATTGATGCAACTAAACTAAAGTCTCTACCTAACACAATTTGTGTATCTGCCAGAGGGTATAGTTTGGTAAACAAACCTACAGTATAAGAAAGAATTTGTTATAAATTATCTAGTACCATCCAATATAAAATCGTCAATAACCAAATTATCTTGTGCGTCAATAACAGTCAAATAATCTGTGTAGGGGGATGCCTTTATGGATCAATATTGCTACTCCATGTGCTTTAGAGGACTATTGCCGTGTACACACGGGGGCAATTATGTATGAAATTGCTGGCAAAATGGTCGCTCAGCGACCATATTGCCAGTGATTTCATGTAATGGCTGGGTGCGCGCTCCCGCGGCCAGCCCTTCATGGTCGCTGGTCGCAGGAGCTTGCTCCTCCAATTCTTGCTAAAAATCCCTGGTCTCTGGTGCACAAAGCACTGTGCACCAGAGACCAGTGATATCTAGCCTCCAGCGCCGGCCGGGACCCGCCCACCCGCCCTGTCATAGCCTGTCACACGCCCCCCCCCTGCTTCCTGCTTCCTCCTCCGTCCCTGCCCGCGCATACAGCACAGGAGCTGCTGCGCAAATCTCCCCCCCACTGTGCCAGCACCCACACCTCCTGCGCGCCCCACAGCCGTACTAGCCAGTAAGTGCATAGGCTGTATTTAGAGGGCATTGGTGTTGGGCAGCATGATTATGTTCATGCTGCCCATCGATGGTGATTTGCACCATCGGTGGGCAGCATGACTATTACTATGCTGCCCGACACCAATAGCATGTCAAGGCTACATAAAATAAGGGGACATTGGTGTTGGGCAGCATGATTATGTTCATGCTGGCCATCGATGGTGATTTGCACCATCGGTGGGCAGCATGAGCATTACCATGCTGCCCAACACCAATAGCATGTCAAGGCTGCATAAAATAAGGGGACATTGGTGTTGGGCAGCATGATTATGTTCATGCTGGCCATCGATGGTGATTTGCACCATCAGTGGGCAGCATGACCATTACCATGCTGCCTGACACCAATAGCATGTCAAGGCTGCATAAAATAAGGGGACTTTGGTGTTGGGCAGCATGATTATGTTCATGCTGGCCATCGATGGTGATTTGCACCATCAGTGGGCAGCATGACCATTACCATGCTGCCTGACACCAATAGCATGTCAAGGCTGTTAAAAATAAGGGGGCATTGGTGTAGGGCAGCATGATTATGTTCATGCTGCCCATCGATGGTGATTTGCACCATCGGCGGGCAGCATGAGCATTACCATGCTGCCCGACAACAATTTGGCACATCATCCATTTGGAAAAAGTGACCCAGACAGGACAGTGCTGGAATGTATTAGGCAAGTATTATTGGTGTAAAAGGGGTGCTTAATAAAATGATACTTTTCTGGGTGTCCTGTGTCATTATTTGCACATTATTTTTACATGTGAACTACGAGACCAAGCGAGCACATTAATGCCCCCCATGCTGGGTCTTGTAGTTCTCCTGTGAAAAGCAATGTTTCTTTCCATTTTGAAACACATCAGCCCGGCGTCCAACGGCCTGGGATGCCGGGGACAGCCCCGGGCTTCAGCCCTGGAAGGATGAAGCCTGAGTGGGGACCTCTTTATTGGGGGGGGTCCCCACGCCCCCAGGTACCCCGTCCAGGGCTGACCAGCCACGGTGCGCATGTGACGGCTGGGGGACCTTATGTAAAAAGTGTCCCCCTGCTGTGTCATGACACTGGCTGTTGGAGCTCGGTGTTGGTTCCAAAATATGGGGGACACCCAGTTTTAAAATCCCCATGTTTTTGGAACCAGTATCAGCTCAATGAGCGCGGGGCTGGTTATGCTTGGGAGGGGGGGGGGGACCTCACGCCATTTTTTTCATAAAATTAACACTTTTTTATGTTTTGAACCATGCACAGATCTCACTGTTCTGTGCATAGTTCAGTCAAATTCACCAGTGTAAACTTGTGGCGTGTACACACGGTACAATCCAGCATGCAATGTTTAAAATATAGTCAACATTTCATTGGGATCGCATGCAGATCGCACCGGTTTTTTACCTTTTGATCCCGTTGCGCTCTCCCAGGACAGCAGAAATCAAAACCCAGATAAGTGCAGCAATGACTATATAGTGCAGATGTGCACTATATAGTCAAAATCGCATGCATGCCGGGTGCATTGCATTACGATACGATCTATCTATGTGTACACACGGAAGCGATAGGTGCTGTAATCGCTTGCAATATGGTAGCTGGCGACCATATTGGCAGTGATGGGAGTGTCACCCGGCGATAAATTGCCGGGTGCGCGCTCCCCTTTCCAGGCCAATTATAAAATCGCTGGTCGCAGGAGCTTGCTCCTGCGACCAGCTGATTACCTCTGCGGAACCCCCACCAAAGTTTTCTTTTCATTAGCGACCATCTCTGGTCGCCGAGGAAACAGGGGTATTGAGCGATATATCGCTCGGTGATATATCAGCCGGCAATATATTGCTGGGCGATATATCGCACCGTGTGTACGCACCTAGAAGATGCGATCTGATTGCATCGAGATTTAATAGTATGCCGAATAGACCGTGTGTACACACCATTACTGTAATTGTTTTGCGGATATTGGTAACGTTTGCCAAAATTCGCAACCTATTACATATATGAAGAGTATACGGTACATGTTTCCTAGCACGGCACCACCGACTTTTATCTTATGGCATCCGGTCTATCATATCGGGTTGCATCGCATGCCACCCGATCGCATGCAATGCTATACGATCAGACATGATTTTTAATTGTACAGCGACCCTGATGAGTGATAATGCACCCCCATGTTAACGCCACCCCCACTATTAACGCCAACCCGAAGCGTGGCGAGCGGACGCCATGCTTCAGGCTCGGTGGTTCGCTGCGCTCGCCACACTATCTAAAATCCACTTCACGCCGACGTGGATAGTGGGGGTATGAAAAGGTTGGAGGACGCGTAACTCCGTCGCTCGCCACGCTTCGGGTTGGTGTTGATAGTGGCGGTGGCGTTAACAATGGGGGTGCATTTCACATATTAATTACCCATCAGAGTGAGTGTACAATTAAAAATTGGGTCTGGGGGTCCATTTAACATAGTAAAAAGCCATCAGGGTGCCTTTACAATGTAAAATCGGGTCTCATCGCATCGCATGCCATTGTAATGGCATGCGATGCGAGGCGATGTTAAAATTGTACAGCATTGTACAGAAAACTGTTAAAACCCTCATATCGGGTCAGATCAGGTCCCATCGCATAACTTAACTAATGGTTATGCGATGGTCCCGATGAGCTCCGTGCTGGAAACAAGAACCGAGTATACTTTTAGAATGTTAACACATCTGGATGGGAATTGAAGTGTGTACATTTTTTCCATGTGAAAAAGTGTCATGTTTATGGCAAAATGTGCGTATTAAATAGCAACTCACACCCTATTACATGTGCGAATTTCACTGCTCCTGTCTGTTGGAAATCACAGCCGATTACATGTCATTTAGCTGTTTTTTTTTTTCCCCTGAAATGCAAGTACACCAATCAATTTTCTCCAACTTGTGTTTTTATCAGTTATGTCTGATCGTGAATTCTGGGCTGGGTTAATTAATATCTACAGACAGAACGAGTGCCTCTGGAGAACCACCAGCAAGGATTTTTGCAACAGGCAAGTACGAAATCTGGCGTATGAACAAATGGTGGATTATGCCAAGGCCCGAAATAGCAATGCCAACATTGAGACGGTAAAGAGGAAGATCCATAACTACCGAACAGTGTTTTCTGAAAGTACAAGCAGTCGCAGCGTTCAGGAGCCGGGCCAGACGATGTCCACAAGCAAATCTCCCCCCCACTGTGCCAGCACCTACACCTAATATTGTACAATGTCATACAATTTTAAAATTGTATGATATTGTGTATGGCATACAATGCCATACAATGCGATGCGATTAAAAATTGTATAAGCACCCTAATGGGTGCTTACAATGTTAAATGCACCCCCACACCACCCCCCCACTATAAACGTGAACCCGAAGCATGGCGAGCGCAGCGAGCACGCGAGGGGTGGCGATACGCGTCCTCCGACCTTTTCATACCCCCACTATCCACGTCGGCGTGGAGTTGAGAATAGAAAGTGTGGCGAGCGCAGCGAGCCACCTAGCCCGAAGTGTGGCGAGCGCACGCGGCTACCTTCACAGGTATCGGCGTGCCCTCGCGGGCTTCACAGATATCCGGGTCCGCTCGCCATGCTTCGGGCTCGGTGGCTCGCTGCGCTCGCCACACTTTCTATTCTCAACTCCACGTCGACGTGGATAGTGGGGGTATGAAAAGATCGGAGGACGCGTACCGCAGCCCCTCGCCACGCTTCGGGTTCACGTTTATAGTGGGGGGGGGGGTGGCGTGGGGGTGCATTTAACATTGTAAGCACCCATTTGGGTGTTTAAAAGCACCCTTTAGGGTGCTTATACAATGTTTCATCGCATAGGGGGCCAAAGTCGCATCGCATGCCATCGGGTGCATGGCATGCGATGCGATATGCACATCGCGCGATGTACATCGGGGGAGCCACTATAATACACAAGTACCAAAAAATCTATACAGAATTGCTAGCAATTTGAAGGAAAAATCGCTGATCTCTCAGAAAACCTGTACACTGAGCAATATATTGCTGAGATATATTGCTTGCAAGTACACTGAGCAATATATTGCTAGCAATATATCTCCCCTGTGTGTATGTACCTTATGAGCTAGAGGCCAATACTTGGTGATGAGCGACCCCTCCCTGCTGCTGGGGAACATGTGTGTGTGTGTGTGGGGGGAGGTTAGAAGCAGTTAGGGCCTTCTCACTAGACCATACCTCCCAATATGACCCTCTCCAGGACGGACAGAATGCTCTGTTTCTGGACTTCCCTCTTAATCAGGGCAGGGCAACACCGGCCCTCCAGATGTTGATGAACTACACATCCCAGCATGCCTTGCATCAGTTTCAGCATGGCCACATAGCAAAACTGCCCTGCTCTTAATGAATGATTGCCAACACCTGTGTTGAAACTCCTTTCTCAGCAATTCACCTGTTCACCACAGGTGATGGTAATCATACATTAAGGGGGAGGTCCAGGAACAGAGCAATGTGTCCCTCCTGGAGAGGGTCATGTTGGGAGGTATGCTAGACCGCCAGGGCACAACACCAGGGCAGAAGTGCAGGATTCCTGTGGTTAAGCATCTGAGGGGGAGGGGCAGCCTCTCCCCACCCCTAGTACTTACCAGGTTATTGCAGCCTCTCCTCTCTGTTGACCCACCCAGAAAACTCTGGGCAGTCATTTTCAGAGCATATTGTGCAGGAATCCATACAGAAAGAATGGTTTTGGCATGCTGTACCTTATACCTTTCTTGGTATCCGGACTGATCATAGAATTACTCTAGGTCAAAAGGTCAACAGGGTTTAAAGGTCGATAGACAATAGGTCGAAAGTCAAAAGGGTTTACAGAAGGGTTACCACCTAGTCCCTTTAATTCCGGACACATGTTAATTACACAGGTTCTGTGGCAGTTTAAAATCAGGTGAAGTGGAGTCTTGAAGTCAGCCAGCCACAGAACCTGTGTAATTAACATGTGTCCGGAATTAAAGGGACTAGGTGGTAACCCTAGTTTACAGGTCCACAGACAAAAGGTCAACATGCATTTTTTTTTGTACTAAATTATGATCCGACATGTGCCGACAGGCGGCATTTCATGCCCTAACAGAACTAAGGCGTGGAGGGAGAATAAAATCGTGTGCCGAGCCCGAAGCATGGCGAGCGCTGCAGTACACTTAGACATTGTCTATGTTGACAGACACCCTAAAAACATTTAAAAATCATGTCAACCTTTGGACCATGTCGACCTTTAGACCCTGTCAACCTTTTGACTGTCGACCTTTGGTGGTCGACCATATGATTGTAGACCTAGACACTGTAGATGTTTTATACCATAACCACCTTTCTTTTGGTGCCAAGTTCAGCTATTCTCCTGCCTGATTTTAGATGGACGGTTGATACATTTACTTATTATTTATTTGCGCTTTGTGTTTGTGTACTTGTGGATAAGTGGGGAGATTCTGCTTTATACCACCAGTGGAGGTAATTCTCCTGCTAAGGCTCTAAGTAAGGGCTGGGCAATTGCGGCCCTCCAGATGTTGAGGAACTACACATCCCAGGATGCTTTGCATTAGTTTTGCTATGTGGCCATGCTGAAACTGATGCAAGGCATGCTGGGATGTGTAGTTCCTCAACATCTGGAAGGCCGCAATTGCCCAGCCCTGCTCTAAGTGCTCTATACTTACTTTCACTTTGCTTAAGTAAGTTTGTTGTGTGGGATTCCGCCTTACACTAGTGTTTCACTCACTCTGTAGCTATTAGGTGTGTGGTTACGGTATTGATATTATGACACCATGTCCTCCAGAGGTAAGAATGTTGTTGTCTCAAAACCGCTCTTGCTCGGGTTGTCGGGCTGCACTGATTACTTCAGAGGACCCAGAGGATGCCACGCTTTGCAGCAGATGTGCCTCAGTCCCTTCACTAGAGTCCCAGACAGAGGCTTCCTCACCGGAGCCCACATGAGTGTCCACCCTGACAAAGGTAATGGCACAGCTGGTAGATTGCTATGCAGTTTAGCCCCCTGCCCCAAAGGTTATGGTGCCTTTGGCTGCTCCGGAGGGGGCTACAGGCCTGGCAATTAACCCCCTGCCAACACTGGTGGAACCACCATGGATGCAATCTCTAGCGTAGTCAAGCCAGAGACTGACACAAATGTTGAGCTCCATTTAGCAATTTCAGCATAGGGACACCCTCGTATGTCTCTGAGGGGATTCTGCATCAATCTTTTTCTGACAGGGAGGATAGCGAATCTTTTAGATTGTATCTGGAAACTTCCTCTTCCCCTAAAGAGGCTCTTTCCTCAGAGGTAGATGCCTTTGTTAGAGAAGTGCGCTCTGTCCTTAATATTGAGGATGACATCTAGAATCCACTTTCCAAAGAACCGGTCTTTAAAAAGCAGGAGAGGGAATCTACCATTTCCATACTCAACTCAATTAGAGAACATGTTTGAAATAGTTTATCGGGTTTAGCCTACGCTTGTTCTGTAATCCAAATGCTTTGTTTCTTTGTATCATCTCCCTCCTAAGGATAGATCGTTGCTAGTCTAGTACGCTCTTCAGTGCTACTAATCTCAGATACATCTTCCCTGAAAGATCCCACTGACAGGAAATAGGAGATATTTTTTTCAACCTACAAATCTAGCCATGCTCATCTATACTACATATAGTGGTCTGATTAAAAAGCAATCTGTACTGCAGCGCAGTGAAGCATTACGCAACATGACTAGTGTGGCTTGTCGTTGAGTGTAATGCAGGGTGCCCTACTGGTGGAGGACAGCCAGTTCTGTGAGGCAGGGGGGAAGAGGCTGCCGCCGGTATGGGAAAGGGGTGGGATGAGGCGGAGCTACGGAGAAACTACCTGTTTGGGGGCATGGCCAGCACCATCATGTTATCGTGGCCAGTACAGTACAGTAATATAGTCCAAGAACTACTGTACTTTACTGTGTGTTAAATGCACTAATGTACAATATGCTTTACAGATGAGCACTGTGCCTAGGGTTCGGATCCCACTAAGAATAACCTATAGTTTGGAATTCCACTGATTATTTTCTTGGTACTGTCTATGAGGAAACCTGGAAAACAGTAACTGTTGGTAGCTCTGGAGGACTGGAGGTGGCTATTCTATTAACTTGCCTATCCTACGGCAACTACATTGCTTTCTTGGTGGTTGATGTTTAGGGCTGTTGTCCTATAAGGTAAACTACCTGCCCTACATCAGCTGTCTAGCAGAGGGAAATATGTTTTCTCCAAGAATTTGGGTGTGCTTGGCAACATCTTCCTTTAAATTCTGACCAACTGCCCAGTTCCTGCTGAAGAGAAACACCCCCACATTATAACGCTGCCACAACAATACTTTGTATTTACAAAAACATGTATTTTGGAATCGAACACTCGGCAGATTGTAAACCAGTGCCAGCCTGACTAGTAGAAGGTACTGGTTTCTTTATTACTTTGCCTATGTAAAAAAGAGAACCAAATATTTTGTGTTAAAGTGCAAATAACATTTTTTTTTCATTCTCTTAAAAATATGCAAGTAGAATACATTTCTGTTTATTCAGCTATAGGATGAAACATTTAATATAAATACTAAAAGGAGTTAAAAGGCACTCACCAGGCTGCTGGATTGTTGGAGGACAGCTCTGTTAATAGGGGCAAGTTTACTAAACCACAGAGTTTTAGACATTTTCAGCAGCACAAAACCTAGAAAAAACACCAATCCAACAACGGCAGGGCATTCAGACCTGTTAGCAAGGCTGCAAATTTTGCAGATGGACTAACCATGCTGCACTGCAGGTGGGGCAGATGTAACATGTGCAGAATAAGTTAAGCCCCGTGCACACAGGATGACTGAGCATCTGTGCTTAGCAGTGCATTTAAGCACAGACCGCTCAGCACACAGCGATGCACCAGCGAACTTCCCTGGATGAAAGATGTGGTGCATACACACTAAATGATATGGCGAACAACCTAGCTAGACTCTGTAGCTTTTTCTGAAAGATATCTGAAACTGACTTGTCTGCAGTCAACAAACAACCTTGATGAACCTATGGGCATCATATGGGCATCATATGGGCATCATCGGTCGTAGCATATTTACTGAACGATAATTTGACCAATATCTTATAGAAAGGCCAAAATGAATGATATTGATCAAAAAATCAATCATACAGTCTGTATGCACCTTAAGAATAAAGCAGCCAGCAATTTACCCTGCACAGAAACAAAATACCCCCCCCCCCTTAGATCTAATGGTGTGTATAGACTATCTGCATACAATATATACAATTTAGACTATATAGTGCAGATCTGCACTATATAGTCTATGCAGCCAAGACTTTCTGGCTGCGATACAGGAGCGCGCATCAGGATCGCATCGGGATTGTAAGGGTTAAAACCTGTGCGATCTGCATGAGATCCAGATGAGATTTTGATTATATAGTCAAAATCTCATGCACATTGTACAAGTGTGTACACACCATAAATTGGACAAGTGTGTACATACCTACATCTGCCCCACATGCAGTGCAGCATGGTTTGGTCCATCTGCAATTTTTTTTTATTGTTCTACGATGTAAACTGGCCTATTACAGCAGATAATACGGGGTCTACACACATAGGGCCTTATTCTAGTTCACTCTGACAAATTCCTTCTTAGATGGACAAAACCATGTGCACTGCAGGGGGGCAGATGTAACTTGTACAGAAAGATTTAGCTTTCGGTGAGTTGTTTTGTTTCTGTGCAGGGTAAATACTGACTGCTTTATTTTTACACTGCAATATAAAACTCACTTTGAAGTAAAACCCCCGCCCAAATCTAATTCTCTCTGCACATGTTACATCTGCCCCACCTGCAGTGCACATGGTTTTGTCCAGCTAAGAAGGAATTTGCCTCTAAAAGTGAACTAGAATAACCCCCATAGGGCCTTATTCTGGTTTACTCTTAGAGGTAAATTCCTTCTCAAATGGACAAAACCATGTGCACTGCAGGTGGGGCAGATGTAACATGTGCAGATAGAATTAGAATTTTTTCTTCAAAGTGAGATCTATATTGCAGTGTAAAAATAAAGCAGTCAGTATTTTTCCTGCACAGAAACAAAATAACTCCCCCAAATCTAACTCTCTCTGCACTTGTTACATCTGCCCCACCTGCAGTGCACATGGTTTTGTCCATTTGAGAAGGAATTTGCCTCTAAGAGTGAACCAGAATAAGGCGCATAGTGAGCATGCTGGATATTAATCACTGGTGCGATATCGACGCACAGGCCACACATCGCTATGCCCCTACACATGGAGTGATGTAGAGGCAATATTTGGAACTATGTATTGAAAACTGATATGCAACCATGTGCTTGATTTGCAGATGTTTAGTAGCCACTGACACTTGCATACAATACTGTGCAAAAGTTTTAGTCAGGTATGGAAAAGTGACTTGTTCATACTTTTCCATCCCAGTGGGCATAGAGGGAGAATAAAATAGTGCTGAAAGCATGGCAAATGCACACTGTACACTTATACGGTGTCCATGCTGGCATAAGCACCAAAGCAATGAAGAAAACTCATGTAAACCTTTTTCCATGTCGACCTTTTGACCATGTTGACCTTTTTGCTGTGTTGACCTTATGACTGTCAACCAATAGTAGTTGACCTAACATCCCATACCCGTTAAGGACTATCTTCCCCATTAAGGAGAACAAGGAGACCTGAAAGTGATGATATGGCCCTCACAGAGGGGTATGGATAGACAAGCATTAGGTCTACAGTCATTAGGTCAACATACCTGAAGGCTGACAGGGTCATTAGGTTGACATGGGGAAGGTTGACAGTCAAAAGGTTGACATGGGTTTTTTTTTTTACTTTAATGTTGGCACAGTCGACATGGACACAAAAAAATAGGTGTACTTGTTTCCAATGCCAACCCGAAGCGTGGCGAGCCGTGGCGGTACACGTCCTCCGATCTTTTTATACCCCCACTATCCATGCCGGCGTGGAGTTGATTATAGATAGTGTGGCGAGCGCAGCGAGCCACTGAACCCTAAACGCGGCAAGCCCCTCGAGGCAACGCGTACTACGAGCCTGAAGCGTGGCGAGCGGACACTAGGGTTGCCACCTCATCCCTTTAAAACTGGAGACATATTAATTACACAGGTTCTGTGGCTGATTAAAAAAATACAGTTGGAATGAAGTCTGATGGCTGTTTAAAAAAAACAAAAAAAAAACTGTTGAAATGGAGTCTTGAAGTGAGCCAGCCACAGAACCTGTGTAATTAATATGTCTCCAGTTTTAAAGGGATGAGGTGGCAAACCTAGCCGGGACACGGATTACTTTACATGTATTCCGTGTCCCCTCGCGGGGCTCGTATTCCGCTGTGCTCGCCGCGCTTCAGGCTCGCCACACTATCTAAAATCAACTCCATGCCGACGTGGATAGTGGGGGTATGAAAAGGTTGGAGGACGCGTACCGCCGCCGCTCGCCACGCTTCGGGATGGCGTGGATACTGGGGGTTACATCTCATTGTAAGCACCCATCACATCTCATGGCATGGATTCTTGTACAATGAAATATCGCATCGCATCGCATGCCATTTGCTGGAATGCGATCCTATGCAATATTTCATTGTACAAGCACTCCTGTAAATTTATTATGGAGATCGCATTGCATCACATCCTACAGCACTAATAACGGTACGCAATGCCATGCGATGGGTGCGGTGCTAGGAAACAAGTACCAAATATTGTACCACTAGGGCATGAAATACCACTTGTTGGCACAAAAAAGTGAAAAACCCCATGTCGACTTTTTGACTGGCAACCTTATGCTTGTGTTGACATAATGATCCTGTCCACCTAATCCCATGTCAACCTTCATACATGTCGACCTTCAGTGGTCTCACGCTTGTCGACCATCCCCTTGTTAACCTAGTGACCGTATCCCAGCATAACATCCTCTCAGCGAGCTCCCTGTCTCCCAGTGCTGCTGCCTGTCAGAAATCAGGATGTCTGAGCCAGTGATTCAGAGGAACTGATGTCACTGTGTCACGGGGTACTAGACTGAATGGAGAGGGAAAGAGGAGGTCTCTGGGAAGAGGAGGAGGAGGGAGCATGGTGATACAGCAGCAGCAGGACAATACCAGCCAGACCTTTCCATAACCAGAGACATGGACCAGTACGGCTAGACAGCGCAGCTTCCTGGGTACTGGTGGATGTGGAGAGTGTGCATTGCATGCAGGGTGCAGAACAGATTTCCTCCTGCATCTTCCATCTTCTCAGGTCTGCAGCAAGCCCCCCCGGCTTGCACCTTATGCAATAAGGCACCATAGAGGACCTGACCCCCCCGGACTGTCTGGCAGGATAGCTGCAGCTCTCTAGGATATGTTGTGTTGTCTGGTGCATGCAAGGAAGTTGCTGTGAGCGCTCGCATCTGCTCCATCCAAAACCCCTGAGCACCACTGTCCCTAACTTCCTGCTACGGTGGACATCCCTTATTTGTGGGATACGTCCAGAGGAACCCTGCCATCCTCACAGGGCGCCGAGTGCGGAGGGATCCACGCCACTTGGCTCCTCCCACTGCACCTGGCAATGGACTCGGTGTTTGGTGATGACATCAGCATCATTGCACAGGAGACATTGGCACAAGAGGAGGAAGAGGAGGAGGAGGACTGGGTGGACAGTCCCAACACTGACCAGTCAGGAGACATGTGCTCAGCATCACATTTTGCCTTGATAACAGCCTATGGGGATATCAAGGAGCGCCTTAGTGCCCTGGAGAGGGAGAACGCAACGCTGCGCAGGAAGCTCAAAGTCTATGAGATCAAGGTGGGCACATATATACTATATGCAGCAACCAATAACAATAGCTGCCAACCTAGAACACCCATGTAGAAAGTCCAGTTTCAAGCTAGGCTAGTTATGAGTTGCAGGCCATGCAATGTACACAGCAGGCATTTGTAGAATTAAGAGTGCCATGCAATAAAACAGATTAAAAAAAAACTAGTTATATTGTAATTTTTAAGAGTCCCGATTTTTTATTGCCGTATAAAAGAAACATGAGATACAGAGCAAACAAAAGCAGGGGTTATATAATCAGATATACAGTGTAAATCGGGCAAAGAAAGATTCAAAACTGTTCTACAATGTGTCTAAATAAAGTCAAAAAGTTCAGTGAGAGAAACAGGATGCCATACAAGCGAAAATGTAATACAGGGGTCTGAAAGGTGTTAAATGATGATGTGGATGTATACAGAAGACAGTGATTAGGGACAAGTTATGTAGATAAGTAGTGACAAAAATAATATAACAGATGCATGGCAGTAATAGGGTTTTAGGACATGTCTAAGAGCAGGTATTGCTAAGTGTCAGTTATAAGATGACACTTCATGTAATAGAGAACAGGTACAGTAGATACAAGATGATAAAACAATTAGCAATGACAAATACAGGTCAGTCATAGTATGGATGGTTTTGTAATAAGAAAAATCTGTCAGATACTGGACAATTATAGGATGTAGTGTGATGTTTATAGAACACTGGGAAATACAGATCCATCATAGCATGAAAGGTCATGTAATATAAAACTGGTAGATGCAAGTCAGTGAAATGATATGCAACGGAGCACTGGGAAATGCAGTTCAGTTAGATGATGATTTTAAGATCTCACATGTTTGGCCCTCAACTACCTTATGTCTCATGTCTGCCCCCTCTTTGTCTACCCCACTTATGCTGCAGTTTTATGTAACAGAGTGTTATATTGCTACATTCAATGTCTACCCATAGAATCTGGGTTTTATCTATACCGCAGGTCTTACTAGCGATGATTAATTTGTACTCGTTTATATATTGACTGACACAGCAGCATTTGTGATGTTATACAAATAAACAGTGGCAAGGGCACTGTTACATACAGTTCATGTCAGGCATAGAATTAAGGGTCATGTAATAGGGCACTGGTAAATACAGAGGTTTATGATAGGATGAAGGGTCCTATAATTAAACATTGGCTGATATGGATTAGTAAAAACATGTAGGGTTATATAATAGAGAAGTGGTAAATACTGACCATGGATAGTATTGACTAGTCATGTGGTGGATGTATAAAGGACAGTTACTTATTGCACATAAACGGCCGTATTCAATACGGCCGGCGAGGGGGTTAAATGGCGGGGATCGCCGAATACAAGCAAACCTCGCTGTTTAACCCCCACACCGGCCGCTCACACTATTCTATGTTCAGGGGGTATTCCTCGCTGTCACAGGATGGCAAGGATTTCTGCTAACAGCGAGGATCATGGCTAATGCAGAGAGACCACTGCGTGTAGCTGCAAGCCTCGCCGTTTTAGCGGCCGCATACGCCATTTCCCCCTCACTACAAAAATCTAGCGAGGGGGAAACGGCATGTGCAGGGGGTCAGTTGAATACTGATCCTGCTCGCTGTGACCGCAACCAGTCAGCACTGCTCACTGTCACAACCATTGAATTCACCACATAGTAGAGGTGGATAGCTACAAGTTACTGGGTCATGAAGGCAAGTAGTGATAGGTACATGGCTATTAGGATACAATGTACAAGACCAGTTACTGCTAAATGACTGTTATAAGATGAGAATCTAATAGAGCATTTGCAGATAGAAGTCAGTGATAGGGTAAAGGGTCATGTAAAATAACTGATTACTGGCTACTGATAGGCTGAAGGGTATTGTAATGGAACACTGGGGCAGATGTATCATAGCAGCGCTTATCGCGCCGCTATGATACTTCCTGCTTCGCCTCAATAGCGAGGCGAAGCAGGAAGGGACATCGACAAGATGTATTAACATCTTGTCTGCCGAAGCGGGGGAGCGTTAACTCCCCCCTTCAGCGATGTCCCTTTCTGGAGATAGCGCATCAGTTAATACTGATGCGCTATCTCCTGTCCCCCGGCCGGCCGCACTGGGCATGCGCGGGATCTCGCTGTTCACGCGAGATCCCCAGCGCAGCCCAGACCTAACAGCAGGGACAGGGCTGTCCCTGCTGTTTAGATAGGGCTTTGCCAGACTGATGCTGGCGAAGCCAAACCCGGCTTCGTGCGGAACGGTCAGCGATGCTGACCGTTCATACATTCGGCCTGCTATCATTTTGATAGCAGCGCCGATATGGACAGGGGCGCATAGCGCCTCTGTCCTGTACCGCACGCTGGCTGCTTCATACATGGGGGAGAAGCGGTATCAGCGCACATAACGTGCGCTAATACCCCTTCTCCCCCATAACGACTGTTCATACATCTGCCCCACTGGTAGTTGCAGGTTAGGGATAGGATGAAGGTGTATACAGTGGTAAATACAGGTAACAAATATGATGAAGGACCATGTACTATAGCACTGGTAAATAAAGATTAGTTATGGCAGAGGTTCCAAAACTTTTTTGAATCATGGCACCCTAGTTTGTTAGCAAGAATAAAAAATATTTTTTTTTTATGAAATAAGTTGTGCTTAAATGTCATCCTTAGGTCCAGTTATGTGGTGAGGAACACGATTCACTTCTGTTTCCCCACATATTTTATAATTGGAAGCCCCAAGCACTGATTTTGCCTTTTTCATTGGCCATAAATAACTTGAATTGGTTCTGGACCACCAACCTGAGGCACCCCTGCAAGTGCTCCAAGGCACCCCAGGGAGCCTAGGCGCACAGTTTGGGAACCACTGAGTTATGGGATGAAGAGTCATGTAATAGAGCACTAGTACATAAAAGACTAGATTTGGGGCAGCCAACCCTAGTCCTCTCGAGAGCTACCAACAGTGCATGTTTTGCAGGTCTCCTCACAGAATCACAAGTGAGCTAATTAGCTCCATCTGGGTATCTTTTAAAATGTGTCAGTGATTAATGAGTGCAGCTGTGCAGCAGCTAGGTTGTCTGGAAAATGTGAACTGTTGGTAGCTCTCGAGGGCAAGGGTTGGCTACCACTGGACTAGAATAATGGGTCATGTAATAAAGTAATGGCAGATAAAGGTCAGTGATACAATGGAGGGCAATGTTATGGTGCAGTAGCATGCATACATCATTGGTATAATGACTGGTAATGTAATAAAGTACTGTTTGATAGAGGTTAGCAATAGGATAGGGTAGTATAATAACTGAATAGTGAGTCATGTAATAGAGCAGCCCTGTTATGGTGCTGTAGTATACAATGATTGCTAGAGCTATGGGTAATGTAACAGAGCACTGATAAACAGGTCAGTTATATGATGTGTTAGAGCTGTGGTTCTCAAACTGTGGGTCCTGATCCCAAAGTGGGTTGTGACCATCTCAGCTTGGGGTCGTGAATGCACGTTGCTGATGACTTCTCTTATCTCTCAGTCAGTGATCCAAGGAGTCTAACTAGTCATTTCAATTGTGTGTTACTTCAGAATCCTGATATTGGGGGTTATTTTGGTTCACTCCTTCTGGAAAATTCCTTCTTAAATGGAAAAAAACCATGTGCACTGCAGGGGGGCAGATGTAAAATGTGCAGAGAGAATTAGATTTGGGTGAGTTATTTTTTTTCTGTGCAGGGAAAATACTGACTGCTTTATTTTTACACTGCAACATAGATCTCACTTTGAAATAAAACCCCCTGGTATAACCAGCAGATGAACGTCTTTTCCAGCGATGTTGCGGGAGCGTGCAGCAGCGCTCATCACTCATCAACAGGCCATACACACTGGGCGGCTTTGAGCTGAAAGCCACTCAAACCTGCTGTTTTGAGCAACTTTCAGCTCAAAGTTGCCCAGTGTGTATGGGCCTTAACTCTCTCTGCACAAGTAACATCTACCCCACCTGCAGTGCACATGGTTTTATCCATCTAAAGCAGCCCATGGTCCGTTTAACGGATCCGTTTGGGACTTAAATAGTACACATCGGATCGGATCGTATCCCTAGTGCATGCAGTGTGCATGCACTGCGATCCGATACGATGTGTACCTAGTACAAAAAGTATGTGCAGCACATACTTTTTGTACCGTACTATGTGATGCGCGGGAGCGCGCATCGCATAGTACAGAACAGAGCCGTACACAACGGACCATGTATGGGCTCCATTAGAAGGAATTTGCCAGAAGGAGTGAACCAAAATAACCTCCATTATTTGGTGTCTGCACAATGCTGACATGTATGTGCGGTCTGCTGATCAAACATGTGTGGCAACCGATATGTGATTACTAACTGGAGTCCTGTAACCCTTTTCATTGTCTAAAGGGGTACCAGAGCAGAATAGTTTAAGAACCCCTGTCCTAGAGCACTGGTAAATTTCTCCTGCTAGCGCTGCTGTAAAGACAGTAGCATATGGAGAGTGTCTTCTAAGGAAATGCATAGTTCTAAGTGATAGTTTGAGGGCAGAGTTGGGCATGGTATCCAAAGTACCAGAGGCCACTAGCTAGGGTCCTGGAAATGCAGGATGTAAGAATTGCTAGAGGAGAAGTCTGCACAATACAGAGATGCATCCCAGGATTTGAACCATTAGGCTTTATCGCCTTCTTGCTAAGCTGCAGGCTGATATTTATTCTCTGTAAAAATGTTGACATAGTTAAAAATATTCTTTTTACAAATATTTTAGAGGAATCTGAAACTGAAGAAGTTATTGTGTATCAAATACAGACTCACTTCATTATAAACCAATCCTCTATCACATACAATAGGAACGTTTAACAATAACTTTAACTATGGAAACACAAATAAAAATCTATATTAAAACTTCTAGTACATGATTCAGTAATGAGAATGGCTAATTTAGTTAATTTAGACGTAGGTTGCGTGGATGCACATACACGCAATTGGCTGTGTAAGTGACTGTGCACTATTATTGACCATCGGCTGCTCTGCCAATGATGGACAATAGTTCCTAACATCGGTAATAGGCAGTTGATTGTTATGGGGCCTACACACATGACGATTTTTAGCTATTTTCAAAGAGATCTGACTAGATAGCTTAGAAAATGACCCTGCATTGGTGTGTGTGTGTGTGTGTAGGGGCCAGCGATAGCGGTGCACAGCCCCGCACAGAGCTATCGCTGGTAGAATGAAGAATGAGCAGGGACCATAAATATCATGATCGCCAATGTTCTCTCACTGGAGAACACTGGCACTGACAGCTCGATCAGCACTATACATCGCTCTGCGTGTGTGCTGAGCAGTGTTGTGTGCTAAGCGATCTGAGCGATCTAGCATAGCTCTGATCACTCAGCACACTTGCTATGTGTGTAGGCCCCATTAGGCTATACACATATGCAGTCTGCGCCTGTGTATGTGCATATCTGGGCCAGGGCTCACCATCGGCTATCAGCCATTTTGTTTTTATCCTTTTATGGTACTCTATCATTGGTCAACACTCCACTTGCCATTAGACCACCATTGGTTGCTTACCATAAATTGTCAATGGGCACCTCTACCAGATGCTGCCTCTGCAATGCTACGGGCAGTTTGCTGTTCGAAATGCATTGCAAATTATATTGGATTTTTTTTTTTTTTTAATCGGTACATTTTTCATTATTATTTGGCCACTTCACTTCACATCATTTGGACTTACCTGAATATTTTTGTTCTTAAAAGGTAAAGTAAGGGTGTGTCTATGTGTAGGGTGGGACAAATCCAGTTTTTGACACACTCGGCCTGATTCGGATATGGTTGGCATATGCATTGCTGTTGCTTTCTTGGAGGCAGCAGTGATGCGCAGGTGTAGTAAAGCCCTCCTGCATGCATTTGTGGTCCGGTGACGCAGCTTTGGATCATTTGCAACACCATGGGGTCATATAAGGAGGTCACAGCAGCTTCTACCAAGATACCATGAAGTCTCTGGCTTCTGACAGAAATTCTGCAAACTGCTGAGATCGCTGCCCCCAAACAGCTGCATCCTGACAGTCTCCTGACACTTGCAGCTGTAGTATGTCTAACAAAATGTGCAGTTGTCAGTACTTTGTCTCTGCTGCCACAGATCCTTTGGAATTTGAATCAGGGCCTCTGAGCTTAAAAACATGAGCACATATAATCGTTTGTGTGGTATTAGTTTAAGTAGACTGTGTTTGTCTATTATTGTGAAGATCAGAACACATTTTATGACCAATTTATGCAGAAATCCAGGTAATTCCAAATGGTTCAAATACCTTTTCTTGCAACTGTATAAAGTAGCATGGAGAAGCATGACCTATCAGGGGGATTGTCTCTGCATGCATACCGGCATCTAGAAATGCTGTATGCATGAAAAAAATTGTCAATTTGCGGAAAGACCCGTCTTTTGTAGTTATAGGACTTCTGGGTTTTAGACTCAAAGTTGTATCTGTGCATGCATCCGGTTATACTTGCGCCGCCGGGGAGGCTGAGAGGGGTCCGATTGGATTCCGAACAGCAGGGAGCTGTTATAGAAGCCCTCCGGGTTCTACTTATCGGGGTCGGGGTGCCACTGTTATTCTTCTGCACAAAAGAAAAATAGAGTCAGACCAAACGGTCCCACAATCATATAAAGTGTTAAACTTCGTCTTACATGAAACAATCTCTGTAATGCAGGCATGTCCAAAGTCAGGCCCGGGGGCCAATTGCGTCCCGTGCTGTCATTTCAAGCGGCCCGCAGCCTCCAGCTGGAAGCGGGCAGAGCATCAGATGTGGGAAGCACAGCACAGGACACTAAAGGTGGGGGCTCGGCGAGCGCGCCTTTACCTTGCTGTCTGCTGCAGTGAGGAGGTGCCGGCCGCCACAGTCAGATGTGTTTGGCATCCTGCTGCTGCAATTGTATATCACCCTACTCCACAATCACAGTGACAGCAGTGTTTGGGGAGGGGGGCAGCAAGGGGGAAGCTTGCTCCTGTAACATGCAGAGCGGAGGAGGGCAGCAGTGAGAGCCCAAGCATCTCCTGTCCTTGCAGTTCCTGCTTTGCCTCTCCGTCCTCTGACTCACACAAGGGGCTGGGAAACATAGAGAGAAGGGAGGGGGCATAGTGGGGGACATACAGTGAAGGAGGGTCAGACTGGGGGACATACAGTGAATGGAGGCAGTGATGGCCATTCAGAGAAGGGGGAGCAGGGGCAGGCTGGGGGACATACAGTGAATGGGGGTAGAGTGGGGTACATAGTTTATGGGGGTCATACAGTGAACGCGAGTCATACAGTGAAGGAGGGTCAGGCTTGGGGACATACAATGAATGGAGGCACTGATGGACATTAAGAGAAGGGGGGCAGGCTGGGGGACAGAGTGAATGGGTGCAGAGTGGGGGACATACAGTGAAGGAGGGACATGCTAGGGTACATAGAGTGAATGGGAGCAGGCTGGGGGAAATACAGTGAAGGCGCAGGCTGGGGGACATAGAGTGAATGGGGGCAGAGTGGGGGACCATTCTGATGTGATTAATGATTCAAAGAATGTCAGGCTGAATGGTCGGCCGCCACACATTTACACTTCACCAAATCTGGCCCTCGTCGCAAAAAGTTTGGACACCCCTGCTGTAATGTAAAGAGTCCGGTCTAATCCCAAAGGAGTTTTCTGAAACAACTCAGAAAGAGAAAACATAGTGCAGATGGTGTGACACCAAATAGATTTAATTGTAGTATTACACTCGCATGCTGAATGGTATTAAAATGGCAGACAACAGACACTGAGGTCCTGCATGGATCACTCTGATCAGGTACTGTTACGACAAATCCAGTTGTACCTAAAACTATCGATTGCTTTAATCCGTTTTTTTTGTTGGGGCGGAGCTATGGTCGGGTCACCAGGCACCTGTAATGGCATTAAGTGCTGTTTTTTGCCTTGGTGCGGGCATCTGGTTTGACCTGTGTCACTGGAAACTATTGGTGAGATTACAGTCTGTTAGACCCGTCTTCCCTTCTTGCTACAGTAAAATGTTCATGCTCTTCAAACACTGTAATTTGGATGTAAAAATGTCATCCTGCGCAGGCTTCACCAGGTTTGTGCCTGTGTCTATATCAGCCACTCAGTCCTACTGCCAATACTGCTGCTTCTGGCTGCCTGAGTTAGGAGTCAAATGTAGTTCAGATGGAGAGGAGATTCTTCTGACTGACCGCATAGCGACCACTGGTCTCCTATATGTATTCCCATCACTGGCTGAAAGGCATACGATATATTGCAAAAATAAAAAAAATGTGTCTGTCTGTTAAAACACCGGCTCGCCATTCTCCTTTCCTGTGGTTGATAAAACCCTTCTACCTCAGGAGAAATTGAATAGAGTAGCTTTCTGAAAATGAACAAACAGCGGCAAATTTTGAGCACACTGTATTGTGAGCGGTTACAGTATTGTTTCAGGGCTCGCATGCTCTCTTGTCATAGACAAAAAGTTTTATATTTTATTTATTATTTTATTATATGTATGTTTTAAACCTGATTTCTTCAATAGGATAACTAGATAATATAATTTATTAGTACATACATCATATTCATTTAAAAGATTCATGATACATTAGTCCGACTTGCCCTAAGGAGGGACACACGATTAGGCACTTGATTAGCCAAGTTTTGGATATGATAAATCGCATGCGATTTATCATATGCAACTCTTGGGGAGCTGCAGGTGGAGGGAGCAGGAGGGTGGCGGACATAGAGGTGGCGGGCGGGGGACGAGGGTGAGCCGTGGCAGGGGGAGCAGTCAGTTCTGCAAGAAAAAAAAAAAAAGCCCATACAAATGAATGGGCAGCCAGTGAAGAGTGTTCCAGGTTTAATTTCTAGAGAGTTTCTTAAGGCACCCTTAAACCTATTTTAGACATCAGACCTTGGAAACTGGTAGGTCTAGCACACTGGCAAATTCACAGGTGTCAGCTCTAGTCACATGTTCTAGTGCATGACCTAACTGGTTGCATGTTCATACACAAAAATCCAGAATTTTCAAAAGGCAAAACAGTTCAGTTTTTAGTGATATCAATGCTTGCGCACAGGTGACATAATTAGTATTTTTTTATGTTCATTTCCTATCCGTGCTGAAGCCCGGTTATCCCTAAAACCTGCACTGTTAAAGTGGCCATCCACTAGTGCGATATGGCCACTTTTAATGCGATTCTGATGCATTGCTTCGAGGGATCACATGAAAAGTGACACATTGCATGTCATTTTCCTGTGTTTACGATATGAGGTGCGTTCCCGTGTGCCTCGCATCACAGACGCAGATCCTAGGGGCTGCCAAGAATATTCATGGCAGCCCATAGGCCTTGCTAGGTTTGCATAAGATACATTGTATGCAAAAGGACCACATACAATGTATCATATGCGATCCTGCCATTGGCGGGGTGATGCTTGCGAGGTACTGCATGCCCTAGTGGATGGGGGCCTTAAGTGTGTCTTGAGAATCGAGGTTACAAATGCTTGGTGTAATTGTAAGCAGCCCGAATGCTGGCAATTGTTACTTTTGGGAGCAGGAATCGCTGGTAATAATTTCTCCATAAAAAGCAGAGCATGGGGCATACTATCTAAAAGGGATTTCCTCTCTCTTTGGGCTCAGTCATACAGTGCAAATCTTCAGTCTTCCACCTGTGTATAATTTTGAAGGTTTAGAATTTGTTTCGAATGAGCATGATACCATTATAACTAAAACCTATTCTTATTTCTGAATTTGGGCTGGGTACAGTATCCAAACAATGACGTCCTAACAGATCTTGGAAAGCAATTTAATCCTAACCCACCTCTCAGACAGCCAACTCAACCAAATCTAATTCTCTCTGCACAAGTAACATCTGCCCCCCTGGCGTGCACATGGTTTTGTCCATCTAAGAAGGATTTTTTTTCAGAAAGAGTGAACTAGAATCAGGCCCTTCGTTCCAACGGACAGTGTGAGGGTTCTTCAGACAATCTATGGTGTTCTTGAGCATAAGCAACGGAATAGAGACCCTGCAGTGGGTGTTTCTGTGCAATTCCCCATAGTAGATTGCAGTCAATCAGGACCATAGTACTTCACAGCAGCAGTGTACATTTTAAAAGAAGTGACAGGACCATTATATCATATCATTACAGTATATTATCAAGCATGGATAGAGGCAACAACAAAAAAATACCCTTTGTATACTTTTAATGAAAGGTTACAAAAATATAATTCACATTACAAAAGGCAAATTGGATTTTCCAATAATATATTATTTGCAGGTACTTGTTTCGCGCCCAGATTTTCTACATACGCAAACGTAGGGAAATCGCATAGCATCGCATGGCCCATTTTTGTGCCGTGCGATGCGATTTTTTTAATGTAATTTAGTCACTGCTCTGTGTGCCCCAGGGGATCGCAACGTATCGCATCGCACCTCCCGCGAAATCGTATGCGATCGCAGGGTGTGCCATTGTATAGCCATTACATTAGCTATACAATGATATCATTTACGCACCCCCCCCCCCCCCACTATCCACGGCAGCCCCCGAAGCGTAGCAAGCGGCGGCAGAACCCGTCCTCCGACGTTTTCATACCCCCACTATCCATGTCGGCGTGAAGTTGATTGTATATAGTGTGTGTGGAGCACAGCTGCCCACCGAACCTGAAGCGTGGCGAGCAGCCTCAGATTACATTACATGTATTCCGCGTCCCCATGCCGACGTGGATAGTGGGATTATGAAAAAGTCGACGGACGCGTTCCGCTGCCCCTCGAGGGGCTAGCTGCGCTCGCTACCCTTCAGGGTGGCGTGGATAGAGAGGGGGGGTGTGCGTAAAACCTCATTTTATGACATACAATCATATTATTGTATACCTAATATTACATGAAAAAATCGCATTGCATTGCACGGCACTAAAAATGGCCCATGCGATGCGATTTACCTACGCAGAATAGCTCACTAAGCAAATAGCTTAGTGGGCGCCGTTCTAGGAAACAAGTACCTATTTGCACTTTTAACATTCAACTATTATACATTAACTTAAACATTAATAATAATAATAATAATAATAATAATCAAAATATAAAGTGGAAGTTGAATTCAGTAGACTGACTACCTGTAAAAGGATCAATAAAAACAATCACCCTAAAGTTTTCCCTCCTAGTTATAAAGAAATTGGTTGGCAAATGTGCTTGATTGTATATAACTGTGTGTTAATCCATTTATGTGGTTTTTATTTTATAGAACTGTAATGCAATTTACATACCTGACTTTTTTTCTGTTCTTGTTTGTTTTGTTTTATTTCATGATCTGTGTAACAATAACAAACAAAGATTGTTTTGTAATTGTAGAGGTTTCACTTTCACGGAGTACTTAGTGGATATATAAAGCTGCATGTGCTTACTGGAATTGCAAGTTTTAGTGATCAAAAGGCTGAAATCAAGATACATCTAGAGTCAAACCCTTTTTCACCTTTATTGTGACCTAGCAACCAATTTAATTCAAGTGAACCCCCCCCCCCCCCCAAAAAAAAGAAAACAGTAGGAAAAGTGGTGAAATACAAACGCTACAATGCCCTGGATGAATAATGCACATATACTGATCATAATGGGGATGCAGCCAATCGGGCAGGTATTCACTCACATTCAGGCAGGTATTCGAATCCTGTTTTGGATTCACCATGCGCTCGCCGTGATTCTCCGCTGTTCACGATTCGCCACCAGCCCGCCCTATTCAACTCGTCAGGGGCTCACTGCCCCTAACGGCGAAACTTATCCAATACGGCGCACACAGTCAGCCGGGGGAATGGCGGCAGGCAGGATGGCGGATGGCAGGGAGGTGGCCGTCTCCGTCATATTGTTGTCATCCCCCCTTCATTGAAATTAAAATGCGATTGGGGGGGGGGGTCATTCACAGTTTAAGTGTTCATATGTGCAGATTTCTGAAAATTGTGTAATTTATTTCATAAGTAATCTGTGCTCAAGCATGGATATCCTTAAAAACGTAAACCATAACGAATGTGTTAAACAAACTCTGTCTTATGTGTTAAACAAACTCTGTCTTATGTCCCACTGATGCCAGAGTTGATGTTTGTTGCA
The DNA here is from genome assembly GCF_055691185.1 of Crinia signifera. Taxonomy (NCBI): domain Eukaryota; kingdom Metazoa; phylum Chordata; class Amphibia; order Anura; family Myobatrachidae; genus Crinia; species Crinia signifera. The sequence continues at coordinate 127,460,273 of NC_139222.1, read as the reverse complement.
CTTATTCTAAAAGAAACAGTTGGTGCAAATGCAATACCACTCATTACCTAAGAGTAAAACACCCATTGTGTGCCATTATGAGGGCAGCATCAATGTTTGTGGCTGCTTTTCCATCAGCTGGGACAGGAGGGAGGACATAATGAATAGTTCCCTATATGAAGATATTTTGGCACAGAGAGATGAATTTTGCCTTCACCATGATGAAGCACACATCTAGGTCACCTGAACATTGGTCTTCAGAAAAGGAAGAACAAAGTCTTGGAATTGAGCAATAAGTGCCCAGACCACCGTACCTTCCCCTTTAAAACCTGTGGAATGACTGTTCACAGAAGATATCCTTACTGTACATTATGATGGAATTGCAATTGATATAGACTTATTCAAATGGACTCACTGCTATAATAAAAATCTAAGGAACTTCCACAAAAATATTTGTCTATAGGTGAGGACACTTGTGTAAGCCAGGATGTTATTGTACTTTTGGTTTCAGGAATCTCGTCACTAAATGTAGTATGCATGAAAAAAAGTTGCCTGTACTTGCCTAAAGTTGCAAGTTGATCGATTTTGTACTCCTAATAAGAAAAAGACAGAGTGAACTCCATAAATTAGTCTGTATGAAATAAATACCTATAATTAGGTCTAAAGGTCTCCCAAATTTGACGTGGAAATCCCACATCTTGCCCACTTCCTACGCGAGTATAAGAATTGCATCATTTTGGACCCATCCCCTCTTCCTGAACCCACAGTTTGCAGTATTCCACACTCTGTTCCGCCACCATCAGTAGTCAGCGACATCTCCCTTGCAGGCCTCGGATAAGAGAAATCATTCATGGGTGAGTATGGCATAGATCATGCTTATCTACTCTCCTGGATTGCCCAAGGGACTCTTTGGATAACTCTCCCAAATCGAACTCGCTTCCTAGTGAAATAAAGAGAATGGAAAACATAATGCCGCAATTTGTGTGGCCATGAGGAGGGGTGGGTACCATATGTAGCAATTGTATGAGAATGACATCACAGTCCCATACACACTAGACACGACAGCAAAAGATGTTGCTCGGGAAGGGCCCTTCTGAGAGGAATATCTTTTATTATCTCGTCGTGTGTGCACTCAATATAGCTAACGATGCGCCTTCCGGTACATCATTAATGATCCCCTCCCTCATTTGAAAAGATCAGACATGAGGTCCTACCCCGTCGCTCCTTTCATGCTGGCTCCAGCAATTGTGTATGCACTTGTCGATGCCTGCACCTCACTGGGTTTCCACTGACACCGATCATGCATTTTACCACTGAGCCTCTTTTTAAACCACACTCCTGAAGCCACAAGCAGCAGGGCCTAATGATGATCATAGGCGAATCTAGAATTATGGTAATGGGTGGTCCCAGAACTAGACATAACAGCAGGGGGACCTTTGCGCGGCGTAGCCGCGTGGCAAAAAGGGGGCGTGGCCCATGGAAAGGAGGCGTGGCATCACAAAAAGGGGTGTGGTATTACACTTTAGACCATACACGGTAATGCCCATTACACATTTTAGCAAACTCCGTAATACCCATTACACATAATGCCACACGCCGTAATGCCAATTACACATTAGGCCACATACCATAATGCCCATTACACCTTGTGCCACACATCATGATGCCCATTACATACTATATAACAAACCGTAATGCCCATTACATATTTGCCACATAAGTGCTGCTTACCTACGTGCTCATTGCTAGGGGGTTCTTGCTTGATGGCACCATAGTACCCATTACACATGATGCCGCACACCATAGTACCCATTACACATGATGCCGCACACCATAGTACCCATTACACATGATGCCGCGCACCATAGTACCCATTACACATGATGCCACACACCATAGAACCCATTACACATGATTCCGCGCACCATAGTATCCATTACACATGATGCTGCACACACAATGTCCATTACACATGATGCTGCACACATAATGCCGCTTACACATGATGCTGCACACCGTAATGCCCCTTACACATTAAGCCACACATTATGCGTAATGCCCCCACACACTGCCGCTTGTAGCGTCCCTTAAGCAATGCCCCTAAAAGTGCCACTTACTGTAAATTTTTATATGAGCCTTCACTGCTGCTGCTGCAGGGAGAGTTGGAGAGCGGTGCAGCTGCTTCTATGGGGAGAGGAGCAGAGCGCAGCGCAGAGCACGCTCCCACTCCCCTCCTAGTGTCCCCTCTAGCTGAGTGGACATTTGAAATATTATGTACGCTGTTGTGCGTGACGTCGGGGGAGCACACCGGGCGCCGGCACCACATGATTAAAGGGGGGCGGGCTAAGGTGAAAGCGGGGAGAAGAATTGGAGCTGAAGCTGCAGGGGTGACAGTCATTGACAGCTGGGCAGAGAGCAGGGGGCTGCCCGGCTGTATTCAGAGCACTGCAGGTCACGGCTGTTTGAAATAATACCCCTTTTACAACAGAAAATGCAGGGATTTACCCGGGAATGTGGTACCAGGATCATGCAGGGACATTCCCAGGCTGACCCCTTATACACCAACCTGCATTTTCTGGTGTGAGGGGGAGAGACAAACACTCCCCTCTCCCTACCCCTTTAACCAACAAGCTATATCTTTGGAACCAACTGACCCATTTACATGAGACCAGTATCATATTGAAGAACTTTTGAGTTGGCTTCAAATGATTTTTGGTCCCGTGAAACTGGGCTGTTTAGTTCCAGAGAAATCTGCCCTCAAAGACCATAAACAGTCATGAAATGACATTTAAGAAATGAAAAAAAATAAATAAAACGGTTTAACCTCAATATCCCTGGAACCAATTAACCCATATGGATCCAGCCTGGTATCAGACTGAAGGCCCAGCGATTTGGGTTTGACTGACATCAACCTTGAGCTTCAGTGATGCAGAAGGGGGAACTGGCAGCTGTTGAACTGAGTGCGGGTCGGAATTAGCGGGTCCCATGTTATCCTATAGGGAAAACGTTCCAGCTTTGCCTGGCAGTATCTCCGGTTCCCAGGGGGCTAGAGACACGGGGCTGGGCTCGTTGGAAAGCCCCATCCCTCAGCTATAAAATGGGCTAATGGGTGGTCCTGTGCACCCCCGGACCACCCCCTAGATTCGCCTATGATGATGATGCCCCTGTCCCCATCAGCTGTATACCTGCCCCAGTCTTCTCCTGGAGGGAAGGAATCAAGGGCCTTATTCTAGTTCACTCTTTCTGAAAAAATCCTTCTTAGATGGACAAAACCATGTGCACTGCAGATGTTACTTGTGAAGAGAGAATTAGATTTGGGTGGGGTTTTACTTCAAAGTGAAATCTATATTGCAGTGTAAAAATAAAGCAGTCAGTATTTACCCTGCACAGAAACTAAATAACTCACCCAAATCTAATTCTCTCTGCACATTTTACATCTGCCCACCTGCAGTGCACATCGTTTTGTCCATCTAAAAAGGATTTTGTCAGAAAGAGTGAACTAGAATAAGGCCCCAAATGTAGGCAAGTATGGCCAAGATGCCAAGATTTTAAAAAAGTTTTATTTAAGCATTATTTATTGAGTCTCTTATATAACGCAGCAAATTATTGCATGTTATTTGTAAAATATAAGAGTAACCATGCACTTTTTTTAACCACATTGTAGCAGGGATGCAGTCAAAATCCCGACGGTCAAAATCCCGACATTTAAAATCCCGACAGGGTCAAAATCCCGACATACAGAATGTACAAGTGAAACAGTCTACATGCCTTTCGGTCGATAGGTGCGAGGTCGATATGGGTTTTTTCACTGTTTTTTTGAACCGACATGTGCCGACAGGCGGTATTTCATGCCCTACCATCCACTACGGCGTGGTGGGAGAATAAAATAGTGTGCCGAGCGCAGCAAGGCTCTGTGCCCGAAGCATCACGAGCGAAGCGAGCGTTGCGAGGGGCTGCGGTTCACTTGCAACTGTGTCCATGTCGACTGTGTCTACATACGGGTCAAAAAACAGTGAAAAAAACCATGTCGACCTCGCACCTGTCGACTGAAAGGCATGTAGCATGACAAGCGGAGCGAGCCATGCAAGGGGTTGCAGTGAACTTTTGTGGTGTCAACTGTGTTGACATTTTGGGGGGAAAAACGTGAAAATCCTGTGTCACCCTTTTGACTGTCGGCATTCCGAATGTCAATCTAATGCCTGTTTCGACCTAATTACCCTGACTACCTAAAACCATGTGGACCTAAGGACTGCCGTCCTTATTTTGGTTGACCTAATGACCCATACCCCACTAAATATGTGCAAAAAATGATTGCTTGGCATTCATATTCAGTGCCTGAGATAGGACACACACTTTTTCTGGCACAAATATAAAATATTTCTGTGTGTATTTCATGTGTGATGTGTTTATAGAACATAAATGCGTTTTATGTTCACACATGGGTCCAAAACTTTTATTATAGTTTATTAAGACCCAAAATATAGATATAATAAAGTAAATGTGCTATGTCTGCTGCAGACTAGATGAGATCAATAGGGCAGGTTTCCAGTTGGACACACATGGGTTTATGGATGAACCTCTTATATTTCAGCATATTGCTCATGTCCTGCAGAAATCCGCATTTGTACCATATGATAGCGTGGTGTGGGTGCGTAAGCCAACTTTAATAGAATTTGGATGCTGTTTGAGACCATCATTTGCACCCTGAATTCATTCTTGCCTACCTGACCCTCTCCATCATGAGGGAGAAAATGCTCTGTTCCTGGACTTCCCTGTGGTCAAACACCTTTCTTATCAATTACCTAGCTCCCCACAGGTGATGGCAATCCTACATTACCAGGGAAGGACAGGAACAGAGCATTTTCTCCCTCATGGAGAGGGTCAGGTAGGCAAGGATGCCTGAATGGAGTGGGTCCATGTCCAGTTACTAATGATGATAGACAAAGAGTGAGTGGGATAGCATTCCATGAGGTTTCAGCATACACAGGCATACTCTTTTATCAGTATAAGCTAAAATGGGGGGTTAGGGTTGGCTGCGGGGGATTGTTATGGTGTGGGACAGGAATGTCCGGCTTCAGGGGGGCTGAGGGTTAGGCTGTGGGAAATGGCAGGGAGAAGGTAAGCATGCATTTACCGGGCCTAGGTCAGCGTTCTCTCCATGGGGATGCCGCTATCGGTTTTCTGACTGCCAGCATCCCGTCCGCCGCTCGGGTATGGTATAATTTACTTACGTTTGGGATTCTGACTGTCGTTTCTCATCAGAATCCCGACTGTCAGAACCTGTCAGGGCTCGCTGCACTTGCCATCTATTCTATTCTCCCTCTATGGGGCGTTGTGGACCCCACAAAAATTGCCTGTGTATGTCGGGCTCCTGAAAGTCAGGATTCTGATGTCGGAGAAACGTCCATCAGAATCCCAACCGTCGTGAGTCATCCGGCACTCGTGCTGACATCTGTATGTCTCAGGGATCTGTGTCCGGGATCTTTTTATTTGATGTCTGTCTACCTCTTCCCTTTAGATTGTAAATTCTGATGAGCAGGGCCCTTTTCTCTCATTGGTTTGTCTACCCTGAATTCTACCCTCATCTCTTGCCCAATGCCAATAGCGGCACCAAAGGTTTGGATTTAGCTGTCGCTGCTTTTGTAGGTATTGTATACTAGGGTCTTTCACTGTAACACTAGGTACACGCTACAATGAAATCTTGACTATTTGCCATACTGTAACAACAAATTGGGAAGATTATATATAGTACCCGCAATTGCGCACTTCTGTGCATTGCACGCAACATCTGCTGAATGGCCAATCAGACAATATTGTGTGTGGCACTATGCAGTTTAATGAGGGTTCAAACGATATTATTCTATTGTTAATTACATTGTACATTGTGTAAATGAATTGTGTAATTCATTTAGACTCTGACTATTTATCCAGGAGTTATTGGGTCCCGAGACCCTGCTAATGCTGGAATCTGTTGTATGTTCTGTTTAAGGTGCTGCAGACCTTTTGCAGCATCTTATAAATAAATAATGATAATGATTATACTATACCAAAAAAATTCTCCTTTTTTTCCCTTGTTAAATCACATTTCTCTTTCAATGGTCCTGGTGACACAGCTCAACACTGGGATGTAGGAGGGTCCGAAGGAGCCAGGCACCTATCCTAAAGCTTTAGAGGGTAGGCTCCTCCCCTACTGCATCCCTGGACTCTTCAGTTCGTGTTAGGTGCCCACTGGAGTGGGTGCTATTCTAAAGGGCTGCGGGAGCAGCCGAAGAAATAGAGTAGTTAGGGAATTTTTATTGTTTTATTAACTTTCACCCTAGCTAGGTAGGCACAGTGTGAGGATTCTCATAGTGAATCCTCACACTGCTAGCGCAGCAGGAGCTGACAGAATCGCGTCCTGTGAGCTCACTGTGCACAGGGGAGACGCTGTCTGGCCTCCCTGTGCAGCGCTTTTAGCCTCTTTTAGGAGGCTGCCTGGGCTCCGGAGCATCCTGAAACCGGCTCCACGTTTAGGTGGGGATCATGGGGGACAGGCGCTCCGTGATGGCGGCGGCCATTTTATGCGGAGCTTACACGCTGAGCTCCTGATTGAGAGGACAGCAGCGCTGTGACAGGCATGTTCCAAGTGGTCCCCATTCGAGGGGGAGACACTGGAACTAGGAAATCCTACCTAAGGAGCGGCTGGCTGGGGGTGGTTGGTGCCAAAGGGTCACGGACCCCGCAGCAGCAGGGACTTTTGGTCTCTTCCTTCACTCTGACTTTGGCGCCTTTCAGAACGCTTGCAGCGGAGCTGAGCTGGCTAATTGATCCTGGCAGAGTGACTTGGATTTCCTGGGCATCGCTTCCCCGCAGTTGAAACCAACAGACAGCTAAGTGACTGGGTGCATTGCCTCTGTATAAACGCTTGTACATTGTTTGCACTGTGTATACTGATAGTTATACATTTATCGCTTACATCATGTCTGAGCATCAGGCTGTGGTTTTGGGGGAGGGAGCCCTTAGTGCACTGAGCGCATGCAATGTTTGCACACAAAAGTTTGTCCCTGAGCAGATGGCCAAGGGGGGCTTATGTATTACTTGCGCTGATGTGAGACCCATGGGCAGTGAACCCCATAGGGCTGAGCAGAGTGAACCTGCGTGGGCTAGTGCCCTAGGCAGGTCAGTAAACGCTTGGGTGCAGCTTCTAGACAGGCAGAGTGATGTGTTGGTAGAATCACAGAGACCTATGCCATCATCTCAGCAGTCTTCTGGCTCCTTGCCTCTTACCCAGGCAGATCCTGCGCTTATTCAGGTGATGCAGGATACTGCAAAGGGGATCAACAGGTTCAGTGAAATACTGGACAAAATGGATGATGTGGCAGGGACCCCTAAAAGGTCTTATGCTATGCCTACTGTGGTAGATGAGGAGGAGGGAGCGTATACTGACACCCCCTGGGATCAGGGTGATGATTTTGAAGAGACCTCTGCTGCTGGTATAGAGGATCTTATTGTAGCTGTGAAACAGGCTTTAAAACTGTCTGTGGAGGATAAGACTCCTGTTAAAGGTGTTTTCAAGCGACAGCGGAAGGAGGCTGTTACTTTTCCTTCAGATGAGGGGTTGCAGGAATTATTGGAAGGGGCTTGGAAAACCCTGGATAAGAGGCTACAGATGCCTAAGAGATTCCTTAGTCTGTACCCCATGCCAAAGTCTCATGCTGAACTCTGGGAAAAGGTGCCTGTTGTGGATGCTTCAGTGGCACGTTTATCCAAAGCTACGGTATTGCCTGTACAGGGCGGTGCAGCTTTTAAAGATTCTGTGGATAAAAAGCTGGAGGGTAACCTCAAGGCTATTTTTGAAGGGGTGGGGTTTACCCTACGCCCCCTTATTGCTTCAGCCTGGGTCTCTAAGGCCATGATAGAGTGGGCTGGTGAATTATGCACCATGCTGCAAGCTGACCCTGGTGCTTTGCTTATAGCAGAGAAGATTAAGGCTGCTGCAGAATATGCGGTGGAAGCAGAGGAGGAAGCTCTTAAAATGGCGACCAGAGTGTCCACAGTCTCTATTAATGCCAGGAGAGTGCTCTGGCTTAAGGCCTGGGAAGCGGACAATGAGTCCAAGAAGGCCCTAGAAATGTTAGCTTTCAAGGGAAAGTTGCTTTTTGGTTCTGAGCTAGAGGAAATTATAAAGCAAGCCACGGGCGGCAAGAGTACATTTCTGCCGGCCCCCTCAGCAAAGCAGACATCCAGATTCGCTGCTTTTAGGCCGTCCTTTCGGCCCTCCCCTAGAGGTGGTGCGTCCTTTCGAGGACAGTCTTTCAGGGGAAAGTTTCAGGCCTCTAGGGGCAAAACTCAAAGGTCCAAGTTTGGCTCCTTCCATAAGAAGCCTGCCTCCAAAGGAGAGGACAAACCCTCCGCATGACTGTCAGGGGATAGGCCCGACAGTGATAAAGGTGGGGGGGCGTCTCACACATTTCAGGGACGCATGGGCTTCTCTAGACCAGGATTCCTGGGTCTTAGAGATTATTACCCAGGGTTACAAAATCCCTTTCAGAGGGTTGCCTCCGAAGAGGTTCATCCCCACACCCGTGCCGAAACAGGCGCTCCTTCGCACAGCTCTTATGAGAGCGGCTCATTCCCTTTTGGAAAAAGGGGTGGTTATTCCGGTTCCCAGGGCAGAGTGGAAGAAAGGCTTTTACTCCACGCTGTTCCTGGTGCCCAAACCAGACGGGTCTTTCAGACCAATACTAAACTTGAAATCCTTAAATGTCCATCTATGGGTAGACCATTTCAAAATGGAGTCTTTAAGGTCAGTACTCCTGAGTCTGGACCAGGGAGAATTTTTGGCGTCCATGGATGTCCAGGACGCATATCTGCACGTTCCCATTCACCCGGAACATCAGACCCTGTTGAGGTTTGCTATAGGAGACCTGCATTTACAATTCCGGGCGTTACCCTTTGGGCTAGCGACCGCGCCAAGGGTATTCACAAAGATAATGTCAGTGATGGCGGCGGTGCTGAGGCTCAGAGGAATCACAGTAATACCCTATTTGGACGATCTCCTGTTCAAAGCAGGGTCAGCAGCCATGCTTCAAAGTCACTTGGCAGAGGCCATCAGTTTTTTGCAGGCTCACGGCTGGATTTTAAATTTACAAAAATCTCAGTTGGTACCATCACAGAGGCTTCAATTCTTGGGAGTCATACTGGATACCCATCTCCATCGGGTTTTTCTCCTGGAGGTAAAGGCCAGGGATCTGGTCACTCTAGTGCAGGAGATTCTCAGAGCTCAGAGCTTGACAGTATGGAGGTGCCTCAAGCTCCTGGGGAAAATGGTGGCGTCATTCGAGACGCTTCAATTTGCCAGGTTCCACTCTCGGGTGTTCCAATGGAACATTTTGTCAGCCTGGTCAGGAAACACTCTGACCATGAAGGCGGAGATGATAGTGCTGTCTTCGGACACTCGAGACTCCTTGAAATGGTGGACAGAAGTAGATTCCCTTCAGTGGGGTCGGTCATTACAGACCTGGGACTGGTTGGTAGTAACTACCGACGCCAGTCTCAGGGGCTGGGGGGCAGTAGTCCTGGATCTCAGGCTGCAGGGCCTGTGGACGGCAGAGGAATCAGTGTTACCAATCAACATCTTGGAGCTGAGAGCTGTCTGGAAAGTGATTTCCTTGGCGGGAGACAGGTTATGGAACCTCCCTTTGAGGATTCAGACCGACAATGCCACGCAGGTACACGCAGCAGATTGGCCATGTGGGAGGTGTCCAGAATCTTCCTATGGGCGGAACAGAATGTTCCTGCTGTATCGGCTATATTCATTCCAGGAGTGGAGAATATAGAAGCAGACTTCCTGAGCAGGGAGGAGCTCAAGGAAGGAGAATGGAGCTTACACCCTCAGGTGTTTCACCAGATCACTTTGATGTGGGGAACTCCGGATGTGGACCTGATGGCATCCAGGTTCAACCATCAGGTGCCCAGGTTTTATGCCAGAATGAGAGATCCGCTAGCAGAGGCAGTGGATGCCATGACTACTCAGTGGCAGGGAGATCTTCTTTATGTATTCCCTCCAGTTCCAATGTTAGCGAGACTTTTGAAGAGGATACAGGACCAGAAGGTTATGGTGATCCTTGTGGCCCCGGATTGGCCAAGGAGGTCCTGGTACTCGAGGCTTCAGAGGTTGTCTGTGGACTCATGGCGTCTACCTCTGAGACCAGATCTGCTAAGACAAGGCCCATTCAATCACCTGGATTCGGATCGATTGATTTTGACGGCCTGGCTATTGAAGCCGCCATTTTGAAAAGGAAAGGGTTTTCTGACGCAGTAGTGCAGACTATGATAAAAGCCAGGAAAGCTGTTTCGTCGGCAAATTATTATAGAGTCTGGAAGACTTACATTAGATGGTGTGAGAGGCGAAAAGCTCACACATCTCACTTCAAGTTATCAAGAATGTTGGAATTCTTACAAGATGGGTTTTCATCGGGCCTAAGCCTTCAATCATTGAAGGTGCAGATTTCGGCCTTATCCATCTATTTCCAAAAAAGAGTAGCCATTTTGCCGGAGATTCAAACTTTTTTACAAGGGGTATCCAGACTGAAACCCCCTTACAAGCAACCAGTAGCGCCTTGGGATCTGTCACTGGTTTTGGATTGCCTTCAGAAGGCACCTTTTGAACCTTTAAGGTCGGCTGACTTTAAGTTTCTCACGTGGAAGCTAGTGTTTTTGTTAGCAGTAGCATCTGCTAAAAGAGTGTCAGAGTTGGGAGCCTTGTCATGCAAATCTCCCTTCTTAATTTTTCATGATGACAGGGCTGTTCTGAGAACAGTGCCTCAATTTTTAACGAAGGTAGTCTCTGCCTTCCATTTAAATCAGGAGATAGTTCTACCTGTGTTTCAACCCCCAGAGGGTTCCAAGAAAAGGGACAAGTTGAAGACTTTGGATGTTGTGCGTGCCTTACGCATATATGTGGACAGAGTGAAGAGTGTCAGAAAGACTGACACATTATTGGTACTGTATGACGTACACAAAATTGGTTGGCCTGCTTCTAAGCAGACTATTGCTAGGTGGTTGCGATCTGTGATAGCTTTTGCATACACCAAAGTGGGTAGGCCTGTACCGGCCAGAATTAATGCGCATACCACCAGGTCAGTTGCCACCTCTTGGGCGGTTCGACATGGGGCCACAGCTGAGCAGGTTAGCAGAGCTGCCACTTGGTCATCTGTTCACACATTTGCCAAATTCTATAGGTTCCATGAGTTCGCGTCGGAGGACGCATCATTCGGGCGAGCAGTGCTGAGAGCTGCAGACCTGAGCGTACCCTCCCAAAGGACCGGCTCTGGAACGTCCCAGTGTTGAGCTGTGTCACCAGGACCATTGAAAGAGAAAAAGGGATTTTTGTAAGAACTTACCGTTCGAATCCCTTTCTCTGATATGGTCCTGGTGACACAGCGATCCCTCCCTTACGCTCAGTAAGTATGCCAGAAGTTTCATGATGTTCATGTTAAAATGGTTAAAAGTTAACAGTTTCTGTTATAAAATGTGCATATAATATGTGCAGGCGTTTGTACTGAGTTAATGTATTCCAGTGGCTTTGAAAGATTGAACTGAAGAGTCCAGGGATGCAGTAGGGGAGGAGCCTACCCTCTAAAGCTTTAGGATAGGTGCCTGGCTCCTTCGGACCCTCCTACATCCCAGTGTTGAGCTGTGTCACCAGGACCATATCAGAGAAAGGGATTCGAACGGTAAGTTCTTACAAAAATCCCTTTTATGTAAATGTGACCGTTTCTCTGCAGCGCTATTTGTCTAGTTTGACAACCTACGTGTGTTGCCAAATTGAATTCCGACAACATACGTCAGGACTTGGTGTGTCAGGAAGACTGATAAGTTTGCAGGTTTTTCAGCTTCAGCAGAAAAACATCTGTACACATGGATTCAGATCGTTGTTGTACAAACAGGGTAATATAATTCGAAAAAAACGAATAATCTGGATACTAGTACTTATTCTATTTGTATATTATATTTGTAGAAAATAAATAAGATGGTCAGTATGGTTGATTTTCATACACTCTTCTTAACTTTTTTTTTTTTGCCACTTCTTTGCAGTATCCAATTATCTCTGAATTTGAGGATGAACAAAACTTTTTACCATACGACTTGAAAGAAGACTCTCTGCTGCAGACGGAGGACCCCCAACATGATGTGAGTGGGTAACACTATTCAACAGCGCCTGGCCTAGCTCCCACCCATCCTCAAACTGTGTATATAATGTATGTATTTCTGCTGGAAGCACTACCCCGATGATTCATGTGTATATATAAAATGACATTCCACCCCCACACTCCTGACTAGAGTATCTACTTATAGTAATAATGACACCCTGCACCGTACACCCACCCTGTTTCACTCTCTCCGATGCGTGAATCTCAGGAGGAAAATATAACATGGCAGCAACAAGCTATTTAATATTGACACTCGGTGACTGCATTTTGATTCCTAACAGTGAATCACAGTACTGCACACCATTTCTATCAACATATGGTATGACACTGGATTGAATATGTAATTATTACAGATTATAAGGTCTGTGCCAGCCCCTAATGTTACTGTAGTTGAAGTACACAGTGATAGCAGTGCTTTATCTCCTGCAGTGCATGTAGGAGAAAGGCCTTAACTGTCATTATGGGCAGGAGGTGGAGGGGAGGGGTTGAATTGTGGTTAAAGTCACAGCCTAGCATCTGCAGTAGACTCTGAAAGCTGCTTCTGTGATGCGAATAAGACATTCTAGGGTAGATGTATGAAGCAGTGATAAGGAAGGAGAAGTGATGAAGTGGCTGGTACTTTATCAGCAGCCAATCAGCTCCGTACTGTCCATTTTCAATCCCAGCCTGTAATTTTTTGTCCCAACCAACCAGATTGGGTCGATGATACTAAGGCCCATACACACTGGGCGACTTTGAGCATGTTTGAGCGGCTTTCAGCTCAAAGCCGCCCAGTGTGTATGCCCCAGCGATGAGCGGTGAGTGCTGCTGCGCGCTCCCGCATCATTGCTGGGAAATCCGCTCATCTGCTCATAATACTAGCAGATGAGAGGCTTTGAGGATGGCTTTGCATAGCTCTGCGCTATGCAAAGCTGTCCTCCCCCCTCCGTTGGCGCCGGGCAGGGGGAAAGCCGCTCAGTGGGTATGCACTGAGCAGCTTTCCCCCAGCGATGAACACTATCATTGCTGTCCATACACGCTGGGCATAGTCGCCCAGTGTGTATGGACCTTAACAGTGTGTATCTAGCCTTACTTTAACTATTGGAGGTAAAGGACTTAAAAGTGAATGTTATCTTCTCTTTGGAGTTCCTATTTAAATATATACTCATACTCATGGACAGCTAACAAACCTAAATCCTCACTCAATATAATACATTTTCACACATCTAATATATGACAGCAGTTCAGCTTAGGGGGTATAGTAAAGGCTGATTTAGATCAGGGTTTAAAAATAATATAGCTCCATGAAGATGCTTTCAGACGCCATCCCACAGCATTTCCATGTACATAGTCCCAAAACCAACATGTAGCTATTTTTTTTTTTTTTTTATAAACGTTTTATTGTAGTTTTTTTGAAAATAGAGAAAACAAAACAAATAATAATAAAATACAAATACAGGTAAACTGTTACATCAGAAGAGGTCTCCGGCATGTATTGTACACAGTCTCCGGTCTGCTCATCTCGCAAACTATGAATATAAATTACTAAAGCATATCTTGTCGGTAGTAGACAATGCCACTGTAGAAAGTTTTGAGACTAATACAGGTCTAACTAGGACGGAGAGATGGAGAAGTAACTCAGGGGTGGCCACGTATGTGGTACCCTACCGCCGTTATTTCAAATTGGACTTTTCTCCCAACATAACATAACGTTGGCCATAAACCGCCAACTGAACATTTAAACAAATACGTTGTGTGGTGCTAGCAGACTAAGGATAGGATCTGTGGTGACTGGGGATGTAAAAGGTGGGGGTAAAGACTGGGCATAGAGACGGGCTTGCAGATACATAAAGAATTGGGATCGCGGGAGATGGAATTTGTCGGCCAGTTCTGTGAAAGAGAGAATCTTTCCACCTGGGTCAAAAACGTTGCAGATAGCTGCGATGCCCTTCTGACGCCACTCCAGAAATAAGTGATTATTTAGACCTGGGGCAAAGGACGGGTTGCCCCAGAACGTAGCGTGGGGGCTACTAGTTGGGTTCCTAGCAAATCTTTTATGGATGGTGATCCACATTGTGTATGTTTCTTTGAAAAGGAGGTTGTCTTTTATAACGCTTGGAAGCTTGGTGCGTGGGGTATGGAGCAAGGCTGCTGGAGCAAAAGGGTGGAAGAGGGCACGTTCCAGGTACTTATTGGTGTATAACGACTTGTTCAGAAGCCAATCTGTGGCGTATCTGAAGTGGGCGGCTTGGGAGAAGTTTTGCGCTTGGGGTAAGGCAAACAACATATTGCTATTTTTAAAAATATAGAGACCATCAATTGAATAAGAAAGCCGCAGTGAGGAGTTCATAGGCTGACTTCTGGTTCACCCCACAAAATGAATGCCTTCACAATGGGTCCATTGTATGGGCGGTATTCAATGAGCCTGATTCGCCATGTTTTTATGGCGAATTTGTGCTGTTTGGCGAATTTCTGACTAAAACGGTGAATCACCCTATTCAATGAGCAGATGGCGAATACATTTCAAGGTTTTTTTCGCCATGATTCACCGAGTAGCAATCGCTATCTTTTTATGGTGAAGTGGAATGTGAAAGTGTTTTGTTTTTTACATTTGGTGTCAAAAAATCAGGAATTTTATTCTGAGGAGGGGCATGCTATTTTTATTCATGTGCTGTAAGCACATGAATATATATTTAATAAAAAATTTTTTTTTACACAGCAGCCAGCAGGGGGCGCCGGAGCCGAGCCGCTCATTAGATATTCATATATTCACTGCACCCGATCGTTATCGGGTGTAGTGAATATACATGGTCCCCTGCTGGCACCCCCGGGGGGCAGCCTGTGCTGCCTGGCACCCGGGGAGCCCACCTCCCCCCCACAAACGTTCTGGGGCAGGCAGAGAGACTTCAATCTCTCTGCCTGCCACCGTCCTCAGGCTCCCTGCGGCGTTCGCCGCAGGAGCTCATATTCGCCGGTCAGGGGCAGCGAGCCCCTGACACGTTGAATACCGGAGCCGGCGAGGCTCCGGAACGTGGCGAATGTGCAGCGAATCCTAAACGGGATTCGCTGCACCTCGCTGGTATTCTCATTGAATACCGCCCTATGAATAATCGGAACACAGCAGAGACTAATCATGCATTTAATTGCATGCTTCATTTTTGCATATGGCTAGAAGAATGAACAATAGCTAATAATAGGGCAGATGTGATAAGATTGGTGAAGTGATCAAGTAGAAGGTGATAACATACCTGCCAATATGATCCTAAATGTAATTTTGGTACTTATGTATTATCTGGACTCCCATGTTAAATGCACCCTATTTTTTCATACCCCTACTATCCAGCTACGCATGGAGTTGATTTTATATAGTGTGGTGAGCGCAGCGAGCCACCGTGCCCGAAGCGTGGCGAGCGGACGTGGTCTCATAAGAAAAACGGGAGTCCAGATATTACATAAGTACCGTAATTTTATAGGCTGCAGTTAAAATTTTTTAATTAGGAGCTGATATGAGTGCAATAACTATATTTTTCTCTCCGTAGCTTCAAAACAGCCAAGAAAAGGAGGAGCAACTGGGAGAGATGGTGCGTGCTTGCGAAAAGATGTGCGCAGAGAGGTGTGAGCTACACGAGGAGATAAGTGAGATGGTAAGTGTGCAACATTGCATCGGTAGATAGTACTTGGGCAAAGAGCAAGGTTTCTGTTTTCAAAAAAGAAAGTCTGACAATAGTAAGGTTTGTCTATATTAGAATAAAGGAAGGCCTTGTCACGGGAGATAGGCTGGTTGGGACATCACATGTATGGGAAGGAAGAGAGGGATGGTGAGTGAGAGGGACAACGTCTGTGTGAGATGAAGGCTAGAACTTTCATTTTAATGTGAGAAAAATTTTTTTGAGGATTGATACAACAGTTTTGTTAAGTTATTTATTTAGTTACACACTTCCCATATTTCTAAGCAAACATGCATCAGGTTTTAAATTATTATTATTTTTTTTTTTTTTCTGCATTCCATTTGAAACAGTGTTGCACACAGAACACTTTTGTAATGGAGAGTTTCTGTATATGCCAGCAAATGTTCTAGCAAGACAAATCTTTATTAAAAAAATAAATAGGTCTCTTGAATGAAGTGGGTCATTCACTGGTATTGCTGATATCACTACTAATATGATATGACTACTACCCTATTCCTACATTTTCCTATTCCTAAAGCTGTATACACTCATTGCAGATCCTCTGAGTGTGCAACCTGTAGTAGGCTAGCATACCTCCCAACTTGTGGCCGGAGGAAATAGGGACACTCACGCGGCGAAGCCGCGCGAGCGCCCGAAAAGGGGGCGGAGCGTACGCAAATGAGGGCGCGGCTTATGCTAATTAGCCGCGACCTCATTTTCATACGAGAATAGACGCTGTGCGCATGCGCACAGCGTCTATTCTACTAGATTGGGGGGTCTCCCAACTGCCACCCCCCGCAGCGGGACAATGCCTGCCGCGGGTGGGACAGAGGGACAGTACCCGAAAATCGGGACTGTCCCTCTAAAATCGTGACAGTTGGGAGGTATGGGCTAGCTCAGTGTGTGCTTTCTTCAATGGCATCGGAAGGTCGTACATGGCATTTTTCAAGCAGGATATAAATCAGATCTCTTGATCCGACCATTTCAGGGGGTGTTTAAAGCCATTTATATACCCATGCAATAAACCGGCAGCTTGTTTTCATAGGTGTGTACCCACTTTTTCTCTTTCTCTTAAGCAGACCTTCCAAATTCTTAAATCTGGACCTCCATTAAATATCAAAGGTGCCCACGCACCTATAGATTTTATAACCAGTCCAATCTCTTACATTTTTCTTTTGAAATACAGAACACTCCTGGCCAAACAATATCATACACACACACACACACAGAACAATTGAGTGAATGCTCAGAGGGTTAGATGGGTCGTTTCAGGACTGCAAATCTGTTCAAGCAAAAATCCTGTGTATGTTTATTTCAAAGCTCTAATCATGTATATAGTTTAGAAATTGGTTTGTAAGATCTCACCAGTGCATTGAAACTGGGCTATATATAAAAGAGAGAAAAGGCTGTTTGTATGTCAGATAGACGATGGATTGTTTGTATAGAAGAAGGTGAAGGTGATTGTGGGAGACTGGAGCGATGATGGATAAACAAGAAAGCAGTGAGATAGGAAATGTGTGGGAGGAGAATGAAGAAAGCTTATGAGATTAAAGTTGGTGCGTATGAGCAAAGCAATAGCTCGGCTACAAAGCAAAGAATGCGGAGTATGGGAGCAGGGCAGGAAGCTGAGCCACTTACCAGCAGCTGATACAGAAGATAATGCCCAACAGGAAACAGTCCTGTGCATTGTATAGAAGAAGGTAGGAAGCTGGCATGACAGGTCATATGGAAGAACAAAATATTTCTGTGAAAAATTAGAAAGTACTGTATGTCACTGTAACAAGGATCCTCCTTAAATCACCTCTACTTCTAGCCTGGACATTATTTTATATATTGGACATATTAATAACATTTTGTTAAATTCGCTATGGTTTCAACCCACCCATAGCTGCGCACAATCTTCTCAACCCACCCATAGCCGGGCGCACAATCTTCTCAACCCACCTATAGCTCTCACTGGCATCTGGGGCGACATACACACTCATGCAATAGAGATACACCCACGCACTATCTCATAACACACTGACACATTTCCACACAGTACCCTTAACATACATAGGACAGGAAGAAATCGATTTCATGTGCCTGCCCCAGCACAAGCATTGTTTGGCTAGCTTAAAGCAAACATCCCAACAGTGCGTTGATCTGTGGCAATGACTGTGAACGGAGATTCTGTTTCACGATTCTCGTCTGTGAAAATAAAACAATATATTCAGTTGAGGCGCTTGAGAAATCAGAGGGTTAAAAAAAGATGGTGGTGCAGTGAAGAAAAGTATTATTGGCCTCAACAAATCTTTATATATATATATATATATATATATATATATATATATATATATATATATATAACTTGTTTGGCGGCCTGGCACTCGCCCAACGGGGTACAGTTGCCTGGGTGCCTTCCGGACACAGTGAATAGCAAAAAAGACTCACAACAGCGGCACTCTACAGGAACTTTTCAGCGTGTATTTCAAAAACCAAAAACCAACGTTTCGGGGCCCGTGGTGTCCCTTTGTCAAGGTGTGGGTCACACCTTGACAAAGGGACACAAGGAGACATAAGGAGACATATATGTATATGTCTCCTTATGCCGGCACTCTGATTCAACAACTGCTCCGGTGCTGGGTCCACACAATCCATACACTTCCAATAGAGAAAGCACTCGGAGACTGTATAAGTACAATACAACTGTATTTACGTGGTTAAGTACTTTCGGCAGCGTACTGCCTTCCTCAGAACCTCCTACAGCAATCACATAGAACAAACATTGCACATATATACCCCCAAGACCTTACCTGTCAGCAGCGTCTCCCGCCGCGTGCACCGTCTCCCGGAAGTCTTCTCAGCTGCACTTCCGGTCTCCGCAACAGCGTTGCCATGGTGGCAGCAAGCTTGCTTTCCACCAGCTTCCAACTGTGCGTCCCACCGCCTTAGACAGCCGAGACAGGCTGGGCAGGGTTTGGTAACCACGCACTCTGCGGGGGTCAGCATGCCACACAGGTGATCTAAGGTGCAACACAACATACAACAATGGTGTTTAATACATTAAAAAACAGCGTTTGATATAATTAAAGGAAAATAAAAAAAAAGTATAAAAACGTAAAAAAAACGTGAAAAAAACATATAAATTAGACAATAACAGAGAATCTGCCACTGGTTAATAGCCAATAATACAGGTGAGTTTATACAAGACTGTTCCAACTGATCTTGTCATTGAGGCCACCTGGCTTGGTGGTCCCTAAGCGCAAGATCCATTGGGACTCTCGTATAAGTAAAGCCTTCGCTCTGTCTCCTCCACGATTCGAGACAGGGATTTGATCTATCATAAAGTACTTCAGATCCTCAAGCACATGGCCAGCGTCCCTAAAATGTCTAGGGACAGGCTGGTCTATGTCCTTACCTCTTAGGATCATGCTGATAGAGGACCTGTGTACCCCCATCCTTTCTTTAAATTTCCTAATTGTTTGACCCACGTAGTATATGTGGCACGGACATGTGACCACATACACGACATGAGTTGAGTTACAATTAAGAACCTGACGGATATCATACATTTTGTCTAAGTGGGGATGTTTAAATGATCTCCCTGCTACAAGAAATTTGCAGGTAACACAAAGACATTTATAGCAGCCGGGGGGTTTTCTGGTCACATTAGGTAGACACACATTGTTATTGGTCACGTCTGCATGGACAAGACGATCCCTAAGGTTCCTTCCCCTCCTGTATGCCAGTAGAGGTCTGACACCTGTTAGGGAAGGCAAGTCCCGATCAGTGCCAACAATGGGCCATAATGCTTTCATGGCACGGCCTAAGATAGGGCTGGCCGTAGTGAAATCACTAACAAAAGGGATGGTTTTGCTCGGTTGTTTAATTTTAGTGGCAAAAAGTTCCTGTCTGTTTTTAGAAAGAACGGTGGCTTTTTGTTTAAGAAGGAGCTCAGTGTCATAACCCCGGGCCTCAAACTTCACAACCATCTTATCCAACTCTTCAGGAATGAGTTCCTCACGGTTAGTAATACGTGCCACCCTCATCATCTGTGATAGAGGGAGGCCTCGTTTTAAGGCTGGAGGATGGTGGCTGGTGGCCCTAAGTAACGTGTTTCGGTCAGTCTCCTTGCTATGCACACACGTTTGAAATTTGCCTGTCTCCAGCAAAATCGATACATCGAGGAAATTTGCTCGAGCCACATCATATGTGAAAGTGAATTTAATAGGAAAATCCCTATCATTAAGGTCAGCCATCAGTTTAGTAAATGACTGTACTCCCCCGGACCATAGCATGAAGATATCATCGATGTATCTCGTATACATAATAATGTTACGAGATACATCGGGATCAGAGAAGAACATATCCTGCTCTACCATGAACATGTAGACGTTCGCGTACGTGGGTGCTACGGATGACCCCATAGCACACCCACGCCGCTGGAGGTAGAAGGATCCGTCAAACAGAAAGAAATTTCTGATAAGGGTGAGTTCCAACAAAGTTAGGTACAATTGATGATCAAAAGTTCTGGAATCCAGATTTGCTTCAAGGAAAATCCTCATAGCTCGTAGTCCCCCTTCATGGGGGATGGAGGTATATAAGCTGTTGACGTCGAGGCAGCATAACAGCGTGCCTTCTGGGATGGCGGGCAGTTGGTCCAATTTCTGTAAGAATGTGGTGGTATCCTTGAGAAACGTGCTCTGTGACAGCAATAGTGGCTGGACAATGCTGTCCAGCAACCTAGATACAGGCTGCATTAACGACCCACGGGCCGAAATAATTGGCCTACCAGGGGGCTTGGAGCTGTTTTTGTGCAGTTTTGGCAACGTATATATAACGGGCACGATAGGGTGGATGACCTGTAGTGTTTGATGAACCTTAGATGGAATAAGGTTGTTATTCAAAGCATTTTGCAAAATGCTAGTGAGTTCTTTATGATACACGGGGGTGGGGTCTGACTTCAATTTGCAGTAGACATCAGCATCATTGAGCTGAGAGAGGATTTCAGATTTGTAGTCCTCAATGTTCTGGACTACGATTGCGCCCCCCTTGTCCGCAGGCCTGATGCAGATAGTTTTGTCCATCTCGAGGGATTTAAGGGCTTGTACTTCCAGCTTGGTAAGGTTTGGGCTAAGTTTGTACGGTGTCGCCAAATACCTATGAGCTGAGTCATCTAACAATCTGTTGAACGTCTTGATCAATGAATTGTTCGATATAGGGTCAAAAGACGACCTGCTGTTTTTATTTAAAAATGCATCAAAAACAGTCACCGTTCGATTGTCAGGTTTATTTTGAAAATGCTCCTTAAGCCTCAAGCGCCTGGAAAACTGATGTAGGCTCATTTTCCAGTTGAACTCATCATGGCCATTGGTGGGGACGAAACTGAGTCCTTTATTTAATACTTGTATCTCAGTGGCTGATAAGATTTTATTCGATAAATTGAAGATTAGGTCTTTGTCACCACTCCGGTTTTGAGGGCCCCTCTTGTTTTGACCCCCCCTCCGGGTGGGAGCATATTTTTGTTTGCAGCCCCCCGGGCCCTCCGACCCGAAGGGCCTGGAGCGGGTTTTCCCGGGTCGTCCACCTCCGAAAATAAAAAATCACTGTCACTACTGGTTTTGTTCTGATCACCTCTCGGTGCCCGTTGTCTGGCCTGCCAAGGCCTGCGCCTCCTTCCTTGTCCCTGGAATGGGGCAGAAGAGTCGCTCACTCCATATAGCCATGGATATACCTTATTCTCCTCATAATCATTGTCCACAGCCATTTTTTTGTTACGTTTGAAGCAAAGCAATTCAGTGCGATACTGGTTGCATTGAGTTTCCAGTTTTGTCAGCCAATTGCTATCTTTATCTTCTTGCAATATATTGATACATTCCTTCTCCAGGTTAGAGATCTTAATGCGAGTAAGCTCCAACTCTCTATTCGCCTAGTGGACTACCAGAATCATCAGATCATAGGCACATTTGTTTAGGATCGCGATCCAGCGGCGGGTGAAGTCAGGATTGCTCCTGCCTATGGTCGGTATGTTTCTAACCCTAAAGCCGCGGGGGATCTTGTGGTCGCGATAATAATTTGATAAAGAAATACTATGCAATTGATAGTCTATCTCACGTTTCTTGGCTTTGAGCAGTTGGAAATAAGCGTCCTCAGCATTATATCCCGGATCTGTATGATCCACCGTTTCCTTGGAGAGGATCCTTTCAATCTCAGCAGAAGAAAAGCTAAATGTTTCATCAACCGGTGTAGGTGTGGGTCCCAAATTGCAGCCTGCGCCCTGGGTTGGAGTAGAATCAGTGTCCAGCTCCATGCTGTACACCAGCAGCTCCCAAGGAGTATCACAGCACACAGAAAAATAGTGGTTTAAAAACAGCAAACACCATGCAGCCGACTGCTGACACAGTGAATGAAAACAGGATGTTGCTTGAAGTACAATCGCTGTGCAAAAAAGCTTGTGCTATTTTCAAAGTTCAATTTCGCAACACAAATATAGGTGCCTTGCAACTCAGTAACGCCTTGCAGCGTCTCCCATTTGCATATGTCTCCTTATGCCGGCAGTCTGATTCAACAACTGCTCCGGTGCTGGGTCCACACAATCCATACACTTCCAATAGAGAAAGCACTCGGAGACTGTATAAGTACAATACAACTGTATTTACGTGGTTAAGTACTTTCGGCAGCGTACTGCCTTCCTCAGAACCTCCTACAGCAATCACATAGAACAAACATTGCACATATATACCCCCAAGACCTTACCTGTCAGCAGCGTCTCCCGCCGCGTGCACCGTCTCCCGGAAGTCTTCTCAGCTGCACTTCCGGTCTCCGCAACAGCGTTGCCATGGTGGCAGCAAGCTTGCTTTCCACCAGCTTCCAACTGTGCGTCCCACCGCCTTAGACAGCCGAGACAGGCTGGGCAGGGTTTGGTAACCACGCACTCTGCGGGGGTCAGCATGCCACACAGGTGATCTAAGGTGCAACACAACATACAACAATGGTGTTTAATACATTAAAAAACAGCGTATGATATAATTAAAGGAAAATCAAAAAAACGTATAAAAACGTAAAAAAACGTGAAAAAAACATATAAATTAGACAATAACAGAGAATCTACCACTGCCACTGGTTAATAGCCAATAATACAGGTGAGTTTATACAAGACTGTTCCAACTGATCTTGTCATTGAGGCCACCTGGCTTGGTGGTCCCTAAGCGCAAGATCCATTGGGACTCTCGTATAAGTAAAGCCTTCGCTCTGTCTCCTCCACGATTCGAGACAGGGATTTGATCTATCATAAAGTACTTCAGATCCTCAAGCACATGGCCAGCGTCCCTAAAATGTCTAGGGACAGGCTGGTCTATGTCCTTACCTCTTAGAATCATGCTGATAGAGGACCTGTGTACCCCCATCCTTTCTTTAAATTTCCTAATTGTTTGACCCACGTAGTATATGTGGCACGGACATGTGACCACATACACGACATGAGTTGAGTTACAATTAAGAACCTGACGGATATCATACATTTTGTCTAAGTGGGGATGTTTAAATGATCTCCCTGCTACAAGAAATTTGCAGGTAACACAAAGACATTTATAGCAGCCGGGGGGTTTTCTGGTCACATTAGGTAGACACACATTGTTATTGGTCACGTCTGCATGGACAAGACGATCCCTAAGGTTCCTTCCCCTCCTGTATGCCAGTAGAGGTCTGACACCTGTTAGGGAAGGCAAGTCCCGATCAGTGCCAACAATGGGCCATAATGCTTTCATGGCACGGCCTAAGATAGGGCTGGCCGTAGTGAAATCACTAACAAAAGGGATGGTTTTGCTCGGTTGTTTAATTTTAGTGGCAAAAAGTTCCTGTCTGTTTTTAGAAAGAACGGTGGCTTTTTGTTTAAGAAGGAGCTCAGTGTCATAACCCCGGGCCTCAAACTTCACAACCATCTTATCCAACTCTTCAGGAATGAGTTCCTCACGGTTAGTAATACGTGCCACCCTCATCATCTGTGATAGAGGGAGGCCTCGTTTTAAGGCTGGAGGATGGTGGCTGGTGGCCCTAAGTAACGTGTTTCGGTCAGTCTCCTTGCTATGCACACACGTTTGAAATTTGCCTCAAATTCACACTCACCCAATCCACATAGCAGATAGCAGGCAGAAGAGGCAAAATGAGACCAGCACTCGTTTGTAGATGAAAAAAGTACTCTGTATTAAAGGAAACGCATGGTTATACAGACAGTACAGGCAGCTGACCCACTGTCTGTATAACCGTTTTTTCATCTACAAACGAGTGCTGGTCTCATTTTGCCTCTTCTGCCTGCTATCTGCTACGTGGATTGGGTGAGTGTGAATTGTATTTAACCCTTTATGGACCCTGCACCAATTGGATCACCACATAGTGAGTGCCTTCCTGCCTTTTCCTCTCTCTCTCTCTCTCTATATATATATATATATATATATATATATATATATATATATATATATATATATATATATTTATATTTATATTTATATATATATATATATATATATATATATATATATATATATATATATATATATATATATGATATCGATCAGGCGGCACTCCCGGAATTTGGTGAAAACAAATGTGGTTTTATTCTTCCAACATGTTTCGGGCTATTGCCCGTCCTCAGGGAACAACCTTATACACTCAGTGAACAAATTATATAGTTCAGTACAAGAAAAAAGCAACACCCCCTTCCGGTGCGTTCCCGCCCACAGACACTTACCCGCGGCCTCCCGGCCTGTGTATCCCCCTCCGCCATGAAGCCGCCGTGTTGCACTGTGGGGAAGCCATCCGGAGGACACCGTCTCTTCCGGCTCTGTCCTCTGACGTCATTCCCCCGTCCTGCACTGCGCTCGAGGCTTCCGGGGTACCAAGCCTCATTTTGGCTGCCGCTGTCAGAAATCTGTGTGCGTGAACCTGTAAGAAATCAAAACAATTAATAAAACGTCATATAAAATAGCACACCATGTGGAATACATATTTAAGAGGCTTAAAATAAGCCAGATAAGAGGCCAAAAAAGCTGGCCATATAAAATCGTGAACCTAATTAAAGACATACACACATCTAAAAAAAGCATGAAAAATATTAAAAAGGTACAGAATACTGGTCCTCTATTCTTATCACTAACAGTACATAATATATTAATCCTAGTACTTTTTGTGTTACATATATAGCTTAGAGGCCTGTTTATCAACTGTGCGTCTCCCAGATATTTAATTATTATTTACTTTTTATTTTAATTTTAAAGAAAACTTTGTAGGCCATGTTGTTCATTTAAGCCTCTGGGAGCAATGGTGTCAAGCCTGAAGATCCATCTAGCTTCTGCTTGTAACAGGAGCTTTCCTCTATTTCCTCCTCTCACTGTAGGTGGGATATGATCCACTATTTTCGACCTAATACTGGCTATACTGTGTTTAAACAGTGCACAGTGTCTCGCCACTGGTTGATCGCTGCTGCCAGCACTCAGTGCCTGTCTGATGGCATGGCGATGATTTGCCATTCGTTCCTTAAACTGGCACTCTGTCTTGCCCACGTAGTACAAACCACATGGGCAAGACAGGACATATACAATGAACCGAGTAGAACAGGTCACTGAGTGCTTAATGGCAATTTTACTGCCATTGTGAGGGTGACTGATTGTGCTCCCAACCAACATGGAGCTGCAGGTCGTGCACCCTACACATCTATAGCAGCCTTTAGGGCGTGTCATAAAATGTGCTGGTGCCTTCTTTTTGTTTAAATTGGTGACATCCACCTTTACCAGGATATCGGCCAGATTTTTTCCTCTTTTATACGCTGGCATTATTCTGGAATCCTTTAAACTTTTTAAATATATATATATATATATATATATATATATATATATATATATATATAATGAGAAAGCGCTCTCTAGTGTAATAGGTAAGTAAATTCACTGTGGATAGTGCTAAATATGCTTAAAATGTGTACCATGTGATGGAAGAATTTGTGAAATTTTTAGCACTTCTTTGGTTATCAGGATCTCCCCGGATGGTATCAAGGATGGACCTTCTAATCAGTCTCCAAATGGGTCCACACAGTGACAATCCAGTGTATGTGCAGTGGTATATGATAAAAGGAAAAAACTCCAATTAAAATTAATGAAGGAGATTAATAAAGTGCATATAATACATAAAAAAAAACAATATAGCTTACATGAATTAAAAGATCGTGTACAGTATCTTTTAATTAATGTAAGCTATATTTTTATTTTTTATGTATTATATGCACTTCATTAAACTCCTTCATTAATTTTAATTGGAGTTTTTTCCTTTAATCATATACCACTGTACATACACTGGATTGTCACTGTGTGGACCCATTTGGAGCCCGGTTAAAAGGTCCATCCTTGATATCATCCGGGGAGGTCCTGGTAACCAATGAAATCCTAAAAAGGTCACTTTATTTTGATGAGCCTAAATTATTACATCACATGGTAAGCATAGTAAGCACTATCCAGGGTGAATTCACTTACCTATTACACTAGAGAGCGCTGTTTCTCATTATATTTTAGTATCTTACGTCTTGAGACAACACAACAACTGCCTATAAGGAGAACAACCAGCTGCCACCTGTTACTCAGGACTGTGTTTTAGGAGAAGGAACATTCCATTTTTTTCTAAAAGAGACTGAGACTCACAAACCAGACCGACTAGGGTTGAAGAGCATGACAGTACCCCTTTTATATATATATATATATATATATATATATATATATATATATATATATATATATATATATATATATGTATATACACAGTCCCAAATTGACCGGCACTCTGATGTACAAGTCTTGATAAAAGGGCCAAAGCCCTGAAACGTTGGCTAAGGAGACGTTTGTCTGTCTTTTTTCTTCTGAGTGACATCTATTTGGGATACTGTGTATATACATATATATATATATATACACACATATATATATATATATATATATATATATATATATATATAAATAAATAAAATTTTCTACTTTTTCAAATAATTTTTGATACAACCATAAAAACAGCTTCCAACAGTCTGTCGCTATAGTCAACAGGTGTCAAGTATAAAAACGAGAAAATTCAGGCGCAGATGAATGAAGTATGTCAGGAATGTAACCGGGTTTATGAGCCCAATCACATTTATATATCTCTATTGATACTTTATGTTCATGACATAATTCATATGTGCAATATTTAGTGTCTAATCTTGATGATTCAGTTAACTCCAGCTGCTCCCAATTAGTTTACTGGAACACTAAAACAAGCAACACAACATACACAGAAAGCGCTGGGAGTAGGTACATATATGCAAGAATTTATTGCAGTTAAAAAACAAACATTAATAAAATTTCAGCTAAAAAAAGCCATCTATTTGATAATATGGTTTTGCAATCTCATAACCTGATTACCTTTAATAGGTCACAGTCCATATTCTAACAATATTGTCCTTCGTATAGGACTCCTTGATCTTTGTATTCCTGAGTGGTAGGTAGTGTCCTGTTGTTGTTGTTGTTAGATATAGTTGTATTGAACCGGCCACCAGAATTGTTTATATATTCCAAAGCCGGTAGAGCATAGAGGGGGGGGGGGACGGAGACATAGTGGGGGGGGGGACGGATACATAGACAAAGTCCTGGGACATAACAAGGGTATAATCGGGGGTAACTCTCAGGGTGCATCAGGAATGTCATGTAATAAAATGTTATGTTGTAACAGTCACGTTACCCCATTACAGTTCTTAGGTACAGATGATCTTAGTATACGGGAAGGAGGGAATGACAGAGGAAGAATTCCCGGAACTATGGAGAGGGCAGGCAGTGTGCATGGTGGGGAGGCCTGTAGAGAGTCTATTGAAGGGGAGAGGGGAAAGAGGAAGCTAGTAAAGAATTCAAATGGGTCCTGGGGTGAAACTAATCACAATATTAGAGCCATATCTAAAAATAAACATAAATTAAAATGCTTACTGGCTAATGCAAGAAGCTTAGTGAGTAAAATCGGGGAGCTTGAAACGGTGATCAGTAGGGATGACTACGACATCTTTGGTATTACAGAAACATGGTGTAATGAGTCGCATGACTGGGCATTAAACATGGAGGGATATACACTCTACAGGAAAGACAGGGAAAATAGAAGGGGCGGGGGTGTGTGCCTATATGTAAATAATAACTTAACATCATGTGAGAAAAATATGAGCACAGACCTGGAAGACGACAACTCGGAGACAGTGTGGGCAGAGATAACCGACAATAAGAAACCAAAAAACAAATTTATAATAGGGGTATGCTATAGACCACCAAATATAAATGAAAGGGAAGAGTCTCTTCTTTTAAACCAAATCAAACAAGCATCAAATCAGGGTCAGGTATTAATTATGGGGGATTTTAATTAACCCGACATTGATTGGGAAAACGAAACAGGTAAATCAGCAAGAAGCAGTGGGTTCTTAAGCTTACTTAAAGACCAGTTTATTACACAAACGGTAGAAACTCCAACTCGTGATGAGGCGCTCTTGGACTTAGTATTAACAAATAACAGACTTAGTTTCAAACACAAAAGTAATTGAACAATTAGGGAATAGTGATCACAATATGGTTTCACTGGAAATCAACTTCAGTAAATTACATCAAAAAGGATCTGCAAAAATACTAAACTTCAGAAAAGCGAACTTTGAATTATTCAGGGAAGCCCTAACAGGAATTGGGTGGGAAACGGTTATGGAGGGAAAAAATGCAGAGGAAATGTGGGATACTCTAAAAAAGGTGCTTGATTCACTAACTATTGAATACATTCCTAAAGTAACTAAAGGTAAATTCAACAAAAAAAAGCCACCATGGTTGGACAAAGAAGTAAGGTCAGCTATCAAAAATAAAACCAGAGCCTTTAAATTCTATAAAAATAACTTGAATGAGGAGGCGTTCACAAAATACAAAGAATCAAACAAAACTTGTAAAGGGGTAATCAAAGCAGCTAAAATATTATATGAAGAGTGCATAGCCACTGAAAGCAAAACCAACCCAAAGAAGTTTTTTAAATACATAAATAGTAAACGTTTAATTAAGGAAAACATAGGCCCACTAACTGATACTAGTGGAAAAAGTGTTACTGAGGACAAGGGAAAAGCAAAACTGTTAAATGAGTTCTTCTCATCAGTATTTACTAAGGGAGAGCAGACTGTGGAACGAACATTTACCACAAACGGGACAAATAAGCCAGATCTCATTGTGGATTTCACGCCGAAGGAAATAATACTGAGGCTAAGCAAACTCAAAACAAATAAGTCACCAGGGCCAGATGGGATTCATCCGAGGGTATTAATGGAATTAAGGGATGAACTAGCTACCCCCCTACATTATATCTTTAGCAAGTCACTATCGTCAGGTATAGTACCAAAAGATTGGAGAATAGCAGAGGTAGTGCCAATATTCAAAAAAGGAAAAAAGGAAGATCCCGCTAATTATAGACCCGTTAGTTTAACATCAATTGTGGGTAAACTATTTGAAGGATTTTTAAGGGATGGTATCCAGGAATATTTAGATCATCACCGTCTACTCAGTATTAACCAACATGGGTTCGTGAAAAATCGTTCATGCCAAACTAATCTACTAGGGTTCTATGAAGAGGTTAGCAAAAACCTCGATAATGGAAATGCTGTAGATGTGATTTTCCTAGATTTCGCTAAAGCATTTGATACTGTCCCACACAAGAGATTGATTAATAAAATGGAGAACCTAGGATTGGGTGAAAATATCTGCAGATGGGTAGGGAATTGGCTATGTAATAGAGAACAAAGAGTGGTTGTGAATGGTGCCGTATCAGATATGATACCGGTACTAAGTGGAGTGCCCCAGGGTTCGGTTATGGGGCCCATTTTGTTTACCATTTTTATTAACGATATTGGGATAGGGTTACTCAGCAATGTATCCATCTTTGCGGACGATACAAAACTTAGCAAAGTCATCAAATCACCAGAAGATGTCACCATGCTTCAAAATGATCTTGCAATTCTAGATGAGTGGGCAAAAAAATGGAAGATGAGGTTCAATGTAGATAAATGTAAGGTTATGCACCTTGGGAGACACAACCAGTGTGCAAGTTACAACCTTAGCGGAGAGGAACTGGGTAATTCCATACTTGAAAAGGATCTAGGAGTCCAAATAGACAGCAATCTAGGATGTAGTGCCCATTGTAATGTAGCTACAAAAAAGGCCAACAAAATTCTGGCATGTATTAAGAGGGGAATGGAAACTAGGGACTCAAGGGTAATTATGCCACTATATAAAGCATTGGTGAGACCTCACCTAGAGTACGGAGTACAGTTCTGGGCCCCACACTATAAAAAGGACATCATAGAATTAGAAAAAGTCCAAAGGCGAGCAACAAAGCTTATTAGGGGAATGGAGAATTTAAGCTACGGGGAGAGATTAAGCAATTTGGGACTATTTACATTAGAAAAGAGACGTTTAAGGGGGGACATGCTCAACATGTACAAGTATATCAAGGGCCAATATAAGGAACTGTCACACACCCTATTTTCTACTAGAAAGGAATCTAGGACGCGAGGGCATGAGTATAGATTAGAAGAAAAAAGATTTCATTCAGCTAGTAGAAAGAATTTCTTTACGGTCAGAACAGTCAAACTCTGGAACTCTCTTCCCAGAGAGGTGGTAACGGCTGGCTCATTAAATGCGTTCAAGGCAAAGTTGGACAAACATTTACTGGAGAAAAACATCCATGGGTACAAATAAGAAATATAATTTGTCTGTAAAATACCAGAACCTACCAAATCAGCAATGGATATCTATACCAGGTTGAACTAGATGGACGCAAGTCTTTTTTCAGCCTTACCTACTATGTAACTATGTAACTATGTAACTCTCACCCTCGGCCACTTGATAATTCCTCTGTGGGGACCACAGTAGCTCTGTACCGAACAGCCGCCGGACTCTCACACTGGTTATTACGTCCAGCCACCAGTGTGTCAGTCAGCCCGCTGTGTAATATACATGAACAATCCTATCAATTTCGCAATAATGCACCTGTACGTACCGCTATTGATGATGTGCTGCCCGTCCGTGCAGACCTCCTAGCCACGCGGATCCCACGTCTTGGTCACGTCAATGCGACTAGATTTATATGGTTCCAATGTTTGACAAGAGCTGACCGTCTCTCGAGGAAAGAAAAAAACAGACTGATCTGTATAGAGTGCTTATCAGGGCTGATTCCTCAAAGTGAGCTGCTGCTGTGGCGGTTAGTCAGACCCCTAATTAATGGAAAAGGAAAAATAATAACATGCAGCGCTCAATAGATAGTGTGAATGGATATTTCAATAAAAAGCATTTAATTATAACATAAAAACACAAAGCACATTAAAAGCAATAATTTGATTTATAGCATTGGGACCTGAATGGGTGTAGGTGGGGTAAACCTGCTTGGGACAGTCAGAATTCCTGGAATGGAGTCCAATTGTAATCCAAATGAGCCCAGGTGGGCCAGGGAGTCACTGTGGGTATCCCACTCAATATGGATGGATGTTGTCCAAAATGTTCCCTCTACATTGGGATATGCCAAGATGACCGCTGGAGGCTTTCCAATCCAATGGGGGGATAGATAGCCACAAGGTTTCCTCAGTCCCTGCACCAATGTGTGGAGGTACAGTCCAGGATTAGTCCAAAGATAGGGAATCCTGTGAGTGGTAACGTCCAGATTATTGGGCAGGTGAAGGGGTAAAAACAATTCAGGTCCCAGTAAGCACCAACGCGTTTCGCTGTCTCTAAGGGACAGCTTTTTCAAGGTTGAGTCTCTCGAGGAATGCTGCTTGGTATAGCAAGTGTTGAAGCCGGCCCGGGAAATGGTACAGGTGGTCGGTCTTGAACATTAGCGTGGTAAATCAGGTATAGAGACACTTTTACACATTTCTCTGCATCCAATAAATGGCGGTTTCCTCAGAAGGTGAGGTGTCAAATATATAATGAATCTAAAATAGAAACAGGTCAATCAAATATCACAATAAGTTACAAAATATAAAACAAAAAAAGGGGGGGGGTGATACAAAGTTAACATATAGAAATCGGTAAATCTTTTATATTTATAATATTAGTTGACAAATATATATTAAAGTCTCAGAAATGTATCAGTTTGGCCTTATATTGTCTGCTATATCAGATATTGAGGATGAAGTTGTGAGTTTTGTTATTTTCTAGTCAGAAAGTGTTATTTGCTAAGTATCTGTACCATCAAATCAGAAATAGTGTTGCTGGACCTACTGCAATATGTACGATCAATGTAAATAACAGATTGCTTGTCCAAAGTCATTGGACATTTGCACTTTTATTATTATATAGTACCAATTAGCAGACGAGCGCTTCAGCCCATCTTTCTGTTTGTAATTACAGATGACAGAGAACGGGTGTGGATCAGTTGGTCAATAGCAAGTTGTTAGACCGTCATTAGGTCGACAGGGTCATTAGGTCAACAGGGTCATTAGGGCGACATGGGTTAGGTCGACAGTCAAAAGGCTGACATGGGTTTTTTCACTACTTTTTGACCCGAATGTCGACATGGACACAGGTTAAAGTGCACCGTGTCCCCTCGCATGGCTTGCTGCGCTCGCTATTTTATTCTCCCACCATGCACTAGTGGATGGTAGGGCATTAAATACCACCTGTCGGCACATGTCGGCTAAAAAAAAAACAGTGAAAACCCCCATGTCGACCTTTTGACTGTCGACCTAATGACCCCGTCGACCTTCCTGCATGTCGACCTAGACACATGTTGACCTAAATGCATGTCAACCTAATGATGTTGACCTAATGACTGTCTAACAACTTGCTGGTGACGCAATGACCGTATCCCCAGAGAACAGTAGCTTGCATTTAGCTGCATGGAAAATATAAATAGAATAGCAGATATCTCACTTTCTGTTATGGCAGAGGAACGTTTACGGACACATTTGCATCAATTCTTAACCTCAATGTATAGAAAGTTGGCAACTTCCCCAATCCATGCTTCATGATCTACTTCTTATTCCACAATAGCACAGACAATGCCAGTCCAACCTATTATAACTGTAACATTTGGTGGTATGTGCTTGTTTGTGAAGGTGTTCTTTTTATATTTCAATACATCATATGTTAGTTAATGGATCTATTAAAATATCATATTCAACCACTTAAAATGCATGATGAATGGCAAACACATGATGGCTGCACTATCATATATTCAACACATTTAAGGGCCAGATGTATCAAGCTTCAAAAGTGATAACATGGAGAGTGATAAACAGCCAGCCAATCAGCTCCTACCTGCCATGTCACAGGCTGGGTTTGAAAAATAACAGGTAGGAGCTGATTGGCTGACTGTTTATCACTCTCCATGTTATCACTTTTGAAGCTTGATACATCTGGCCCATAGTGAACATTCTCCGTACCCTACCCTCCACTGCTCCGGTTGTTCTCATAGCTGCCATTTTAAGGTGGCACCTGAAATTGTTTTGGGGGTTCTGAGCCCCAGGAAAAATTGCTTAAGGCAGGTATGTCCAAACTGTGGCCCTCCAGCTGTTTTGAAACTACACATCCCAGAATGCCTTGCCATAGTTTTAGCATTCCCTAATAGCAAAACTGGGCAAGGCATGATGGGACTTGTAGTTTCACAACAGCTGGAGGGCCATAGGTTGGACATGCCTGGCTTAAGGGTGTCAATGGCGATTTAATATGACCAAAGAAACAATAAGTGAAAAGCGCGAGTTACGTATTAAGTCCGTAACCAGCGTACCCTTTATGCCTAACTACGTGCGAACAAAACGTAGCGCAGCGTAGCGTACCTTTATCGTGTATTATACACCAAAGAACCAATACCTTAATAAGAGATCCTTTCCTAGTACTTTGACTCTGATCTGCGAATATACCTTTTAAGGACAGAGTCCGTAATAAACCTTTATCGCTAAATGCGAATAACAGACACAACCACGGTATAGAAGTAAGGAGATAGGAACTCCACAAAAAGATGTATTTAAGTCCCTAATGGACAAAAGGGGGTTACAGAAATAGAAAATACAGGTATAACAAGTTATACAATAGTCTAACAAAGTATATACTATACAGGCTCTGCTAAGGGAAGAAAAACAGATACAACACACAATCAGCCAACAATACACTAAGGATAAATACCGTTAATGCAACCGTTACCGTTCTCATCAAATATGCGAAGCGCAGTCCGGTCAGAGCTCACTATCGTTCAGGGATGAACTATAGTCCGGTGGTAAGTCAGGGAAAGGTAGATGTGCCGAAGAGACTTTGGCTGCTCTGGGTCGCCTATCTTATAGGGTCAGAAAGGGGAGGTCAAAGGCCGTTCTCATTGGTCAGGGGTCGTATGTCCGGTCAGCTGTGATTGGGGGGTAAGATGATACGCCTGGTTTGGCTAGGTCCAGGGGAGTGAACTTTAGGAGTCCTTTGTTTGATGGTTTCGGCGTCAGCAGTGATAAGAACCAGTTTCATCTAGAGTCCTTTGTTACATACTTTCAACAGAAACTGTCCCTGGAATATGGATTATGTCCATAACTATCGGGCCGTGTATATTGCGAAATATTTGCAATGACCGGAATACTACGCATAAGAAACGGAACGGAACGGTACTAAACATGATACAGACAGATGTATGCAGGGCTAACTAAGCTATGTGTGGCGTTCTAAACCTTTAACTACATTTTACTTAGTGTCAGTATGTATTTATGAATTTATGTGTGATAGTATGGCTACTCTTCTGGTCCACTTTGTCACACATACTCGGGTATGTAAACTTTATTTGCGCAACTCTGCGAACCAAAATGGCGGCCATACTATCCTAAAATGGCGTGTGTGCAACTCGACTTCCATAGTCCACCCTTTAACAGTAAATATAAAACTGTTACAATACAAAACATTTTACACGACAATGCAGAAATTCATAATCCTAACAAAGAAATTGGGATACATGAATTAAACATATAAGGGGAGTAAACCATCTGCTCTCGGCCGATCCAGGATCATGGATAAACGATGGGCCGCATTTATCGAACAATCTACTCAGGGTCACGAAGGATAATGTACAATTTTGGGATAAAAATAAAAACAGGGGTGGTTACAACATATACACGTTCACAAAATATGGTTTCTTTAAAGGGAGGTGGTTTCGATTCTAGGGTCATATACCAAACCCTGGTCTTCCTCTGTATCTCTCGTTCTTACACTCAAGATTTCGGTACGTTTTGCCTTTCCCCGGGTCACCACCTTTAAACATTTGAACAATAGCACAAAGACTATGATGGCACCTCCGATACAGAGAAGGAGTTTCCCTATGTTAGCGATGATTCCTTGCGCCCATTCTCCTAAACCGGAGAACCAGTGCATTGGATTCAACCAGGAGGTCCATTCGCTAACTTTGTTACCTATTTCTGCCAGGCTGATATTATGTTCCCTTCTAAATTCCCATTTAAGCTGAAGAATCTCATCCATCCGATGATCGATGATTTCTTCTGGGTCTTCAGTATTGTTGGTGATATATGTACAACATTTCACCCCAAACTGTGTAGAGAGGGTGACACAATATCCTCCTGTCATAGCTGTCAGATAGTTCAGCACCATCCGATGTTGGACTAGCTCTCTTTTATATGCTTGCAACTCCTTCCCAGTGTATCTAAAGGTGTCATCATAAATCTCAGTGATGTTATCTACCAAGCTGGCTAATGCTTGTATATATTTAAAATTTATGACTCCTCTGGCGGTATGGGTGATATCTAATGCAATGAGGAGTTGGATACCGAATGACTCGTGTATCATTTCAGAAGCTAGGGGTTCTTTCCTGATTGTTAAATCCCTTTTATGGATTTGATCATAATGGGTATGAGTGTAAGGAGGAGGTATGCCTCTGTGTATGCTCACCATCTCATCATGTGTGAGGGTCATCACTTCAGGTAACACTCTGCCTAAATAACAAATACCAACGTAGTTCATGGAGAGCCATTTGTACGCCCTCCTACCACAGATATAATAAACATCGTCAGGGAGAAAATAAGGGACAGAGTATTTCATGATCTTGTCACACATTATCCATAAGAACATCCCCGTCCCCTGTTCCCTGACTTGTTCCTCACAGATCTCTGGCTGAAGGGTTACATTACAGTAGCCGGCTGATACTCTGCCGGCCATCATTTTACTTTTCTTCACCGTGTAAACATATTTATAATGTCTCCCACTGGTTCGGATTTTTAACAACAATTCCTTATCAATAGGCTCTCCATCTGGACGTTGGGAGTAAGTTATTGTCTGGTTATGCCATGTCACTTCCCAAGTACCAATCGCTCTGGAACTCGAGAAGTTCATACATACCAGGGATTTATCCACTTGGTATGGGTGTAATCTAAGACTAGGGGACCTGGTATACAGGTATCTCTTATCCAATGGCCTCCCCTTATTTAGTACACTTATCTCTGAAATATTAAGCGGATATGGGACTAGGCCTACATTACTCCTTTTGTGTAGCACTTGTGAACACACCAAGCATTCTGTTTGGTTTAAAACCTTACCCACTAGTGAGTGGTAATCACTCAAGGGATGTCGGCCGGTAGTTGCCTTACTTGTCGACTGACATCGCTGGATGCATTCTTCTTCCATTTTAGGTTGACAATATCTACAGACACAGTACTCACCAGACAATAACTCATCACATAGCCCTTGAACTACGTTTTCCTCATACCTTTTACCTTCTCCTGTCATGGGCAAAGTGTCAAGCTGGTTTAGGGATTCTACCTCACCCATATCTGGGTCCATTATTACACTGTCAGAACTCCGCTCCGATCGCTCTAGAATGTGGCAGCCACCGAGTATCTTTGGATGAAGAAATGAACACAGAAAGAAAACAAAGACATATATGCATAACTGTGAACCTGTTGCTTGGAGTCCTTCCATCATCTCTACCAGGGGACTTTTATTTTTCTCTGCTCTTAGACCTTTGTTCGCTCAGGTTGCTCGACCTTGGCTGCTTCTCAGTGTTCCCGAAACAATGCTTCTAGCGACGTTTCTTCTCTTTCGCTCTCTGCAAACTGGGACTCTGGGTTACTGGCTTTCTTGCAGTGGGACGAATGTATCCAAGTCTCTCTCTCTGCGACTTTAATCGATGTAGTGCTGGTCAACAAAACTTGGTACGGTCCTTCCCAACGGTCTATCAAACAACCTGAGCGTAAAAAATTTCGGATCATAACAAAGTCTCCTGGTTTAAGATTATGACAATTCTCGGTAGGCATATCAGGGTTCAGTAAATTCAGCTGCTTTTGTTGCTCCCTTAGCTGTTTGTTTAGATTTAGGATATACTGTACAGTTAGCTCATTGTTACATTTGAGATCATCCTGTGGGTCTATCATGATGTGTGGCTGCCGACCAAACAATATCTCGAAGGGGGACAAGTTGAGCGGAGTCCTGGGAGTGGTCCTAATGCTATACAACACAATAGGCAGTGCCTCTGGCCATAACAACCCTGTTTCAGCCATAACTTTACCCAATTTGTTCTTAATAGTACCATTCATTCTCTCAACTTTGGCGCTCGCCTGGGGACGATATGGAGTATGAAGTTTACTATTAATCCCCAGGAGTTTACACATGATTTGGAAGACCTCTCCTGTGAAATGAGTGCCTCTGTCACTCTCAATGACCTTTGGGATACCATATCTACAGACAAACTCCTGACATATTTTCTTTGCTGTAAATGTAGCAGTGTTGGAGGCAGCGGGGAAAGCCTCCACCCAGCTGGAAAACATGTCAACACAAACTAATACATATTTCAAATTTCTACAGGGTGGTAACTGTATGAAGTCGATTTGTATTACCTGGAAAGGGCCTTCTGTAGGAGGGATGTGGGATGGCTCTGTTGGGATGGCTTTTCCAACGTTCTTCCTCAAACAGGTGAGGCATGACATTGCCACTCTACCTGCTTGAGAAGCGAACCCTGGTGCACACCAGTAGGCCTTTACCAGCTTGCACATACCTTCCTTCCCAAGATGTGTCAGCCCATGGGCCGCCTCGGCTAGACTAGGAAGGTATGCCCTGGGGGCCACTGGTTTCCCGTGTCCATCTCTCCAAAGTCCGGTAGACTCTTGGCCACATCCCTTCGACTTCCATACTGCTCTTTCCTGTGGGGAACACAAATTCTGCATGTCTATCAGTTTGGATGTGGATACCATGTTCAGTGTACAAAGGTTGGTAGGATGGGTGAAAATATTTACAGGGCATGCGGCCCTTTTCGCTGCCTCATCAGCGCGGCTGTTACCAAGTGACACCGGGTCCTTCTCTGATGTGTGAGCTTTGCACTTGATAACAGCCACTCTGTCTGGAAGCTGAATAGCTCCCAGAAGTCTCCTAATGTATGTCGCATGCGCCACTGGTGTGCCAGCCGCCGTCATGAAATTTCGGAGGCGCCATAGGGCTCCAAAATCATGCACTACTCCGAAAGCATATCTGGAGTCGGTATATATGTTAACTGATTTTCCTTTGGCCAGTTCACATGCTCTGGTCAGTGCCACCAGTTCCGCTACTTGTGCTGAGTGAGGTGGTCCCAAGGGTTCAGCTTCCACAATACCTTCTCCATCTACTACCGCGTAGCCTGTGCACAGCTCTCCCGTCTCCGTCTGTCTATGACAGCTACCATCAGTGAATAAGGTTATGTCTACCTCACTTAATGGGCTGTCGCTTATGTCAGGACGTGCTGTAAAGGTCTGATTCAGGTAGGTCATGCAATCATGCTTGTCCTCACTCTCACTAAACTCTGCTTTACCATATTCAGCAACATTCCCATCACCCTCCACCCTTTGTGCCTTGGAGGGCACATGAGGGAGGAATGTGGCTGGGTTTAGTGTGTTGCATCTTTTAATGGTAATATTTACTGGGGCCATCAGCGCCAGTTCCCACTTGGTGAACCGTGCTGAGGACACATGACGTGTTTGGGCAGAATTTAGGAGGGCAGAGACAGCATGGGGAGCATGAACAGTTAAATCGTGTCCCAACACTACGTCCTCACTCTTACTTACTAGTTGTGCTATTGCAGCCACACTTCGTAAGCAAGTTGGGAGTGAGTGTGCTACTGTGTCCAGCTGGCCACTGTAGTACGCTATTGGTCGGTTGGCATCACCATGTTTTTGTACAAGTACTCCTGCCGCACACCCACCTGATTCAGTTCCGTACAGTTCAAAGGGTTTCCCATAATCTGGCATTCAAAGTGCTGGGGCCTTTGTTAGGCTCACCTTTAGTTCCTCGAAAGCCAGCTCAGATTCCTCAGTATGAGAGACCCGATCTGGCTTAGTTGAGGAAACCATCTCTTGTAGTGGTAATGCCAGAATAGAGAATCCTGGGATCCAATTGCGACAGTATCCACACATGCCTAGGAACGTACGGATCTGGTGCTGGGTCTGTGGCAGTACCATGTTCTGAATCGCTTGGATTCGGTCGTCGGTGAGGTGTCTCAGCCCTTGGGTAAGGCAGTGGCCCAGATACTTAACCCTGGTCTGGCATAATTGCAGCTTATCCTTTGATACTTTATGTCCTGTCTCTGAGAGATGCATCAGTAGTTGTCTAGTGTCATCCACTGATGACTCCAGTGACTCAGAACACAACAATAAGTCATCGACATATTGTATTAGTATCGAACCACTCATGGGTTGAAAGGATTGTAAACAATCATGCAAGGCCTGGGAGAAGATGCTGGGGCTGTCTATGAATCCTTGGGGGAGTCGTGTCCAGGTATATTGTACTCCTCTGTAAGTAAAGGCGAACAGATACTGGCTGTCAGGGTGCAAGGGGACGGAGAAGAACGCTG
This sequence comes from Crinia signifera, assembly GCF_055691185.1. Taxonomy (NCBI): domain Eukaryota; kingdom Metazoa; phylum Chordata; class Amphibia; order Anura; family Myobatrachidae; genus Crinia; species Crinia signifera. Next base: position 127,420,609 of record NC_139222.1, on the reverse strand, counting down.
AACACAAATCAATGACTGTGAAATGAGTACAGTGAGGTGGGATTTGCATTAGGATGACAGCTGGGTTTGGCACTACGGGGAATTGGCTCTCAACTACTTTGTTTACCCCTCTTAAATCCTGCACTAGTCTGTAGCCCCTCCCCCCGCTCTTTTTCACAGGAAAGATGGGACTATTGGCTGTGCTGGAAGTTCTAACTAGGATTTCCTGTTGGAGCAATCGTTGGATCACTGGGAATATTCCTAGCTCAACTTCAGGTTTTAAAGGGTATTGCGGTATTTTTGGGGCTATCCTGCCTTCTTTTAAGCGGATCTCTACTGGAGCTACATTTGCCATCAGCCCAGCGTCCTGTCCTTCTTTAGTCCAAAGGGAACTCGGTATTTGTGCTGTAATTTCAGCTACCCTAGATGGATTTGATTCTACAACAGTGGAATACAACATTAGCCTCTGAGGACTGTCCAGCATATCTTGCACTTCTTGTGTAAGATTTCTAGGAGTGTCCAGAAATACCCCATCGGGGGTGCAATAGATGACACATCCCATTTTGCATAGTAAATCTCTACCCAGGAGGTTAGTCGGGGCCGCTGCAGCCAACAGGAAAGAATGTTTGGTATGCAAAGGCCCGATTGTAACCTCCGCTGGTTTCGTCAGTGGGTAATGTTGTATTTTTCCTGTTACCCCAATTGCTGCTACTGATTTGTCAGTGAAACCCAAGTGAAGAGGAGTGTTGAGAACAGATCTGGCCGCCCCTGTATCAACCAAGAAGGTTTGCCTTACTCCAGCTATATCAACCTTCACCTGAGGTTCCTCTCTAAGGTGTTGAGTTAATCTAACTGGCTGTAGGATACAGGTATGACCTGTTTCCTATTGCCTGACCTGGGTTGCCCTTAGCACAGTGTCAGCCATCAGATGGGGAGGAGGCATGTTGCGTGACCTGTCTGTCTCCTCCCATTGTCTAGGGGCTGGGTATCTTCGTGTCTCACCTTTGTGAGATTCCCATTCTCGCTTATGTGTCTGATAACTCCTGGGGTTTCCTGACCTACAATGAGCTGCGTAGTGACCTTCCCTATTGCAGTTGTAACAGATAATTGGCTTTCTACCTGTGTCCCTGGTGTTTCGTTGGTATGCAGCTTTGTTTGGGGCATTAGTAAGGGCTTGGATGCTAACCATCATCAGTTTGTCAGTTTGCAGTTCCCTGTGCTTTGATATGTTTTTGTCATGGGCTACGGCAGATTCCCATAGGGCATCTACTGTCATTCCTCGCCAATTTGGGAACGATGTTTGGACCCTGTTCTTCAATTTCTCTCTCAGCCCCTCCACTAACACAGAGACAACCATCTCCCTCAGGTGTGGGTTATCCTTAAGATCGGCGACACCAGTGTGTTTTGATACCGTCATCAAACCCCGGTTGAAATATTCGCTAGCTGATTCACTATCTTTTTGTTTGATAGTGAATATCTTGCTATATTCCACTGCTGCAGGAAAATACACTCCCAACTGCAAGTTGATTAGGCGTATATTTTCCTGGTTGATCTCATCATTTATCTCCTTGTCCACCTTCAATCCACTATCCTGAATGAATTTCGGGATATCGATGTGAGTGGGGAGACAGGCCCTCAACATGATTCTCCAATCCTTGTTGGTGGGCTCATCAGAGTTTCCCAGATCCCTTACAAATTTCTGACATAATGTCAGATCTTTCCTAGGATCAGGGAAATCTGAAATGATGGACCGCAGCTCTAACCGTGTCCATGGGTTTAGCATGGTCATCTTTCTGGTAGGTATCACACCCTCTCTGTCTGCCTTACCGTAGGGAACCTCCAGTGTGCGCATAGGATATGTTTGTACCACATCCGCATTACTGGGACCTGCTTGGGAGTCGTCTGTGTCTGTGCTGTGTAGTGCATCCTTACCTGAGTCCAATACTACGCTGTTGGCATCAGCCGTCTCCTCCTCCTGTGCTGGAACCTCAACAGCGGGTTGAGCTTTTCCCTCAATCATATTAATTGCATGGGAGACGGCCAGTGCCAACAGCTGCTCGTTTTCCTCTCGGGTTTCCTTATAAGGGGTTAAGACAGGGTACAAGTTAGCAACAGGTAAATTACTACTCAGGTCTCGCTTTTTAGTCATTAACCCCTTCGGCACATATGGGGGTGGGGGAGCGGTTGCGGCTACGGTTGCATTTTTATTGGGCTGATTGTATCTGGCACTGCCAGACATTTGATTCCCCATTGTTCCTGCCCTTCCTTCTGCCACAATTTAAGAATTTCTATGTGCTTCACTCTCTTCTTACGACTGGAGAGTAGACATATTTCATCCTTTACTGCAGATAAGATTTCTGGATCGAAGCTACCAACACTGGGAAATTCTAACTTGCTGCCTTGTGTCATTCTTCTCCATTTATTTTGGTAAACAACTGCGAGTTCACCGTGCTTCCTGCACATAATGAAAGCCGCCGACCCTTTGGGTCGACTAGATTCCTCCCTAACTGACTCGGTATCCCTGTGTGACCCGTTATTACCCATAATTACAGGAATAAACGTTCACAGCTAGCAGAAACCGGAGGGCCGTTTATCAGTGAGTCACTCCCAAATCACTCCTTCTCCACAAAATGGCACTATTCCGCAATCAAGCGTGAAGCCCACTATGCGAGGTAATGTACTCAATCACCAAGTCTTTCAACTAGTAGCGAACTGCTAGCCAACTTGCAAGGTGCGGCAGTTTTTCCAGGGCACAGCAAAACTTGTTTTTCCTGTACCCCCAAAAACTGGTATTTCTAAAGTAGCTAATCGGATCACTGGGTTCCGATGTATCTCTTGTACCCTCCCAGTGGATCAAAATAGGTAGTTCCACGGAAGGGGCAGTTCCTATGTGTACGTCGGCACGTACACCCTGTCCTAACTGGACTGTCCTACACTGGACTACACTGCGCTTGAGTCGTGCCGTCACACACCCGTTCGCCTCAGTTATTTTTCACACTGGGCGCTAGTTACACCTTGGTCTTATGCTTATTTTTGAAATATTTCTGTACAGAAAATCTTCCCAGGCCGGTAGCTTTTCACTAGATACTTATGCAGGTATAAATCCCTTATAATACGCTATTGGAATCTATTAAAATAATGCTTGAGTTGCTTGCTTAAAAAAAAATGAACAAAAAGAAAAACTTATTTTCTTTTATTAATCACCGCCCCATTCGCAGTATATTACTATACTGTTTAAATAAGGCTAGTGGTTTAATACTGTTCACCTTTGAGTTCCTATGTGTGCTGCATGTGCAGTACCAATGAACAGCCACGTGTGTACGTGCGCTGTTCACAGGCCGCCGATGAATCGGCCACCCACGTGTTCTATAGTGTATTTGCAAGGTTGCGCTCGGGTTTCGCTATACGCAGTAATTGCGCCTAAATGTGGAATAAATCCCTTAACTCCGTCCGAAAGTTACGTATCAAGATGCGAAATAAATCCCGCACTTAATCCGTAAATCACGTACAAAGATGCGAAAATTTCCCGATATGGGCACGTGCGCGCGCACCTTGCGTAATACACAATAGACGCTTTACGTTACTGCAAAAGGCCCAGGACTTGTCGCCACGTGGCGGAGTCCCTGTTTTTGCAGTAACTAACAATAAACAGTTATAGTTTTGCACAGAGGGGATCCTCTATGTACTATAATAAACACAGACTCCACGTGTGCGAACCTTATCGCACGTGGTACATATACTGTAATGAACAAGCAACTCAAGACACTATACCCCGTTAAACTACTTGTGGCAGGCAGAAGTACAGTTAAGTACACTTAATATATGCTTTAAAACACGTGGCTTTTACTTATTGTGCTTCGGGTTCAACGCTAGCACTTCCCGAACCCCGCACCGCCGCGGACCTGGCCTATCCAGCAATGGAAACAATAAATACTTCCACCCTTTTGCTGGTATAGGTCAGGTCGCACGCCTGGTACTGAGTTCTGGAATGTGGAGCGGACGGACGAGCCCTCAATTGTCAATGGCGATTTAATATGACCAAAGAAACAATAAGTGAAAAGCGCGAGTTACGTATTAAGTCCGTAACCAGCGTACCCTTTATGCCTAACTACGTGCGAACAAAACGTAGCGCAGCGTAGCGTACCTTTATCGTGTATTATACACCAAAGAACCAATACCTTAATAAGAGATCCTTTCCTAGTACTTTGACTCTGATCTGCGAATATACCTTTTAAGGACAGAGTCCGTAATAAACCTTTATCGCTAAATGCGAATAACAGACACAACCACGGTATAGAAGTAAGGAGATAGGAACTCCACAAAAAGATGTATTTAAGTCCCTAATGGACAAAAGGGGGTTACAGAAATAGAAAATACAGGTATAACAAGTTATACAATAGTCTAACAAAGTATATACTATACAGGCTCTGCTAAGGGAAGAAAAACAGATACAAGACACAATCAGCCAACAATACACTAAGGATAAATACCGTTAATGCAACCGTTACCGTTCTCATCAAATATGCGAAGCGCAGTCCGGTCAGAGCTCACTATCGTTCAGGGATGAACTATAGTCCGGTGGTAAGTCAGGGAAAGGTAGATGTGCCGAAGAGACTTTGGCTGCTCTGGGTCGCCTATCTTATAGGGTCAGAAAGGGGAGGTCAAAGGCCGTTCTCATTGGTCAGGGGTTGTATGTCCGGTCAGCTGTGATTGGGGGGTAAGATGATACACCTGGTTTGGCTAGGTCCAGGGGAGTGAACTTTAGGAGTCCTTTGTTTGATGGTTTCGGCGTCAGCAGTGATAAGAACCAGTTTCATCTAGAGTCCTTTGTTACATACTTTCAACAGAAACTGTCCCTGGAATATGGATTATGTCCATAACTATCGGGCCGTGTATATTGCGAAATATTCGCAATGACCGGAATACTACGCATAAGAAACGGAACGGTACTAAACATGATACAGACAGATGTATGCAGGGCTAACTAAGCTATGTGTGGCGTTCTAAACCTTTAACTACATTTTACTTAGTGTCAGTATGTATTTATGAATTTATGTGTGATAGTATGGCTACTCTTCTGGTCCACTTTGTCACACATACTCGGGTATGTAAACTTTATTTGCGCAACTCTGCGAACCAAAATGGCGGCCATACTATCCTAAAATGGCGTGTGTGCAACTCGACTTCCATAAGGGTTCTGGCTATGGGAAGAGATTGTTTAGTAAAATGCTGAATGGGCCACAGGGAGCTGGGCCAAAGCAAAAAAAAACATTTATTTTTGGATTTTAACCAGGATCTTTTGCTGGCCTAAAACTGTTCATGCAGTGTTTTGGAATGGTGTGGGAATAATGGAATCGATGAAGAGTAAATAAGTCCATAAAATGAGATGATGAATATATTACTTATACATGTCTATATTTTACAGAAGGGCCTGGTACTGACCCATGTAGCGCATATCCAATCTCTGGAGCAGCAGCTACAAATGTGCGCTGAGCCGCATCCATTCCCTGGCTCTGCTCTCTCGGATCCAGACTTACAGTATCTGTCTCTACATCATGGATCAGACATGTCGCATAGTAAGTTACAGGAACAAGAGGAATGGGATATTCTAGAAAAGGAGACTGAGATTGTACCATAGGCATGGAGAAAACAAAAGAACAGTCTAGCTCTTAGGATAGGTGTATGTTCACATGATTATTAAACAAAAACTTCCGCTCTCCAAGTGATTTACTTATGAAAAAGTAGTCCCTATTTACCTATAAAGAATTCTGCCCAGTGCTGATCAGAAATAGCAGGCTGGACATTCTGACCCCCACACTACAGGTCTCTCTGTTATAGTGTAGCATAGCAAAAGAGGTGAGGGACTTTTTAAAAAGTAATTTCTTTCTCTATATAAAATAGCAGTCATCAATAGTACATTGAGGATGACTGCTATTTACAGAAAAACATGCTTAAAATATTTTGCGTTGTATGTATCTTATGATATATGGAACACCATTTACACACATTAGGCCGCACTTTTACATTCATGTAAGTAGAAAACTGGACCTAACTCTAAGACACTATGTTCTTTTAAAGTCATGTTACCTGCTGTGACCTCATAGTGCCCACAACTAAATTGCAAAAAAACTCTATTCTGATCACATAATTTTGAATTTCTCTTCATAATCCTAATTCATGTTTATACGCAATGCTGCTGCTCAGTCCACTGAGTGATTATCAGCGTTTGATCGCACTGGGCACGTGCCAAGTTACCTTTGTGATGCCACTTGCTATTACATTTTTAACACAGTGATTGACAGGAAGGGACAATTTGAGTGGAAGTATGTGTCATGGCCGTTTTCAAGGCGTGTATCTGCCTTCAGCTGCAATTATGTATATAGAGAAACATGGTTCCTACAACACTACTGTCCCTGTCAGTCTGTGTGACCATAGACCATGGGTCTTTAAACTGTGGCCCTCCAGATGTTGTGAAACTACAAATCCCAGCATGCCTTGCCACAGTTTTAACACTCCCTTATAGCAAAACTGTGGCAAGGCATGCTGGGATTTGTAGTTTCACAACATCTGGAGGGCCACAGTTTGAAGATCCATGCCATAGACATTCTCAGGGAGACCATGTTTCTTGGTATTGTATTGGTGCTGTGTATGTGTACGCCATTGCTGAGGATGTTGTGATGGCACCTGTATTATTTTCTGGACAACAACTTCATTTGCAATGATGAGAAGGTCTATAGCCTCAACATTCGCAGCTGCGTAGGCAAGTGTGTGTGCAAACATGAATTAAACCCTTACAGTATGTGACTAAGCTCTACATCCATTCTAGTGACACAGTAATGTCAGGACACCTCACCTTATCCTCAACCAATATTTGTTTTTTCCTTAAGTTCTAGAACACTCTATGAGCTGGCAGGCTTCCCGTAGCTTGGATTTGCAGCGTGATGTGGCTGCACAGAGAAAAGATGCGGAGCTAGAGGAAGCACGGAGAGATCTGCAAAACGCACAACGCAGAGAAAAGCAGCTAAAGGACGATCTTCTGCGCCTTGAGGAAGAGCTGAAACATCTCCAGGAGACCCGGGAGCAGGTGAGAACAATAACTGCTAATTATTTCATGTGATAAAATAATTATCTCCGTGGATAAATTTGAGAAAATATGGGATCCATGGTTTGGTTACTTTGCTGCCTTTCCACCATAGGGTAAAATTTGCGGATTGACTCAAGTTTAGATTCCCTTCTGACAGCCCCTTTCCTTGCTCTACCTTATTTTCTATTGTTTGTTCTCATTTGGCTTATGTATTAGGGGGTCGCTATCCATATATTTATATATATTCCCCATTTGTGTCCTGCTGGCTATATTCTTTGATTTTGTTCTTGGGCATAGGTCTTCGGGTGATCGGTCAAAGCAGCTTTTTTTTTTTATGCATATATCATCCTGTTCGGTGCTCCTGCTTTTTTCTCTTTCTTTCTCTCTCTCTCTCTCTCTCTCTCTCTCTCTCTCTCTCTCTCTCTCTCTCTCTCTTTCCTTACACTTTCTCTCTTTTCTTTGTCCAGGTTCTTAATGTTTTTAAATTTAAGTTAAAAATGCATCTTGTCATAAGCATCTCCATCAAAACTGCACAATTGAATTCATATGGGCAGTGCCGGGTACCACAGGTGAGGCTCTGCCTCCCTTGCCTACCCTAAATGCACCTCCCTGCTGCTCATGAAGAATTCTGTTTGTTTATTTATTTGAGTTATTCATGTAATTGTGAGACAAATTGCATTACTTGTAAATCAAATACCACTCATTGTGTATATAAATATACTAATGAGCCATCTCAAAGCTAATGCTTCCAAAGCTAGTAGATGTAGTTTCTCTTGCTGCCAACAGACACTATACATATATATTATAGATACGCTGCATATATGCAAAGCCAGCATGTTAACTTCAACACTGTGCATACATTGGTCATGTTATAGCCACGTGCATGCAATAAGCATGTTATATCACGGTGTTTGTTATAAGCATGTCTGGGTACACACTAGGATGATGCATGTTCCATCTGAAGGCGTTGGTGTGAACTAGGGCATGACCTATGTTACCCGCCACATGTAGCATACCTGAAGGACAACCCCAAAAAATAAACCATGAGACATTGGGCCTTATTCTAGTTCACTCTTTCTGACAAAATCCTTCTTAGATGGACAAAACCATATGCACTGCAGGGGGGCAGATGTAAAATGTGCAGAGAGAATTAGATTTGGGTGAGTTATTTTGTTTCTGTGCAGGGTAAATACTGACTGCTTTATTTTTACACTGCAATATAGATCTCACTTTGAAGTAAAACCCCACCCAAATCTAATTCTCTCTGCACAAGTAACATCTGCCCCACCTGCAGTGCACATGGTTTTGTCCATCTAAGAATGAATTTGTCAGAAAGAGTGAACTAGAATAAGGCCCATACACACAACGTGATGATTACGATGTATCATTCTGATCTGCATTGGAACAATATATTGGATGATATAGAAACCTACTGTGTACCCAGGATTAGCGCATTATAACCCTGGGAGTGAGTTAGGTCCGGTCACAGTATTGTGAAAAAGCAATGTACTGATGATGGGTGCATGTCACACGTTTTGGACCCATACTGCACATGTGCAGTAAGGGTCCTGCTTTGTTGGGAGTAGTTTGGCTGCAAACATCAGTTGATTTGACAGTCTGCAGCTGTTGGTGGTGGTGGTGGTGGTGGTGGTGGGGGTGTGATGGCCTTATGTAAGGTACACACCAGAACGATTTGGCCTCAGAACACCCGATTTAGATACAATCTCGACTAATTGTATGTAAATTGGCTATGTTTTGGCCCATTTCTGATCCGATTCCGATGCGCAACCCTGCAGCAGGTAGGATTTCAAAACAACCCCTTCAACTGGGTACTGATCAGGATCAGGAGCAGATTGTGTGCTTCAACAGATCGCGAGATGATCGTACGATCTGCTCCCGAGTTCCTAAGGCATAAGTTGCGTCCGACGACACAGCATTGGATCACCTGCAACACTGAGTAACCCATAAGTAACCTCTCTGAGGTTACTCATGGGTTACTCAGTGTTGCAGGTGATCCGATGCTGTGTCCTCGGACACAACAAAGTATCTTACATGGAAGAGGCATCTACTTATACAAGTATATTCCTCCTGCTGCATTACCATATGTTTGATTCCAAGTAAGATGCAGTGATGCTATTTCCATCCACGTCTGATTCACCCACTCACCCAATTTATAATTTTTTTTCAATAATTAAACTTACAGGAGGTCCTCAGCTCCACTGGGCATGCAAGTTATGGAAACATAGAATAAGAACCACTAGTTCTGCCACTAAGCAGTTAAGGCCCTTATTGTTTGACCATTTACACTAAAGCGGCCTCCACACGGGGAGATTTGCTGAGCGATTCTAGATCGCCCAGCAGACATCGATGTGTCAGCGCTGCGTGATGAGCAATCTGCCAGGACCTACAATCTCTGATGAGACTGGCCCTGACCGGCAATTATGTAGATTTATCTGGCATTCTGTATATTAATCTCAAGATCTAGTGAGATCACTTAGAAAATGCCCTGAAATTGCCCTGTATGTAGCCCCATTACACACTAGGGATAATGTTTTTGTCCGTAGCCAATTAACCTATCAGTATATTTTTGGATTGTAATAGAAAACAGCAGTACCTAGAAGAAACACACAAGCACAGGGAGAATATATAAACTCCACACAGATAGCTCCATAGTGAGAATTAGACCAATGACTGCAGTAATGCTGATCATTCCACCATCCATGTGACTCCCATATATGCACATCTTTACAGGCTAGTGGAAATAATTGCTTTTTCATCGGTTCAATAAGTTACAGGTCTGTATTGATAAATACAGCTACTCTCTCTCTCTCGCTCTCGCTTGTTCTCTCTCCCCCTCCCTCCCCATTTAATTTCTTGTAGCAATTTCATATTTATGTTTCTGACATTTTTATTTGTCACTTTGGTTTAAGGAATTGGCCACTGGCCAGACCCAGCGAGAGATGGCATGGCTCAAGGAGGTGGGAGATGACCAGTAAGTGACCGATTACCTCCTACATAACATTGCATCATTATATCCGGTTATACATTATTGTAACGTAACATTTTTTTACTGTGTTGTGCATATTATTTAAATTTGCATTTCACAGTTTAGTGCACAGAAATCTATTCATCATTCTTGATGAAACAATGGACACTGTGCGTGGTTACATTCTAACTGTAATAGTGTATTGACAATACAATGTAAAGAGAAGCTTTAGTTTACTATGCAGCACTAAAGAATCAGCAGCTTTGAAAAAAAAAAAAAAGATGCCTCTGGGAAATGTGGTACAACACTGTGTATTCTCTGGACGTTTCTCTTAAAACTTTTAAACTTAACCTATTGATAGCACATACATGTATACTACAATGCCTTAGTTTCTTGTATGGCATACCTCACACATTGGGCCTGATTCAGACCTGATCGCTGCTGAGCAAATTTGCACAGCGGCCGATTATTGATAGACTGCGCAAGCGCCTGGGCAGCTGTGCAACGCCATCCAGCGATGAAATCCTGCTACTTTTCTCTTTGCTAGACATTCATTAGTTGATTGACAAGAAGCTGGCGCCTGGGGGTGGTAACCGGCTGTTTAATGGGCGTGTTAAAAAAAAATGCATGCGTGTCTAGAGAAAAGGCAGACGTGACCAAGCATTTTAGAGGCGGTTGTGTGACGGAAGCTCTGGCTATGATTTACAGTAGGCTGATTTCATCACAGCCGCTGAGGAAGTCCCTGGCTACTCGGAATCTGTGATCGTGGGGAAATCATTAGATGGTGAGCGGCTTACCAATGGATTTGGACATACTCGCTCGGCAGAAAATAGATAAGCAGGGACACATCCATTCACACTGCAAGCGTGATAATTCGCAACATGGGATTTCACTCTCGGTTTGCAGCCGTACGATCAAGTCTGCATCAGGCCCATTGTAACCTTTGTAGTGCACCCAAGATGGCTTCATCACCTGGTACACCTGTGAGTGGAATGACAAGTGCTTGGAACTGATGGTTATGTAAGGGTTCTGCTTCTAGCTTTAGTAAACTGCAACTGCCCCATCCTGTGTCATCTCTTGTAGGCATTGTGTATTCCACACAGAGTAACCTATGTAGTGCAACCAAAATGGTACTGTTCATGGGTGGGTTATGTAACCTGGGAAATGTATTGCCCATGAGTAGCTGGTGACATTAGTATTGTCTGGGGATAGATAACTATTAGAGCAATTCAGCATCGCACCTGTACACCTAATCTAACAATGAGTTATCTGCACAATCCCTAGCATTGCCACTTCGGTAGCAGAGATACTTAGCATTCGGGACTCTGCCCTGTGCACATCCATCTTCTGTGCTCACCCATGCGCACAGTCACAGAAGGCTATGGGCCAGAGTGTGGCGGAAAGGAAGCCCTGGAGCTCGAGGCTTCTTATAATGAACGCGAAAACTGGCATTTCCTGATGTAAAACAGGCCCATCCATGAATAGGACCCTTATTAAGCAAAACATAGGGCCAGACTCAGAAGCGATTAATAAAAATAAAAGAGCAGTTTGCACCTTGGTAAAACTATGTAACACTGCAGGTGGGCTGTTTTAAAATATGGAAGGGGTGTGCTGGAGCTTAATTTTCATTTTCATTGTAAAAACAAAACTGTGCAGTATTTGTTCACTAGATGCAGAAGCAGCCCATATTTTTCATGCATGCAGAAAATAGAAATGTATTTACTATCTTTGCATTGCAACTTGGTATGTTCCATGTTTTTTTTTTTTTATTGAGTAATTTTTTATTATTTTTTCCACAAAGCAAACATAACTACAACTTAAACTTGAGGGGAAAAAAAATGACAAACATTTATATGACTATCACATGATAAAAGCAAGCTGCTTTTTTTTATTTATTTTTTGTCGCATTTAGGTAAATCCTATTAGATTTGAAGGCAGCGAGTTGCAGCGGTGTGGAAATGCTCACCGCAGATTCTCTCCCCCCCCCCCCTCCCCGTGTGCACAGTCTGCAGAGCACATGCATGAGCCATCCGTGCAGGAACAGCCTGCAACCGTGCGACCGCCTGTAATCGCAGGCCATGCGCTGGCTGATTGACAGCCGACTGGTGTTTTGTAAGCGGCATCCCAGCATTTTCTTGTAGTGCCACACCGAAACGTAGGTGGGCCCGGCCATCAGCGGCCCTGATCTCCTCACGGCCATTGCAGTGGGGGTAAATTCATTTGATGGTGAATGGATTTCCCCCTCTTGCACAGCTGCAAAGCCATTTACAGGGGCGGCCCTCCTCTCAGACGGGGATCTGGTTTGAATTGGCACCTTGGCCCCAAAATCAGCGAGTCTATAGGCATCTTACTTGTCATACCGCAAGCCAATTTGCAGTTTATAGGGTTGACTATTATATGTAATAGTTATGATGAATTTAGTTCAGCAGCAGATGGCGCTGTGTGACCGGAGTTTCATATGGCAGTAGTTTTAATTACAGAAACTCCTCTCTTGGTACACATCTAGATCATAGGATAGAACCCAGGGCCTCATGCAGAGTTCAATGCAAATATATGTTGCTGTCTTTTTTTCCCTACAACGTGTGTTTTTCCAAACTGAGCGTACAGAGTAGAAACATGTAATGCATACACAGTGAGTGCTTCGATATAGACTGCACTTGCGCTAACAGAGCTGGCGTTACAGAGGATACACAGTATCGGAGGTTGCAGTAGGGATGTATGTAAGATCCTGACCTTTTCTTTTTAAAGCAGTTAGCCAGGTGTACATGTCCTACACAAGATGACAACTTATGAAAGACAGAAAACTCTGGCCAGTATCCTACTACATGCGATCATTTTTCAGACTGATGGTTTTTCGAACCCTTTTTGAGTCGAAAAATGATCTATTATTGTGCAAAAATACATGGGATCTGGGATAATCTCCCAGTCCAATGTGCTATGGCGGCTCCTAGGGTCGGCTTTTCCCAGATTATGCTTCAGGGGTCTGACAATTACCGGTTATCGAGGCTAATTGAGTAGCCTCCGGGGAACCTATATACAGCATTGGAAAATATTGGAATGGTACATGCTGACATTAGATTAAGCAGAAGACCTCTTACACCTGGAGTGTCAGTAAATAGGATATGTTGCAGCAAAGAAACTGTCTATAGAAGAAAGGTAGACGTAAACAATGCTTGCACAAGCAACTGGCACCCAGCAATAGTGAAATATACAGTGAAAGAGTCAATTCAAACCGATTAATTATAATTCAACCAGCCATAACATCTGGCTCCAAGCAACTAACGGTTACACATCACTGTTAATCATGAATCTCCCGTATACCATGTTTATACAAAATGGGCATAACATCTTTGCTCATTTCGTTTTGCACCGGTGTTGTCCTATTTTCAGGCACATTGGGTTGTACAAAATTTTTCGCAATGCATTACACTCCTTTACAAAATGTACAAGGCAGATCACACGTAACTAATGAATCACTCCTATGATTCATATGTAAGGAGCTGTACATGGCTCTCAGGGTTCCACAAAACTATAATCTGTGACCCTCTGCTAAAAGCATTTCCACAGCTTAACACAGGTTAACGCAGAGAAATCTGATTTCTTTCTTTTGTTGTCTGCCTATTTTTGGTTGATTTTGCTCAATGAGGAAAGCCACCAGCTGGCATTTCCACTTAGAGGTAAGCATAACACCATATCAGGATGGTAATGGAAATTACCCATCTGTGTTCCTGTAGAAAGTTGTACTGCATACAGACTCAGATGTTGCTATTGGGACCCTCAGTGTGTGTGCAGCCAGAACCGGGTCCTTACAGGCCAAGTACCTGACAAGCCAGTTCTTTGTCTCTGATTCCACTCACAACCAGAGCACCAAGTAGGGGGGTCATCAGGGTTTCCAAAAGATAACTACACTATATTAAATGTACATCACATTGGATATGGTTTATGAAGTAAACTTAATGTTTCTATCATCTTTGGAATTATCAATTTTTCATAGAGTCATATAGCTGGTCTATTTGCAGGTGGGTTGTGCAATATTGGCTTAAAATTGCTCAGCAATCATATTGCTCAGTGTCCAGTTTTCATCAGTGACCAGAGATGATCACTGATGAAAAGCAGACACTGCCGGGGGGAAGCCACTGGGGGTAACAGCTGATCGCCGGGAATGCAACCAGCGACCATTGCAGGGCTGATCATGGGAATGCGCTCCCGGCGACAGCCCCGCCCTTTACGCAAGGGGATATGGTCGCTCAGCTTCCATATCCCCGGCGACTCTTGCTAGATTCGCACCCTGTGTACGGGGTTTAGGAAGCATTTTTTCATGATATGAAGTATACAGTATAAGCCAATTCCACCTCAAAGTATAATCATATTTAGTGTCATTTTGTAGCTAAAATAGCAGAGAGCATAAGGTCACCTCATATACTAGAACATTACATCACAGCGGAAGTTACCTCAGGTGTGATACTTTGCTGATAGAAGGTATGCTGACATATGGTTCAGGGTCCAGACTTTGAAGAAACTGTGCTTAGGATAGATGTTTGCAACTGGTATTGGCCATTAGTAGTGTACATTCTAGCACCCGCCATCTTTGAAAACCCATGCAGTTCCTCTTCCCAGCCTGGGGTGTCGCTGTCTGCTGACACCCCAGGCAGGGAAGAGGAACTGCATGGGTTTTCAAAGATGGCGGGTGCTAGAATGAACACTACATTAGGTCGACAGTGTCTAGGTCAACATTCAAAAGGTCAACCTCTATTTTGTGTATTTTTCTGTTTTTTGTTATGAACATGTTTATGAAAAAAGGCAATACATGAAAAAAGGTCGACATGTGTTTAACACTGATTTTTAGGTGCATCCCCTCGCAAGGTGGGCTGCAATCCCAATGCTACGCTCGTCGCACTATTATGCTCTCCTTCTATGCACACTAGGATCATAAAGTATGAAGTTTTTTTTTTTTTTTTTAAATCATTAAAAATTCATGTTGTCCTTTGGACGGTCAACCTTTTAGATTGTCAAACTAATGACCACATACCGTTTGCAACCATCTCCTACTTCTGATATAGAAATGGGTGAGCAAACGACTGCGCTTGTGAGCAGCTTAAGTTTTAGGTGATAAGGAAAGGGAGAATTACACCAGCCCCCTGGAGGTAAGGTTCAGAGAAAAAAGAATCCCTACACCTATGTAAAAAGTGCTATAAAAGAATAGGTATAACTCTCCTGTTTTTGGTTGTTCCTCTCCGCAGTCTCTTCTCTTTAGGAGACTAATACATGGGGAAGAAGAGCAACAGAGGTGCAGCACACCTCGTGTAATAAATGATGGGGTGAGTAAAGGCGTATCACAGCAGGTAAAACTATGGCTTTCGGTCCAAATCATCAGGTGACACATTCACTAGGATAAATGACTGGCTTTATTTAGTAAGTTAAACAGTGTGGATAAAAAAAGGAAGTGAGTTACTCATCTTTAAGGTTTTAGGAGTCCAGCGGCTGTGTAGATGGAAAATACAGAAAACGGGGCCCCGTTTATAATCGGAGGGAGGAATGCCATTCATTTATCCTAGTGAATGTGTCACCTGATGATTTGGACCGAAAGCCATAGTTTTACCTCCTGTGATACGCCTTTACTCACCCCATCATTTATTACACGAGGTGTGCTGCACCTCTGTTGCTCTTCTTCCCCATGTATAAGTCTCCTAAAGAGAAGAGACTGCGGAGAGGAACAACCAAAAACAGGAGAGTAATACCATCTCCTACTTCTGTTTTGCCTGGAACAGATTAGCTGTGTGTAAACTGTAAATTTTGTCCTTTTGTATTTTGATAAATTTGAGTAACATTTTTTTCGATATATCTCACGTGTGTTAATTCAGGGACTCTTCCCTTTTTAAGGGCATATATTTTGCATATATTGCGCATGATACGCACTGACAGCTGAAATATGTGCCGTGCACAGTAGAAGTGATGTATTCACACGCTGCTGACATGATTAGGTAATTACGCAAATGTGCCAATTCTTATAAGGCTACAATTTTAGAACTTGCATTATATATATTAAAAAGAAAAGACAGGTGCGCAGTCACAGTGCACCATATCTTTGCGATAAATAGGAAGAATGCGTGGCTTCAGCCAAATTAATACATAACGTAGAAATAACATTGTGCACTTCTCAAGAATAGTCCAGTCAGCCTGGTTGAGGGAAGAACCAACAACCATATAAGCCTCCCAGCTCAATTATTTAATAATTCAAGTATAAATTCAAATGCTGCATCAGACAGATTATACTTGATAGGACACAGTGGGGTATCTTCAGGTACAACCGGTAAACAACGCATTTAATCATATGCTAATGCAACAAGAGGTCAAACTAAATCTCAAATCTGTGCGACTGAAAGTGAAAGCTTTTCCATCCACTGTTTGCAGATTAAACTGCCATGATTAGTACTGGCACTGGCTCCAGACGCATTCTTGGTGCAAGGATCTTTTACCCGTACACAAGACTCTTGCAGAGATGTGAATACATGCCCACTTTGATAAAAAATAATTGCCAAGTGTGTCTTGAAAGCGGCAGCGGCATTCCAGAAATGCCTATTTCACGCTGATTTCTGTTCACTCAAAATGCAGCACACACATGCTCCTACTTGTACTTGTGACTTAATTTATGCCATGCGGCATGTGCCTACACTAAGGGTTATTCTGGTTCACTCGCAAAGGCAAATTCCTTCTCAAATGGACAAAACCATGGCCTTTATTCAGATCTGATCGCAGTAAAAATTTGTTCGGAAAATGGGCAAAACCATGTACACTTCAGGTGGGGCAGAGAGTGTTAGATTTGGGTGAGTTATTTTGCTTCTGTGCAGGGTAAATACTGGCTGCTTTATTTTTACTCTGCAATTTAGATTTCAGTTTGAACACACCCCACCGAAATCTAACTCTGCACAAGTTACATCTGCCCCACCTGCAGTCCACATGATTTTGTCCATTTGAGAAGGAATTTGCTTTTGCGAGTGAATCAGAATAAGGGCCACTGGGTTTAGCATTACACACACACCTGCACAGTCTGCTCGAAAATTTCAGATTCACCCATTCAAAGAAAGCACATGGGGGATATTTGTCAAAGCTCGGCGAAAGATAACATACTTTATCTCTCACAATTCTATCTCTGTCCCTGCTTTGAAAAATAGATTTTTGTGATATGCTCAGTCTGGAAATATAATTGGGCAAAAACAGATGTTCTATGTAGTCAGATATTAAAGGGGTTATAAATTTATACAGTACATTATTTCACATGTGATACATAGCATATTACAATTGTGATATTCACGTTAGTCAACTATATTAAACTAATAATTTACTAAATAGTCATATAATCCTTTTCCGCTCAGCCTCATTCTAGTTAAGTAATTGATTATTTTCTTTTCTCACACGTCTATTATAATCTTAAACTGTAAAATAAGTAACTGGGGAGGAGAGTGTTAGAATAGGTGTGATAATGAGCCTGTGACTGCACAAAACTCTTTTATAAAATGACACTGGCAGAAAGTTGATCATCAGCTACAGACTAAAGGAGCGCAGTCCCGTGAGTACAGCCGGGGGGGGGGGGGGGGGGGGTCGTGTGCCATTGTATATGGCTGCAAGGTGTTCTGGTGAGGCCATCTTTTACTTTGTGCAATTATATATACCAAGAGTAAAGTAAAAGCTTTGAAAGCTAGTCTTCTACATTCTGTGTTTGTGCATGTGTGAGAAAGAGATGTAGTTTCACTCTCTGCCAACAGATGGCAGTGTTTCGAAGACTCACGGACACTAGTCGTATATACAGATAATGTTGAAATGTCTCTTTGCACAGAGTTCTCATTAGTTCCGTTGTGGAACTCTGTGTCCGAACATGTGCTGCAGCCGTGTGCATTTGGAGATTTGTCAGCCATACTTTTTCTTTTGATGGCTGTGGTATTTGGTTATGAGGTTGCTAGATCACACTTAGGAAGCTTTCAGCGGAAGCATACCCATTCACTACACACATTATTCTGCAGAGGAAGCACCAGCTGAAACTGAAATATGACTGTTTTCTGTCATTTCAAGGCCTATACCAGGTCTCTTCTGAGAAATATTGGCCACACTGGTCTATTTACTAATGGGAGAAACATTTCTCCAGTGCAAATGGATAATGTTGCTGAAGATAGGACGTCTCTCTATGTATTAAAGCCCCTGGCTGATCATAACTATTGTTCCATATTGGTGACGGCTTTTGCCAGGTCTCTATGTCTAAGGAAGTCTATTTAACAAAGACACTTGTGCTTCTGTTTCTACGGCTCAGTAAGGAAAATAATATAATTATAATAAAACATTTGTTCTAATATAAATATACATTTTTATGTACTTTTTTTTGTGTCTCCAGCACATATGTGAACTGGAAAATCTCCGTAACCCATGCATAAAGGCTACTGGGACTCAAGGGCATAACTACCATAGGTGCAAGGGTACAGCTGCTATGGGGCCCAGAGCTGAAGGGGGACCATCTTTACTGTCTAAAGGTGCCCACAGACGCATCAATCCCGGCGTGCGTTTTGTGCTTAACTAGCACACATAGCATCACATCGTATGCCTTGTGCATGCGATGCTATGCGATAAAAAGCTAGTACAAAAAGTATGTGCAGCACATACTTTTTGTACTGTGCGATGAGGTGCCGCGGGAGCGCGCACCCCATCGCATAGCATCGCACCGCCGGGATTGGTGCGTGTGTGGGCACCATTAGTAATATGTTTTACATACATTTATCACCATCAGTTGCTAAATAGGGGGCCTTACAAACTTTTGCTATGGGGCCGACGAATATATAGTTACGCCCCTGCTGGGACTGGCTGGCAAGGCAGCAAGAGAACTTTAATTGGGGGAGCTGAATGTTCCCAATATTATGTGCAAATTGGGTGAAGCATAGATGGTATAATAGTTGGCATTAGTACCTCTTAGTACTGAGGTCTTGTATTGAATTTCCACCAGAGTGTGTATCTTCTCCCCATGTTGTCTGTAGGTTTGCTCCAGGTTATCTGGTGTCCTCCAACACTCCATATAGATTGTACACTTCACTGGGGCAGGGACTGATGTGAGTGGGCAAATATAATCTGTAAAGCGCTGCGGCTTGTGTGCGCTATATTAAATTGATGAGATAAACGTAAGAGTATCTTTGTTAATACCCATTCTTTGCCAGTCTTTTTCAGTTTTTAGTTAAGATATAGATACCAAATATACAACAAATCAAAGAATAAAGTCTGTGCATAAGAACATATTAATATAACTGTTAACATAATGACTAATGATTGCAGAATAAGTTGTATTTAATCCCAACAGACTTTTATTAAGTTAAATGCTCTGTTTTAATTAAACCCGCAATCAGATTTTGGAATATAACTACATCTATATTACTGCCCACAATGGAACCAATCTCTTACAATAGTTAATAAGAAAAAGTTAAAAAATGTGTTAAGCACTGTAAGCGCTTGCGGCAGACGCATCTGATACTGGGGCAATGTTTAAGATATAAGTGAAATTAAGAGCACTCACTGGATAGAATTTGAAAAAGGAGAAACCTCTCTTTAGTTTAGCAGCTAAAATATAAAACTTTTGAGATTTGTTGTTAGCTTAACTATATGCTAAATAGAAAAATGTGATCTATATTATATAGGGTTTTTTTGTACTTTAAATCAAAAGCACTAGCATTACTAGAGAAAACAGGGAGCCTACATGGTACAATCGCTAAAATGTAGAACGCTCATTATAACATTTTGAATCACGTTTGCATGGGAGACAAAATGCATAGAAGCACATTCAAGACTATCAGATACTCAGTATATGTGTGTGTGTGTGTGTGTGTGTGTGTGTGTGTGTGTATATATATATATATATATATATATATATATATAATGGGGAGAGGTGATGGCGGCACTCGTAAATAAAAACACAAGCAGTCCGGTTTTAGTACCGACGTTTCAAAGCCGGGTGGCTTTTTTATCAAGGTGCTTAGAGAACCTGTTCTCTAAGCACCTTGATAAAAAAGCCACCCGGCTTTGAAACATCGGTACTAAAACCGGACTGCTTGTGTTTTTATTTACGAGTGCCGCCGTCACCTCTCCCCATTGCATGTAAGAGCAGCACTGCTCTGATCGTAGGCGGGCACCGGCTTATTATCTTGCTCCACCGAATTTGGAGTGCCATCCCAGGACCTGTATATATGTATATATATATATATATATATATATATATATATATATATATTCATTTAATTTCTTACTGATGATGTATATACATTTTTAACAAATAACACATTTACTACAATTGCATTCTGCAGTCATGCGGACCTTCTTTGTATTCCCATTTATGCTGAGAAATATTTGAGGTCTTCATTTAAAATAATTTCCCTACATTAAAAATAATTTTTACTACATAGAATTACATTAAGATGAGACACATTTTTTTATTTACACATATATATAATTTATATGTACTAGCAAAAGTACCCGGCATTTAAATCATTAAATTATCAATGTATTAGATGTAACTACAACATTTTAAAAATGATTAGCAGATATTCTAACACATTCACGAGGTGGCTGCCCAGTGTGTTTTTCTTTTACATTGCGAGATGGGTTTAAAATTTTGCTTCTGTTATCAAAGCTGCTATTCCAAGGCTACTGGGTACACAATATTTTTTTCTTCCCACCTCCCATTTCTGTCAGTTATTACAGTCCATTAAAGGTTTTTATCCAAATCCATCCAGTGAAGGCCCAGAACAGGATTCTTGTTTCAAAGTTCTGTATGGCATACACCAATACAAGGTATGACCGGGAACCTAAATCCCAGCCAGGATACTACACCTCGTGTTGGTTTCTTCTCAATCAATGCATAACATAACAAACCATCCGAATGCATAACCAGACAGACAAATATAAAAATCACTGCTCTGGAATGCTCAGCAATGTATCATGTTTTGAAATGATGCTTTGACTTAATAAAAAGTTGTTAAAAAAAAAAAATCACTGCTCTGTTTTTTTTTGTTTAGGATAGAAGCTGGGTCACCCATTATGGGTCTGATTTGTAATGTGGTGCAGTTTTTATATACCGGTATTAGCAAATTAATTGCTAAATAGACCAAAAATGCCATAGCTGTGAATATATATTTGCATACAAATTATTTAACTGAAAATATTGCAAAAGTCATAACAATGTGTGTGGCAAAAAATAACCTTTAAAAAGAAAAAATTTAACACTGATGGTTGTGTGTACAGAGAAGAGATCTAAACAACCTGCACATTCTGGGTTGTAGAACACAAATATCCCGGACACAATTCTTGATAAATGGTTTATTGATAAATGTCCATGTAGTTCTAATTTCTATGAAAACAAGTAATTCAATTATAGATTGTACTTGATGGACTAACCTCATCAACTATGTTACTATGTAAGCTCAGAAAGAGGAAATACTGTATTACATTGTAAATACTGTATTGCAACCCACAACACCATAAATAAATTACAAACTGTCAAATAAAATGCCCTTTAATCCCGCATTCCTCTTTAAAGGCCAGCATCTCTTTTGGGAGCCAGACATTAGCAGGTATATTTACTAAAAGTCGGTTTGCTCGATTGCGATCCATTTCAGGGCCTGATTCAGCAGGGATTCCAAAACCAAACTCTTTAATGTGCAAAACCATGTGCACAGCAGGTGGGGCAAATGTAACGCGCAGAGAGTGTAAAGGCCCCCATGCACTATGGGACTTTGGCCCGATTTTGGTGGATCGGGCCGAGAAACGGATTAAATCGGGCCAAATAGAAAATGGTACTTGTTTCCTAGCACGGCGCGCACAATTTTTATCTTACTGCATCTTATACATCACATCGAATACAATATACTGGCATTCGATGCGATGCGATTTTTAATTGTACAAGCACCCAGATGGGTGCTTACAATGTTAAATGCATCCCCATTGTCAACACCACCCCCACTATCAACGCAAACCCGAAACGTGTCGAGCGTATTGAGCCCGCGAGGGGCGGCGGTACTCATCCTCCGACCTTTTCATAACCCCGCTATTCAAGTAGGCGTGGAGTTGATCTTAGATAGTGTGGCGAGCCACCGAGCCCGAAGCGTGGAGAGCACCGCGAGGGGACGCGGATGACTTAACATGTATTCCGCGTCCCCCGCGGGTCACGCTGCGCTCGCCATGCTTCAGGCTCGCTGCGCTCGCCTCACTTTCTAAAATCAACTCCACGCCGACGTGGATAGTGGGGGTATCGAAAACGTCAGAGGACGCGTAACGCCACTCTCGCGGGCACGCTGCGCTCGCCACGCTTTGGGTTGGCGGTGATAGTGGGGGTGGCGTGGACAATTGGGGTGCATTTTATATTGTAAGCACCCATCAGGGTTGTACAATTAAAAATCGTATCGCATGCCATTTGCTGCCATGCGATGCTGTGCGATATTTAATTGTACAATCCGGGTCATTTACCCTATTATCGCATCGTAGCTCTCTGTAGCTCTCCAGACTTGCAATTTACCACATTTAAAAAAAAATACCACATCAAGTGCCAAATCTAGTGAGCTCAGTGGAAGATGGCTAAATGTATGAGGGCCTTTAAACTGGGTACACACCTATAGATTCTCTGATGCAGCAGTGTTTATAATATACCATGTGCTTGTCCCACACTATCTTGTACTGTAAATTGTTGCCTTGCTGATTTGTTTATGTGCTTTGTTAGATGATGAGGAACCCTCCATATATAAAAAAGATAATAATGATGTTGGATTTAGACAAGCTGGCAAGAACACCTTTAAAAATAGCTTGGCTTGCTCTGAGCTAGCAGGTTTTTCCTGGCATTTATGTAAATGTGCCTAGTTCTAGTCACACTGGTTAGACTCAGAGCATGTGGGCAAGGACATGCTCTAGCTGATGGCTGTAGAATACAATGACCAGCTATGGGCACTATACTAGTCATAAACCAAGTATTAATTATGGCACTTTATTCACTTTAGAAAGCTTGAACATCATACATATAAACATTTCATTAGGGGGAAATTTACTAAGATGGGAGTTCTAATTCAGATGGGATGTTGCTATGGGCAACCAATCAGCATCTATTTATTAACAGTTTCTTATATAGTGCAGCAGATTCCGTTGTGCTTTACAACTGTAAACAGAGATACAAAAAACTGGGTAACAACAGACAGACTTGGAGGTAAGGCGGCCCTGCTGCAAGCTTAGGGTGCCAACACACTAGAACGATTTTTTGGCTGATTGTCCGATTTTCGATTAATCGGCCGATATATCGTATGATATTTACCGATAATCGGTCGAAAATCGGCCGATATCGGTCCGATCCGCGCTCCCGTGGATCTTTAGCTGAATCTTCTGATCTTACGTGCTGCACAAAAGATCAGAAGATTTAACAAAAGATCCATAGGAATGCACACGGGATCTTAAGAGAAATCTTTGGTCCAGGGCCCACATCTTAAGATCGCAGATCTTTCTACTGTGTGGGCACCTTTACAATCTATAGGGACAAGCATCTACTTTATATTTATTTCTACAAGATGATAGATAGTATCTGATTGTTTGGCTATAGCAACATCCCATCTGAAATAGAACTCACATAAATGTCCCCCTTAGGATGCAGCTATAATACACATCATAAAAATGCACAAAATAAGCTAGTGAAGTTTAATAATAATAATAATAATAATAATGTGTCCTGTCTATAAATTGCCGTGATTAGCAGCTTTTGTCTTTTTAAAGTATGTTTCTAGAAACAGATTTTACAGCAACCTAGCCCTGCCTAAACACAAGAGATGTTTTATTTGACAATTTCATTCTCATTTTTGTTCGCATTTATCCACATCTTAATGAATGTCATTATTTCTGTGATGACGAGCATTAAACAATTATTGTTATCACAGAAAAAGATCTACATGCTACACAGAGATAGCTATCTAGACCACACAGCCCTGAGCGTACACAGGCGAATGGTATCTTTACCACATATAGCCGCTATGTCACTGGCCACTGTATATGTAAACAGCTCATGCAAACCAAAAGATTCCAGTATAATTACCAGTCACTGACACACAATCAGGCTGTGATAAAGAGATATACCATTGTTGCAGAAGTAAAAGTCCTATTGGGGCTCTGTTCAGCAGTGCAGACGCTGTAACTCCCTAACCAGATACACTAGACTATTTGCTTCACTGCCGATATCCTTAAAGATATGGCCGTGCTCCCGGATGAACAATCTTATATTGTTCGGTGATAATATAGTCCACAACTAGCTGCATGTTCAGACGTCAGTAGATATTGTTAACGATATTGAGCGCACAAACCTGACGATATGAATGATAGTGTGTGTGGGGCTTAAAGGTGTGGGTACACACTTTTACGATCACTCTGCTGCTTGGGATAATGCTTCCAATATCACAGCAGTGTTTTCCCAGCTTGACCTGTGAGCCCCTATGGGATCGGCAAGTTGTGCCGACATATTAAACAGCACATAACAGCTCCCGACCGTTGCAGGAGCTTTTTAAGCCATTTATCAGATCATGCCTCTGCAACGGTACTACATACACACCTGTACAATTGTTGGCCTGTTATAGAGTAATCGGGACATGGGTTTTATTGGGGGTACCCAGCTTAAGGGAATTTGATTTTAAATTGACCAGTTTGTTTTGTTTTTTTATGGTAGAAAACTAGTGACTTAAATGGACATCGAAACAAATGCTTCAGTAATTTGCACTATCTACTACTAGATTTCCACTATATAGTCTTGGCTGCCAAGACTATTTTTGCTATTCGATTGACACTACAGGGGAGCCCACATTGGGATCGAATCTGCATCGAATGCTGCTAAAAGCATTCAATGTGCATTCGATGTGCATTAGATTTCGATTCGATTTTGCTTCTATAAGCAAAATCAAATAGAAAAATAGTGCCTATCTCAGCCTGTATATGCTCGATCACACTGAGAAACCAGGGTGGGCTTATATTTACATTTTCACTTTATATATTAGTCGGAAATGATTTATCACATCTGCGTTAAAAATACATATAGGGGTAAATAGAACCTGTAGTGTTACAACATCTAGTCTGTTAGACAAAGCCCGACAGGACTTGCAATTCTCCGTCAGATTGTAAACCGTACAGAAACCTCAGGCAAAAGCTAAAGAGAAATTTAGTACATCCAAAGCTATCATTAAAATGATGGAAATATTGAGGGAATAAAATTGCCTCAGTCCATGTGAATTGATAAGTTTGTATATTTAGCAAATGCCAATTTAGTTTTTTATGAAATATGCATGAAATGGGAATTGCAGCTCACAAATGATTGGAAAACATAATTTGCCTATACTACTATCTGGGAAAGTACAGTTAATAAAAAGCACTCTAGTTTATCGGTATGA
Source organism: Crinia signifera (assembly GCF_055691185.1). Taxonomy (NCBI): domain Eukaryota; kingdom Metazoa; phylum Chordata; class Amphibia; order Anura; family Myobatrachidae; genus Crinia; species Crinia signifera. The sequence goes on along the minus strand of NC_139222.1, from coordinate 127,395,132 downwards.
ACCAGATTTCCTATTTACCAGATTTACCCATATGCCCAAAACAGGTATATGAATAAAAGTTTATAATTTTTTATAGCTTGTTCACATGATTGTCATCTGATATATTAACATTGTGGGCGGGATTCTCTAATAACCCCCGCAGCACATCGTCAGCACTCATATGCAGTAACATATGGGATTATTAACGCAAATGCGATAGCCGGCGATGTGCTGCGGGTCCCTCCTCCCTCCCTGAACCCTCAGCCGGCTGTGAGAGGGCTCCTCTTCCTCCTCCCTGCACTCAGAAGCGGTGCAGGCAGGAGGAGATCACTGGTCCGGGCAGCACAGCAGGAGGCTGCCCGGACAATGGTAAGGGGGATGCGGCGTGGGGCGGCGGGGGACGCAAAGGGAAGCCCATAGGCTTCCATGGGGTTACGCCATCTAGAACTGGCGTAACCCCCCGCAGCGAAGCCCCGGTGGTGGGACTTTGCTGCATATGAAAATGCGGTAAAAACCCAGAAAATGGGTGTTTTACGGCATTTTGTGTTTGGTGAATCTCACCCTATATAGCATACCTCTCGCAATTTTAGATCCTGGCTACATACACATTAGGCTGCTCTGTACTTCACCTCCAAATACTCATTCATTGCCATGCACACCAGCGTCAGGTTCATGTGGCACCTGCTTACTGCATGGGACTCGCTGCCCTTGCCCAACTCTTTGGGACAGTTTGTGGTGTGATAGTTAGCTTGAAACATAATGAGACTAATTTTATTATAAACACAGTACTGTAACTATGGCAACAGCACAGGTTGCCAACCAAAGAAAAGGCACAAAGACAGGCTGATCGGGGCCTGAGCAGATGTCACACAGCCTCGCTGAAAACTCCTGGGCACACCTGCTTCGTTTTTCTGACACTCCCAGAAAACAGTCGGTTATCACCCCCAAACAGCGTCTTTCTGTCGATCTAAGTGGAAAGGGATTGTGAAAAACAAATCACTGATTTTTGTCCCTGTTTGGCGTTGCGCATGTGCGCTAAGATGCTAACACATGCACAGACGTTTGATAATCAATCGGTTTGCGAATTCGCACAACAGCGATCAGGTCTGAATAACCCCAATTGTGACAAAGAACATTGCTATTTAATGCGAGTGATAACCGAACTCCTTTTTATTAAAATCAATATCATGTATTTAATTTAGTATAAAACCGCGGGCTAGTTGTGCACTGTAACCACACAGGCACACTTTTCAGTGTAACCCACAGATGGCAGATATAAATAACCCCACTTGTAGGAAGGGCTGCTCTGGTCACGCCCGGAGAGCAGGATGTGCCCTGTTATTTATGTACATGCGAGCCGAGCTTTATTTCTTGCTACTATTACCAGCTTCTACTGAAAAAGTTTCTTGTCCACTTTGTAATGTTAAAGGAAATGGCTTTTTATTTTGTACATTATGTTACGTTGAGCTAGTAAATAGGCAATGTATTATAAATACATAAAAAATACATACAATAATATAATAATCAGCATATTGGCCACAGAGTGTGCGATTAGCACTTTTTCAGCCAAAGAAGACACCCAGCAGCAGAGTCTCGCTGGTCTGCTGAGCCGAGGTGGCTATTTGACATTGCACAGTAGCCTCTCTGGGAAACTCTCCAAATTTGTTGTCAAACTTAATACAAAAGTGAATTCAATGTTCACCATAGAAACCACACACATACTCCTCACTGTTTTTTCCACTTAGCTGGCCATTACAAGCAATTATACCTCCAATTAGAAACTAATTAAAGGGCAACAAGTAGGTTTGAGATGATTCTTCAGCGCTCTCTGAAAAAGAAAAAAAAAAACAGAGACTGGCACTGGCAGGACCAGAGATGTTAATGCATCTACCTTAGTTTTTTTTTACAGACCGCTTCTCTTTTTTCAAGGCTGTATTGTTGAGGAATCGCAGGTACTGGTAGAGGGATATTCTCCAGATAACCTTAGGTAAACTGTTAAGCAGTTCACACCTGTGCATGAATAATATTGGTACTTTAGAATGTTCAAGGCTTCAGGTAGGTTTTACTGTAGTAGCAGATGTTTAATGTAATGCACAGCAGCGCCCATAGGAAGCATCCGGTATCTCACTAGCAACTGTAATGCTGGCCACACATCAGACCAACTTTCCTCCAACCATCAACTAGTTGGTTGGATGGAATAAAAACCTGGTACTGGATAGGAGCAAATGGAATTAAGTCATTTGTTTCACAAATCAGAAAATGGACAACATCTGTCACTCATACAATGTACTGTAGTTGGACCTATTTGATTTAAACAATATCACTGAATGTTTTTGTCCATTCTCCTGAGTTTGTGAGCAAACTGCTTATTGGCATTTGCCCCCATACAGTGCCAGATTTTCAGTCCAACCAACCAACTTGTTGGATGGTTGGAGGAAAGTTGGTCTGATGTGTGGCCAGCATAAGATACAAGGGGTAAATGTAATTTTGCTTGGGATTTTGTAAAAGAATATATGCATTTTTAAAGCGCCATTTGTTTTCATGGCAAACCCAGGTAGATTTTGCATTGTAAGCGATTGCTGCTTTAAAAATAAGGTAATTCTTTAAAGAAATTCCAGGGCCTTAGTCAACTCTAATGCTATTACTTTTCCCCAAGTACACTGTGCGGATGACTCCCCAAGCACTGCATATTTCAGGTGTTCCATGTAGCCTGACAGTTTTGCAATGTCCGATTGGAATGAGAAGTGTGACTCGTCGCAGAGGCAGTTTACATCTGTCCATTATTTTGCTGGTCACTCTGTGATGCCACATTGGCAATAATAATTTTTTTACTTTTATAAATCATTTACTGAATTTAAATAAGAGTGAGGAGACCTCCTCATCATGGATTCTAATAATTTAAGGAGAAAACATATTTCCTGCAACTGTAGCAGAAGACAAACAAGTAACATACAATTTATATGTCCCGATTTCTCCATTACTGTTGACAGCGTGACAATCTACCCTACCTCTCAAGCTCGCTGCCTAGGGGTCACCCTTGACTCTGAACTGTCCTTTTTTTTCCCCACATTCAATCTGTCTCAAAATCATGTTACATGCATCTAAAAAACATATCTAAAATACGACCCTATCTTACACAGGACACTGCAAAAACATTAATCCATGCACTAATTTTATCTCACATTGATATTTGACTTCGTCTCCTCCTTGGTCTTCCCGAGAACAGACTTCCACCACTGCAATCTATTTTAAACACTGCTGCGAGGCTGATCTTCCCAGCCAGACGTTCATCGTCTGCTGATCCACTCTGCCAGTCCCTAGATTGGTTGCCCATATTCTAATGTAGTCAATACTAAATACCTAAAAAAAAAAAGAAAGAGCGCGCACTGTGTTGATCTTTAATTTATTAATATTTTACTCAGTATATATTATATTCAAGAAATACACAATAAAATCATATCAATATAAAAATACATTCATTTAGACAGTAATAAAAATAATCAATACTTAGCATCCAACTATAACCACTTAGAGCCTGTTGGTATAACATTATGCCTTCAGAATAACCTCAATGTTCAATTGATATAGGGAGTTCAAAATACCTCTACTCACATATAAAGCTATTAACCAAACCACAATGACCTATATCTTTTCACTTATCACAAAATATCTCCCAACTCGCTCTCTCCGCTCTGCACAAGATCTGCATCTCTCTTCTGCACGGATCACTAGCTCCCACTTAGTGTTACAGGTCTTTCATAGAGCTGCACCCACCCTATGGAATGCCCTTCCACACACAATAAGACTCTCTTCTAGCCTCCAAACTTTCAAGCCTTCTCTGAAAACTCACCTCATCAGGCAAGCCTATCATATTTAGGTATCACCAACATAACCCTCTGAGGCACTTATGTATTATATAGCTTCCCTTCTGGACTTGCAACTTGACGGGACTGTTATGCTATTACTGGTGCCCAAGGCTTAAAATGGTCATGCAGAGGTGGGGGAACTCATTTCCCTATTCCACCTAATTACCCCCTCTCCCCTCCCCCTATCAGGCAGAGACAGTGCCACTGGTAGGGTTTTTGGCACCCCTTTGTAAACTAGAATGCTTTTCTGTGAGAATTACTGTGCAGAGCCAATGTGGAGGTTAAAATGTTCCACCTCACCATTAGAGGTGGTGGAAATCAGTTCCACCCCGTTCCCCCTCACTTTAACCCCTGTTGGTGCCTGTCCTTGGGTTTCCCTCCTATTTCCCTATAGATTGTAAGCTTGCAGCAGGGACCTTCAACCTCTGTCTGTCTGTTTTACCCAGTTTGTTCTTTCAGTCTACCGTCAAGAGCGACTTGCGGGGGTCGCGCATCACAATCGCTATGGGCTCTACACACACAGCACTGTATGCTTAATATCTAAACAATCTAGAGCAGGCATGTCCAACGTTGGCCCTCCAGATGTTTTGAAACTACACATCCCAGCATGCTTTGCAATAGTTTTAGCATTATCTAATAGCAAACCTGTGGCAAAGCATGCTGGGATGTGTAGTTTCACAACATCTGGAGGGCCAACGTTGGACATGCCTGATCTAGAGAAATTAAGTCAAATCGCTTAAAAAATAACTTATTATCGCTATGTGTATACAGTAGGCCCATTTAGACAGTATTTTAGACTCTTTCTCATGCCTGATTAATGACTTTGAGATACAGTAGTAATCTGTTTGTGGTTTTCTGATACTGTTAATGTGGCCTTGGCCTGACCCTAACCTGCTTGGTATCCGGATTCATGATAGATTGACTCTAGGTCGACAGTCATAAGGTCAACCACTATTGGTTGACAGGGACATGCTCAAAGGTCGACATGAGGGTTTTTTTACAAAATTTTGAGCCGATGTGTGCCGACAGGCGGTATTTCATACCCTACCATCCACTACGACATGGAGGGAGAATATAAGTGTGCTGAGCGCAGTGAGGCACTGAGCCCGAAGCATGGCAAGCATAGAGATACACTTAGACGGTGTGCATGCTGACCTATGTCGACATAGACACCAAAAAACATGAAGAACTCATGTCAACCTTTTGACTGTCGTCCTTTTCACCCTGTCGACCATATGACTCTAGACCAGGACATTGTAGATCTAATATACCATAACCAACCTGCCCAATGTACTTGCATTTGGCAGCCAGGATCCCAGCGCCAGCCTCCTAGTCATCCTGTTCTATGCATCCCATGGTGGGGTATACTTTGGGAATGTGTGTGGAGATCAGTGATTGAAGGGGGTGATATTACATTGTAGAAGATATACTTCTGGAGCAGCCCAGTATAAGTTGTGAAGAAACTTTGTGGTAGTTTATGGGGGATATTTCCTTAAAAGGATGAATGGAAATTTTTTCTTTAACTTGTCGTTACAACTGTTGTTTTTTTGTAATCATATTCTATTAAATATATCAACATTTTTTTCAAAGTTGATGAGTAAAAATGGGCACGACTTTAGTATCTTCACAATAAAATGTCTCATTTAAAGAATCCTGTATCATCCCTGCCACTGTCCTTAAATCTCCTGGAGAGCAAAATTGGAAGAAGGGTGTGACAAAAATCCCTGTGTATCACGCTATTACAGTCATGCCCCTACTGCACTGCAGAGGGCTGTGCCATGACACAACTCACACTTCACCACTTCATGGCCCCTGTACAAGTTGTTTGGTTTTTATTTTGTTAAACTTTGTAATAGCCTAAAGGCTTTATATCCACCGGCATGTTTGTAGCAAAATGCAAATTAATTACAAACAGGTTTGATATGTCCTACTGTATTGAACCTTGCTCTAAGCTTCACATGCGGTAAATGCACACAAAAAACAACCACAATGAAACACAAAGAAAAGCCAGTGAATATGGGGACACTAGAAACGATTATTTTATATGTGGTAAAAAAAACAAAAGCATGCATTTAAAAAACCTCAACATTTCCTACTGAATCTGGTCATAAGCATTTTTTGTATGTTACATTAATAGGGTTAATCTGGCCCTGGCTTACACCGAACTGACGGAGGAACTTTACCGTCTCCGTGACCTCACAACCCTCCAAAGTCAAATTCTGAGGTCGCTGCTGGAGGAGCAAACAGGTATCAAACCTTCAGCATGTTACACTTCAGTCTAAAATACTAACCATCATTTGGATGCATACCTTACAAAAGCTGGATCCTACACCTTAGGGGCTTTACTGAGTACATTGCTTCACATTTATAGGAATGCCACTATAACTGTATCCATGGTACTTTAGCAACTTATTTCTTTCTGTGTGAAGCTTCTACCTTACACCACATATTCCATACGCCCAATGTTTCAGTAGGATTATACAGTACAATCTCTAATTGCCGACTGTATTACCTTATTCATCTCACCTGTATAACTACACTTGTCACTGTGTTTTAGTGTTGTTATAAGTTTACATTTTATAGGACAAAGTTGAATTGTATATTTCTTCGGCCCATAATAGATTTTAGTGTCGTTTTGCTTTGATGACTTTGCTTGAGATTGAGTGGGTTAAGTTGCCCCATACATCAGCAATTAATTGTGACAATTTTCAGATATGGAGATGATTGCCACAATTAATTTTAGATGTGTGGGCTCCCCCTTTTGGCAATCCCAATCAAAATCGCCAATCGATTGCTTAATCAGGTTTTTAAACATGTTTAATAATCTGGTATTATCTGCAGATCTTTTTTATATGTGTGGGCATTCCCAATTCATCTTCTTCATCTATTTACATTATGAACAGCCGAAATGACAATCGATTGGGCAATTTCCAGATATGAAGATGCAATCTTTAGATGGAAAAATCTGCCGATCACTGAAATAAATCTGTAATGTGTGAGCAAAGTCAGATAGATTGTAAAATCCATTTATCTGGCCAAAAAATCCCTGTATCTGGAAATCCATAAATTGTGATTGCTGATGTATGGGGCCCATTATTCATGTTTATTCAGTCCTCCATGCATTCGCACGGAGGACCGATGTTGTGCGTCTCGCAGGCGCGTTTCTGCGCATGTGCAGACTTAGGGTGCGTGCGGGGGGTGGAAGAGGGCAGGGGGCGCCGTGCAGCCCCATTACCATATGGTGACGCCCAGCATTTCATGGGCATTCCCATGAGAATGCTGGGTGTTCTCAGGGTAATGAGGCGGTGATGCGGGTGCGGGGGGCTGGATGCTGACATCATCGGCTGTCAGCTGCCCGCCCATATCCGTCCCAGCGTACACGCATATGGAAGTGACTTTCACGTCACTTTTATATGCGTGTAGCTTTCACATCTTTCGATGGTCGGCGACCATTGAAAGATGTGGGAGGTTACCAGCAGCATGTAAATGGATGATTATGCTAAACATCCATTTGCAGCCTGTGCGGGCAACCCGTGCTGCGAGGGGGGGGGGTTATCATTCGCAGGGTGTGGTTTGGGGGAATCTTGGCAAAACATTCAGTGGGTTATTCAGGTTGAATCGCAAGGCTGCGACTTCGCAGCCTTGTGATTCAACCAGAATAACCCACTGAATGTTTTGCCAAGATATAAAATACATTACACCAATTTTTTGCCGGCTGATATAGGTGACCCGTCTGCTGCACCTGGCAGTATGCAGTCTAGCTGTGCATGTGTATCAAGTATCATGTTGACTAACTGTCATAACCTGTATAACCTATCCTTATCAAAAGAAGGGTCATTGACACGTTCAATTCACTCACACTACATGATAAATAACTGGCATGTAAGGAAATCTGTATTTCATTTTTTTACACATCTTGTGTAGGTTAACATGTTTTGGTGTTTTTTGTTTTTTTGTCTAATGCATACAATCTTGCATTAGGCACTTTTTTTACTAAGATGGGAGTTCTGGGCAACCAATCAGAATCTACTTCTTTTTTGATTGTCACCTTCTAGAAGATAATAGAATCCAATTGGTTGCCCATAGCAACATCCAATCTTCAATAGAACTCCCATCTTCGTAAAGAAACCCTTTTGTCTGAACATAGGAGCATGACAAATTTTGTTTTAAAATCAAATTGCACCCTGCCCCTGAACAAGAAACCTAGGCGTCCATGACAATATGCCCATCCACTCCCTGTTCATTTGGTTAGTAATCTTGAAGATCTGCAATTCCATCACATGATATATATATACATGAAGCAGTGAGGACAAGTGGAAACATTTCTAATAGCAACCACACTATAAGATTATAGGTGGAAGCTGTTAAAGGCAACATCTCCAATTGCCCATGTCTTCCCTCTTTACATTATTTGGTACATATACCACTGTGCTTTATACAAGAAATGCTCATGCCGAAGACCACTAGTTCACCAAATATTCTACTGAACTGTATGTCCTTGTCACTTGTAAAGTGAAGGCCAGTTTGCATGGTAAAGCTGCATTGCATGTGGGGAAAATTATATATTTGACTGCACTTTGGACCTTATTCTAGTTCACTCTTTCTGACAAAATCCTTCTTGGATGGACAAAACCATGTGCACTGCAGGGGGGCAGATGTAACATGTGCAGAGAGAATTAGATTTGGGTGAGTTATTTTGTTTCTGTGCAGGGTAAATACTGACTGCTTTATTTTTACACTGCAATATAGATCTCACTTTGAAGTAAAACCCCACCCAAATCTAACTCTCTCTGCACAAGTAACATCTGCCCCACCTGCAGTGCACATGGTTTTGCCCATCTAAGAAGGAATTTGTCAGAAAGAGTGAACCAAAATAACCCCCTTTGTTTGCAGATATGTATAAACAAGGGGATAACAAAGCACAAACAATGGTTTTGCAGAAAATACTAGTTTTGTTTTTTTATAGGATTTCTGTAAATTTCCAACAAGTCCACCTAGATAGATCATGTCAGTATGTTGTATAGTAGTATTTGGTGGGTATATAAGAATTATACTTCAATTTTCTAAATATTTTTTCTCTTTTCCAGGACAGAGACATTCTCCTCCACCTCGTCATTCCCCCTGCCCACTCCGACACTCTCCTTCTTCTCTTCGCCATTCTCCATCCTCACAGCGCCGATCCCCGGTCATACAGTGTCCATCTCCCATTTTACAGAGAAGATCGCCTGTCCCACAGTCTCCAGTACACCAGCGCCGCTCCCCAGTTCCACCATCCTCTCCCTCTCGTAGATCTCCAGCACCATCACCGTGCCCATCCCCTGCAAACAATGAGATTTCATATTCTAAGCCTTCAGCTCACCAGGCCAAAGCATCTTTCCAGGCCCGCCGAAGCTATTCTGAGATCAGTGAGCCTGCTCTGTATCCACGGTCACCCCGTTCCTTATGGATACCAGCAGGAACGTCAACCTTGCCCAAGCAACGGTCTTACAATGATGGATATGCCGGAAGCCCACCTAATGTGCCCTGCTTCCAGGAACCTTCACAGCAATCTTCTGATGAGGAGGAATGGAGTCCTCCATCTCCACCCAGTCCAGAGCCTGGAGCAGTACGCTGTGCTTCCTTTTGTGCAGGGTTCCCAATTCCTGATGTGGCAAGCAGAAGAATGTCATCATACTCCCGTACAGAACATGCACAGTCCTGGCCTTCCATCAATGTAAGAATTTGGGAGGGGATAAATGCATACGGTCAATTGTCAAGTGTAAGAGGAGGGCCTGAAGATACAGTAATGCACTTCTAACAAGTGACACACCATTTTCTAACTACACCAAATCAGACATAAATGAGACGTTGGTTAATATTCTCAAGAGAGTGCTGTTTCATTACATCATCAGGATTCTGTGTTATGTGATATCATATATAGCTCCACGGTTGGCTATTATTATTTGGATAAACTGCCATCTAGTGTAAAGTACAGTATACAGTGGTTAGAAATAACAGTGAGTTTAATGACCAGAAAAGGGTGCAGACTGCATACTTCTACACACAGGGCACATAATGCCTAGGTAATATTCTAATATTTGATTTATTATCGATTACAAATGTCTCCTATAAAGATTAGAATGTAGAATTAATTGGGGGTTATCAGTGCTGTCTATATGTCCTACAACACTGAGTACAAAATTGTCATAGTCACTGATGTACGCTGCGCATGGAAAGCTAAAAAAATATATAATCACCTGTTACTGCACATCTGGGTATCTGCAGTTAACAGTAGCAACACGCTGTTGTTGTCCATTCGTTTTACTATGCAGTCAGCACTGAGACAAAGTAACCAACTTAAAAGCAAAGTAAGCTAAAACTTGTTTGCACATGCCTTGACCCAGTGATATCACTAGACTCTTGGTTTATTCGGTGCTTAACTGATGCGATGCTGCAGTTGCTGGTTGGTTTCAGTCATAAGCTGCAAGTAAAGTGCACGCTTGGGTGGATTTATCACAGGAGATTTACTTGGCCAGTCAGACTTTCTACTTTTCCTCCTCATTAACTTCTTGGTTGCGTTTAGCACTCAGGGTAAATGCTGACTAATGAGACTGAATGCATTTTATCATACATACATACATACATAGATACCATAGGCAGACATGATGCTTCTGTACACTGCTGCTACAGTCAGGCTGGCATCCAAACATGCCCAATTCGTGCCATTGACTCCAGCATGTCCCACTTATGAAATATTATCTGCTTTGGAATAGCAGCAGTTTGTTTCTTCTTCCACACTTGCGCCTAGCCATCATTTCCTTAGGGGTTTGTAGTGGGCAGGGTTGCCAATCCCGGGGCATTTTTTCAATCCCGGAATTCGGGATTGAAAAATGACCAATCCCGGGATTGGCTTCCCTAATTAAAAAAACCCACCCTGCATATATATTTACACTTGCAGTGTAGTGCGGCTGGGGGGGTGGGTGCCGGTCAGTGAAGCTGGGAGGGTGGGCTGGGCGGCCGATCACTTAAGCCGGGCAGGGTGAGTGGGCGCCAGCAGGATCCAAGAGCCGAGCGGGCGATGCAGACTGCATCATGACCAGGACTGGGAGCTGCTGCTTGGCCTGCGCAGCATGACCTCTGGCCTCGTCACGCTGCGCAGAGCCACACTGTCAGGGAAGGGAGAAGCTGGGCAGTGTCTGAGCACATGCTCAGACGCTACCCGGCATTAGACTGCGCATGTGCAGTCTAATCCCGATCCCGGGATTGGTCACCCTAGTAGTGGGTTCAACCAGGTGTGGTATAGGGGTCCGACAGTCATTATCCCGATGTCGGGATCCCGACTGGCCGGACCCAGACAACATGGCCAGCGCAACAAAGCCCCTTGCGGGCACGGTGGCTCGCTGCGCGTCAGTGTTTTGACAGTCGGGATCCCAACGTCGGGTAAATGCCTGTCGGGATCCCGACTGTCGGCTCACAATCAGACAGATTTTATTTATTATTTGTTCTGATGAGTGTGTCTGTTGCATAATTTGATAGTTATATTAATGTGAAATACAGGATATTACAAATGATCAGATCTAATATCCTGATTTCAGTATTATAAAAAGATTTGTTGTAGTTATAATTATGCCCTTAAATAATTATGTGAACATGTAACAAGTATTTAATTGTAGTTAATTACGAGATTATGTCTCGCGGTACGCGGACAGCTGTGAAGCCCGCGAGGGGACGCGGATACCTGTGAAGGTATCCGCGTCCGCTCGCCACGCTTCGGGCTCGGTGGCTCGCTGCGCTCGCCACACTTTCTATTCTCAACTCCACGCCGACGTGGATAGTGGGGGTATGAAAAGGTCGTAGGACGCGTACCGCCGCCGCTCGCCACGCATCGGGTTGACGTTGATCGTGGGGTGGCGTTAACAATTCGGGTGGCCATTATACACTTCAGGGTGCCTATTTGGCCTCTGTGGCCCATTTAACATTGTTTCCTATGGAAAAATCGGGTCAATTGAGGCATTGAACAGGAAAATTGGGTCAATTGAGACATTTAACATTGTTCCCTATGGGAAATCTCGGGCATCTCGTCGGTTGATCGCACCCGATTTTTTAGTGCATTCAATGCCCGAGATGCCCGAGATTTTTTACTAACGATGCCCACGATCAAAATCGTGGGCGCCCTTCTAAGTAAAGAGTACCCAATACTTTTATCCCGGTGTCATTTGACATTATTGCAAATTTCATTACAATAGACCCATCACAAATATATTTACTGAGAAAAATGTTGACGTACTCAAACTTCTTTTAACCGCTGTAATGTATATATATATATATAAATATTGATATATAACTATACTTGTTAACCGTATATATTTTTATTTCCCAACTCTAATCTCTCCTTCACACCTTCCCTTTATGTCCCTCTTTCTCTTTCCTTGCAGTTACTGATGGAGACCGTAGACTCGGAGGTAAGAAGCTGTCCTCTTTGCCAGTTGGCCTTTCCTGTTGGATACCCAGATGACATTCTTATAAAACATATTGACTCCCATCTTGAAAACAGCAAGATCTAACAGCAGCTTGCAACCACTCAGTGTGGGGCTCCGGGATATAAAGATGCTACACACTATTGGTCTACAGAATATTAATCCCCAGTTTTTATGCACTGTTGATGAACACATTATGTTGTGGTGATCATGAGTATCTATATACTCCTGTATGAAATACAGTATAATCACTGGTTGTGAACACATCTTGTTATGAAGTGAGATTCACTGATCATAAACACGATGGGGTATTTAATAATTGCAAATGTTTGCACAGTATAATGATGTTAACTCTCTAGACACCACTATTGAACACATTCCACTTTATAAAACCTGTGGTTCTCCAGCACTTGTAGAACTCATATTCCAGAATGCCATGCCTAGCTGGGACCGCTAGTTCTGCAACAGCTGTAGAGCCACAAGTTGTATACCTTTAACCTAAACAATGCTAAAGGGGGCACTTAAACAAATACCCCTTTTTAATACAGGATTGAGATTTTTAGATGGTTATGGAAAATTCAGTTAATGGCTTGAGAAAGTAATGGAATCAGTTCTACAAACTTGGTGAGGTCAGGGAGAGCAGAAACCTCGTGTGGAGTAGAAAAGCTAATCATTGGCGCTCAGCCTCTTAGTCAGTGCTCTTATTTGCAACAGTGGAAGCAGCCATTTTTTGAGCTATACAACTATTCTCATGAAAATGTAGCATACTTATTATTTAACCATAATTTTCAGGACTCTTCCTGATTTTGGGAGTTCTCCAGACTGGTGAGACAGCGGTGCATACTCCCAGGTTCCACACATTTCGTCATTGAAGTTTTTGGGGCACGACTCTTGGTGAATCTCTTCATTATGCCCCTGCTGCAGTGCTTTTATGACCTGAATCACCTCACGCCTCCTGCACTTGTTACTGTCACCCTATAAGATCTCCCAGAGGGGAATCCCAACAAGTAATCCTTAAGGTTACTGTTTCTGAGTTCATAAAGTGCTTGTATCTACTGTGTGTAAATATGTGAGCATTAATGAGCTGATCTCCTCGCCTGTACCAAAACACAGACAAGAGTCAGTGACTAATTCGGTTGTAACTAATCAGTTAATGCACACAAATGTACTATCATATTAAGATGTGTATAACTGCACGTGTCTTTAATACTGCTGTGTAATTCATTCTTAGTACCCTAAGAATACTGTAATATATTTACTGTTTTTATACAATGAAAACTACACTGTACATCTAACAGGCATGTACTGGGAGATGTACTTTCATGGTGCATACTGAGAACAAGTGCTTATTAGGTGAGCATAAACCATAGCAGCTCATCAGTCTGTATTTGCTTTGGTCGTTTTGTTTTGTCTGATCACCTCACACGGGGTGTGGTCTCCCACGGGCATTGTTACACTTATCAGAGTACCATTGCTTGTAGCAGGAAGATGCCTCCCACCCAGCCTACAACTTAGTGAAAACATCCTGATCACAGAGCAGCTGGACTGTCCCTCCAGTTGGTTGTGAGATATTCAAATAGAATGCTGTCTTCACCAACAGTAGACTTTACCTGTTTTAAATGGAACCTGTCCTGGTGGTTTTGTAGGCCTCGCACTTGCTGCCTTCAACACTATTGAACGCATCTAAACCGGGAATGGAACTTACTGGTTTTAAGGACCTCCTGAGCATTTGCACATGTTCCTCTGGCAAGGAAAGGGCGATTTCCCCCCCATTTGGTTCTTTAATCAATGTCTTTTGGTAGTGTGGCCACATTTCCCAGACAACACAAATTGATTGCAAGACAATACCCTGAAATTGGGACGGTCATAAGCCATTTGGTGCTGCCTGTTCTGTTTTCAAGTGAAAACTGTGATCATCGCCACACGTCAAATGTGATTGTTTGATATGTGATGACTTTGGTGTTTGTCTTACATCATTGAGTAATCAGCCTTATCACATGGTGCATTGTGAAACACTCTAGTCTAGTATAAGGGGGATAAGCTATTAGATGCGGTAAAAAGAAATACAAAAATGCATCTTTTTCACAAACCGCTTTATCGCAGCTATCCTCATAGGCGTGCGCAGCACATTTTATTAGGGGGTGCACCGTCAAAGGGGTGTGCGTAGCTCCACCTATTGGGCGTGTCTAACACCGCCAATCAGACATGTCTTCCGTCATCTATTGGCACTCTCTACAATATAAAAGGTCTGTTAGCCACACCATAATCTCCGGCCTATTTCAGTTTTAATCAAATTACTCTGTGTAACAATACATGAAAATACAATCATAAACATATATGGATGACACAGATATGTAGTGATATGACAATGGTCTAGTACAATTAACAATGCAAACACATACTGTATAATTGATTGATGGGTGCTTCTTTAAATTGAATACAGTTCTAAAAAGTAAAAGTCTTTGGTTAAAGGTATTGCTGGTATTGCTAGCGACAGAGGTGTTTGTAAGGGTGGGCACAGCATTAGGGGGTGCCTGTGCACCCCTAACACTCAATGTGCGCACACCTATGGCTATCCTATTATTCACATGCAATAATTCTGCATAGGGTTTATCGCAAATTTCTCTTCACCTACTCTGAGCAATTAAAAAGTTGGGAAGAATCTGTATTTTGGGGTAATAATATTGGGACTTGGTTCAAAATCCCTTGACCACCCCACTTAAAGACTAATTATGCAGTTTGAAGTTAATTATTTTTAATTAGCCAATAATGAGATGTAACTTTTGGGGTAAAAATGATGGAAATGGGCTTACAAGGAATGGGACAGATTTATCGGGTGCTTTATGAGTAGAACAAGAAGTTTTCTGTTGGGAGTAATCTGTTGTTTTTGCTACATTTTTTAAAGTGTCTTTAATTGACCCAAATATATACTTATCACCATTTTCGTGTACCCTGAATTTTAGGATAGCATTTATTTGACACAAATAAGCAAGCTTTTTATCTTTTTTCAGTGATTTAAAAAAAAAAAATGCTTATTGCAGCTATAGAACACGTCAAGTCTCCAACATCTTTACTATGCCCTCCTAATATACTTCTATACTGTTGTCCTATGTTATTTTGCCATTTCCGGGGGTACAAGCTGATCTCCCTTTTTCCCCCTGTATGTTTCACTGGTTAACACGTCACAGGCCACTCACTTTCACTATTTCCAAATAGTATAGGTCGAAAAATGGGAAATCGCATACCCGTGATAAGCGGCTTTTTCATGTAAAAAGTGCAATAACTTTACCCGTGAACACAGGTCGAGTTATCTTTGCTAATAAGATATCCCCCTAAGAGTTATTTATTGAAGGAGGGAAAAAAAAACGTCATCCATTTAAAACTTAATTTTTTTGCTGGATTTCAGGTTTCATCTAATGTAGTACGTTGCAAAGGATGCAATAGTCATAGCAGTTGGTGGTCATTGCAGGAGTTATTTGCGTGAGGGCAACCTAATGTATAAAAACACTAATATGCAATAAATACTTTTATTTATATAATGGACAATAGCGATAACTGTTTCATTGGACGTCCTCCTAAGCTATTGCTGTCTCAGAATGGTGATCGCGCATGTGGTGAAAAAATCATGCTTTACTGCTTGCTTAACCCTTTGAGTGCCAAGTGAATTTGTCAAAATTTGTGTGAAAATTGCCAAGCAATTTTTTTTTTCCATCATAATGACCTGTAATGTTTACCTTATATAGGAAATATAATATATTTTTTTACACAGTATTTTTAATTTCAATTTATATAACAAATGTGAGCTACGCTGGCATTTTTTGCAGATATTTTGCGCATCTCTCACAGAGATATTGGCACTCAAAGGGTAAAATCCCTTTTTGCTTATTCTGCATTAAAATCTTTGAATTTTTACATTAATATTTTTATTTTTATTTTAATGAATCTACAACTGTAATTTCTGTTGGCCAGTATTTTTGCAGAATCCTGGTGATGATGTTTTGAAAATTAACCGTGAAAAATATTTCCGGTTACTTTGATATTTACAGTGCTTTGATAAATTGTACACTAAATGGAGTAACTCTGTCCTCCTTTTTTGAAAGGGTGAAAACCTGTAAAACCAATTGATACTGGCCTCTCAATCTCACACTGCTCCCCCTAGCTCTTCACAGAGGACATAGCACAGCTGAAGTCAGAAGATGAGCTGTTAGTTATGGTGTGTAACTGTGTACACACCTGAGATGTGCCATGTGATCCCCGATGCGATCAGATCGCATTGCATCGGATCGCACGGCATGCATGCAATGGCATACAATTTTGACTATATAGTGCAGATCTGCACTATATAGTAAAGGCAGCCCAGACTTTCTGATGTGCAATACGGGAGCGCGCATCGGGATCGCAAGGGTTAAAACCCTTGCGATCCGCGTGCAATACCGATGTGATTTTGACTATATAGTCAGAATCACAGGGTGATTGTGCAAGTGTGTACACACCACTCGGCATCTTGACAGCCTTGGCTAAATGTCAACCTACTGCCCCATCTCAAAACTCACACTGCCATCAATACCCGCTTTTTAGCCCCTCAAGTGAAAGTGTGGAGGTGGCATCTTAGAAGTTCCACAGCCTCCACCTGCATTAAGAACAACAAGGATGTCTTCCTCATAAACAGTCTTCATTTAATGACAGGCAGAATTGGTGGTAGAGTCATCCCTGGCTGTTGCCATACAGAAATGTGCACATACAGGTCCTCTCCCACAGTGATTGGGGGAACAAAGGACATTGATTTCTTGATACCTGTACAAGGCACCATATAATAAATGACATACAAAATAGGTTTTTGCCTTGGTTCTCTTTGAGTATGGATCTAGAATACTATTCTTGTGATTTATAAAAACGAGTTGCTCAGTTTGCACCATGGTAGTACAGTACATCACCCCTCCCACCTGCCTACTGACAGAGGCAGTCATTTATGGACTGGACCATCAAGATTTAATGAGTATGCAACGCATCATTTAGGGACAACTGACATCACAGAGTAAGTCTGTGAGACAAACCGATACTCAACCACGTAAAGGGCCAATATTTTCTTGTATCGCCAGCTTTGAATTCTTATGAGAGGCTGATTCTGTGCCTACTCATCTCTTCTCTATTGCAAGTTTCAGGATGGAAACGTTTCCTTCGATCCTCTGGTTAGCCTGAAGTGCTCCTAAAATCATTTGTGTGCATGATAAAATCTCTCATACCTAAACATTAAACTGGATGTAAGGTTCACAGTGGAGTCTCATCACTCACCAATGTTGCTGCCATCTTTAAAACCATGTGATAATATGAATTTTTAGAGGTAGCTGTTGTCGGATGAGACTGAAGAGTCGAAGACAGACAGTATGGCACTAAAATGAATGTGGAATTTAATGGACTAAAAGGACTAATGAATGGACTAAAAGCTCTCTGCACCTCTTAACCTTCTCACTGCCAGATCAGCCTGCAGTGCATTGCCAAGAGATATTTCCATCGCATGCAGAAATGTGTCTCTCTGGTCAGGCCCTGGCATGCAGGGAGTTAAACTCAAAGCTTCCTGGTGGGAGTTGCCTCTCCCTGACGTGTTATACCTCAGCCTCTAACTAATGTGTAATGTATACATATACATACCTATATGTTTATATGAATATATATGTTTGTATATACACTGAGTCTGCACAACAGTGTCTGTATTTCTGGCTCTGCTGGTCTAATGTCTTCCCTCATTGTCTAACCCAATGACACTGTGAGCCAGAGTGGTCTGCAGAGTGCTTGTATATTTGATGTGTGCAGTATGACCGTATTGTGTGGCAAATGCAGTGCACCGCTCATTTGTGCACTGTAGCCTGCCTACTGCCAGAATGTTCTATTATACAGAGCAATTTCACTGTGCATGTGACACTGTGGTGCCAGCAATGGAACACACCAGATCCTTAGTGGGACATAGAGCTCTGCAGTGTTTTGTGTGACAGTGATCTGCAGTACTAGTAATATGTGCTGCTGCTCTGCAGTGCTCTTTGAATGACATTCTGGTATATAGAGTAAGGTGTGGTGCATTGCTGTCTTCAGTGGAACATATTTCAGACTTGCATTGTGCAGAATGGCATACTGCTCTGCAGTGTTGGTATGGCCTCCTATTCTGCTATGTACATTGAAATCTGGTCTTCTGCAGAGCTCAATGTGTAACTGCAGTGCTCAGTGAAGGAATAAAGCTACTCTGCAGATTGCTCAGCTGCTCTCACAGTTCTTTGCATATTCCTGTCCTGTGGAAATGAATAAAAAGTGCTTTTTTTTATTAAACATGTTTATTGTTGGGTTTCTCCTAATTTGAGTATCCTATGACCAGTTCCTCTAATGCGCATTGCCCATAATGCCCATAATATCCATTGATTTGTTGAACACCAAAGTGCTTTACATATTCCTTTACAAAATGCAAAACATGCTTAACAGGGGATGTAAGTGAACTGCCTGAGTAATAGGTAAGTTCTGTGGATGCATGTACGGGAAAGTGCCGTAGATATCAGATATAGCTAGTGCAAATATTTGTTTCAATCGCAAAGTAACCCCCATAGAATGCACCAGCTGCACCATATCATTTCTTTGGTTCTCTGTATATAAAAAGCTATTTCATTCCTATTTTCTTGGCTTCTAGAACAAACATTTTTAAATCTACACATGTAAGGAAATAGGGATGGCATATGGAGCGGTTGAAGATGCGTGGTGCCATGCAGGATCTGTGTATGTGGTGGAATTTTGGGGTCTGAGTATATCCAGTTTCCCATCACTGGCTTAAACTGTACAATCTAATAGCAAAGTCCCCCTGAACTTAAGCTAATTCTAGAGGGCATATGTTCATAAGCTTCAGGTCAACAAATGTATGCACAATAAATATTTCACCAATAGACCTCTCTAGCAAGACTTCAAGTATTCCATGTTGGGGATTCATCCCTTGCTTGAGGAGATACTAGACAGGATTTACAGCCCCTCTAACTGCACGCCAGCTATCGTCATGTTTGCATTTCAACAGAAGTCTTTTTAAAGGTGAACACTACTAAAAAGCATCAATGAGGGTAGCTGGATTGCAGCCAGAAGTGAAGTGTCTTTTTCCTACTAAGCAGCATGGAAGTGGTTTCCTCTCGGGATCGATCTGTCTATTTAATTTTTTGTTCCCACTTGCAGGTTGGCACACATGCTACAATTTGCCTGGGGTGCAAATCCAATGCAGAGCATTTATATAATTCGAAGAAGGTGCACTCTCCAGTGGCATTTTCAATGAAAGAAATCTGTGTTTATTGTCCTCTTCTGGACTGACCACTCAGTGGGAACGCTGCAACATTTCTACTTAATGGTCCATCCGAAACGTCAACTTTATCTTGATATGATGTGACAATAAAAATGGATTTCTTTCATTGAACATGCCCCTGGTGAGTGCACCTTCTTCTAAATAAATAGACAGTAATATATATATATATATATATATATATATATATATATATTATATCTATTTTTATTATGGATTAAGGTGGACCAAATTTATTTTGGGGGGGGAGGTGGGTTGGGGAGGTAAGCATCTGCAAAGAAGTACTCTATTGTGGCCATGTGCATCCATCACTCAGGCGGACAGCAGTGTATATAGAAGCATACAGGGGGGATGGGGGGAGGCGAGAGAGAAAAGGACTGAAGGATGTGGGGAGAGACAGTGCCACCATCATCCAGGGATTGGGGGCAAAAAAACAGCCTGACATTGGCCTCCCAAATGCAGTATCTTGTGTTTGTTTCCAAAACTTTAAATAGGAGGAAATTAAAGTGAACAATGATTGCAAATATTATTTGCTTCCCATCTTTGGCATCCTCCTTCATTGTTTCTGGTATCCTTCATATTTCATCATTGTAAAGTCTATTATATACAATCACATCAGACCTCCCATTAAATGTCGCCAGACCTCTCCCTGCATCTCTTAAATGCCCATCAGACCATTGCACATTCTGTCAGACCTCCGTACGGGCTACTTAACTGTCATTTAGAAATCCCCACATGGCATCCCACACAACCCTTTAAATGTCCATGAGATCCTCTGTATAGCCTCAAATGTTACATGTCCCTCAGATCAGCCTCATGTGCCTCTTGCACATAAAGGCCCTTATTCAGATCTGATTGCAGTACAAATTTGTTCTCAAAACGGACAAAACCATGTGCACTGCAGGTGGGGAAGATGTAACAAATATAGAGAGAGTTATGCTGTGTACACACGGTGAGATTTGACATTCGGTTTTGACTATATAGTCAAAATCGCATGCAGATCGTTTGCTTATCGTATGCAGATCGCACAGGTTTTTTACCTTTCCATCCCGATGTGTGCTCCCGTGACAGCACAAATCGAAACCCAGATAGACAGGGCAGCAATGACTATAGAGTGCAAATCTAATGCTGGTTGTATGAATTGTATGTTAAAAGTACAGAGATAGCAAAGATTATATAGCAGTCGAATCTTAAGTTGAATAGCAAGGGAATCTCACCATTTGTACACACTGTTAGATTTGGGTGAGTTATTTTGTTTCTGTGCAGGATAAATACTGGCTGCATTATTTTTACACTGCAATTTCAGTTTCAACACACCCCACCCAAATTGAACTCTCTCTGCACGTGTTACATCTGCCCCACCTGCAGTGCACCTTTTTTTGCCCATTTTGAGAACAAATTTGTACTGTAATCAGATCTGAATAAGGGCCCAAATCCCTTAGCGCTGCTAGTAGATTAAGGCGCCCTATGTAATTTGCACAGTAGGTTTATTGTTGCTGTGTGTAGTGTGATTATTACTCAGCACAAAGCTCAAAGGACACACTGGAACTGTGGTATACAGTATAATATACAGGGACACCACTGACCGTAGCAGTGTCATACAGCAGATCTCTGTATGTTTAGTGCACAAAGCTATATAACATGTTGGTTCTAACCCTATAGACATTACGCAATGACTACACCTGCCCTTCCCGTCTGCTGTTGCCATATGGATGACAATACATAGTACCCCTGTTCTGCCTGTTCGCATCTGCTGTCAAAAGAATTGTATTATCCTGTCAGATTCTTTATTTGTCGAGGTCACAAGACTGGGAACTCAAAAAATAGAAAGTCGCTAGAGAAACCTGATGAAGCACAGGTGCATGGGAATGGTTTATATAGTGCTCACTGCACTGGGATTGGATACTGGAGTCGTGTGAGAAGTAAGTCCCAGTGACTGGCTGCATCAGCTGATCTCAGAAAAGATGGCTGCACCCATACAGCATACAGCAACTTAGATTAGTGGGAGTTATTTTGTCTCTGTGCAGGGAAAATACTGGCTGCTTTATTTTCACACTGCAATATAGATATCCGTTTTAAGTAAAAACCCAAATCTAACTCTCTCTGCACTTGTTACATCTGCTCCCCTGCAGTGTACATGGTTTTGTCCATTAGAGAGAAAATTTGCTGTTGCAAGTGAACCAGAATCAGGCCCATAGTGCAGTCCTTCCAAGCAATGTAAAATCACCTATAAGTCCAATGGACCTAAGTGCTGTGTCCGTTCCTATAGTGCTTCACTGTAAATGTTCCCAGAATGGATGCAGCTGAATGGTGATACAAAGTACCGTTAGAGGAGGATTTAGGGAGGGAGCAATCCTCCAGTAGATGGAAACCTGTAACGAACAATTGTGTGTCCTCTTAGGCAGGTGGTTATTGAAATGATTTCACAGGTTTCATGGGAAATCTTCAGAGGCTGGTCCGGTTGATATGGGTCTGTGATTATGTAGAAGAAGAACAAACTTGTCGGCGCTTGATTTGTTGTCACAAATTGATTGACAGTAATTTCTTGAGCAATCGGTGTATATGGAAAAGATGAATGAAATATAGGTCAGGGAGACTCTCTTAATGAGAAACTAATACAGATATACCCTCAGTGTTAGGGAGGAAGATCCGTACCCAACTCACAGGGTGGAGAAGAGTGATGCACCCATAAAGGTTTCTTTCAAGGATGAATCATCAATACCATCACGTGCTTTATGGGCCCAAGGATAGGCAACGTATCTACGGAGGGGTGCGTACCATACTCACTGTCATACAGAGTTGTGTCAAGCGTGTAACGGTTTCTTTAATCTTAGGGGTCACCACTAAGTGTCACAAAGAAGTTTTTCAATACCAGCTTAGGGGGGTAACACTTCCTCAGATTCCTCAGATCTGAGGAAGTGTTACCCCCTAAGCTGGTATTGAAAAACTTCTTTGTGACACTTAGTGGTGACCCCTAAGATTAAAGAAACCGTTACACGCTTGACACAACTCCGCTTGACACAACTCCGCTTGACAGTGAGTACGGTACGCACCCCTCCGTAGATACGTTGCCTATCCTTGGGCCCATAAAGCACGTGGTGGTATTGATGATTCATCCTTGAAAGAAACCTTTATGGGTGAATCACTCTTCTCCTCCCTGTGAGTTGGGTACGGATCTTCCTCCCTAACACTGAGGGTATATCTGTATTAGTTTCTCATTAAGAGAGTCTCCCTGACCTATATTTCATTCATCTTTTCCATATACACCGATTGCTGATCGAGAAATTACTGTCAATCAATTTGTGACAACAAATCAAGCGCCGACAAGTTTGTTCTTCTTCTACCAAGTCTGCCTAGTGGGGACGCCGTTTGTGGTCCCTCTTCCAACTTGTGGCTGCAAGGATTGGCTGCGCCTTGGGACTATTTCACCCTTTGTTTGTTTTTTGGGTCGGTGATTATGTTTTCTCATGTGCTTTCACCAAGGACATGTGGAAGGGGAGATTACAGCCTCCCAGTGTGGTCCGGACCGTTCCGGTTTTTATTACCCTGTATTCTCCCCTTCTCCTCTCCCTGGTGACAGGTGTCAGAGCAGCTCCACCAAAGGGGACACCCTTGGCAATGCACTGGACTGGACACTACAAGCTCCAGACACATATATTGATGAATGGAGCCTGTCCGGCGTTCCAGGGTCCTTTCTGGACCGGTTTTTACCCATACCCTATCCCTGTGGCATTTGATACCTGAGGTTTGCCCTCCAAAGCGCTCTCCCTCCAGCCACGTTGTCTGCAAGTGATCTCCACATTGGACCAGCTGACTCCGAGCTCTTCGGAACAAGAGGGGATACAACAGGCATCAGGTGTTCCACTGCTGCCTCTCCAGCCTGACTTGCTGCTGCTTCATCTGGCAGTTGCTCTCCAGCCCATGGGCTTGGCTCCCCGCTGCTGCAGGTGTTCTACTAGAGCAGGAGTGCATTCTTGTTGTCGGCATCCATGTCTCCATGCAGCATAGGTAATTTAACAATTCTACATTGCCATACTTACTTACCATGCTGCTGCAGTCCAATGAGACCCTTTGAAATGGGATCTCTCCGTTTACCATCTGTCACTACATGGAAATTCATATTGACAGCTCATTATTTCTTCAAATTGGGCTGTTGCTATTGGCCCAGTAGATATCACCATACTGGGGAGAACGCAAACACAATAAAGAGGTTGAGAATAGCGTTATTACCAATAATAATGGGATCTGCCAGAGTTTCAACAGGTTGGGATCATTTGGTCTACAGCATGATGGTCAACAGTCATAAGGTGGACACCATTAGGTCGACATGGGAAAAGGTCGATGTGGGAAAAGGTCAACTTGGTTCTAGGTCGAAAGGTCATTAGTTCGATAGGTCGTTAGTTTGACAGGTCATTAGTTCGACCATGTCTAGGTCGACAATCAAAAAGGTCGAACCCCCCCGAACTACAGCTGGAAGTCTTCTCTCCGGGCTTCTCCCGGAGAGGAGACAGAAAAAGTCGGCAACCCTGTTTTAACATGCAGTACTTGTCTATGCATATTTTTAGAGACTCTATGCGTTTACCACCTACTCGCTAACCGGCTTTCATGTGCTTCCATTAATCGCTTCAAATATCATCTGTCTGTCATAAGTCACCTAACCAGCATAAGGAATTAACTCCTGATTAACCCCTGACTAACTCATTTTACTAATCCGGAAAAAGCCATATTATTTATCATCAGCCTTTTTGATTATTATAATCCACCAACGCCACCTTGCTTGCTAATTTATTTTTAATAATTCATTGTGTATTATGTTTTGTATGTATGTTTATTTATTTAATTATATAAAGCTTAAAATTGTTTAAGTGTGTCCAGTACTCTTTTTGCTCGGCAAAAATTCACACATACTCTATTATCCACTGAGCAGAGCAAAGTGTTTTTTTCCATATTTTTAGAGAATGCCCAACTGAATTTTTAGGGCACACAGGACATTAGTATTTGCTGAGCCAATGCTTAGAAGTGTTTATATAAACATATGAAGGGGAGTGGCTCATGGGCCTCACTCTGGGACAGATAAACAGATGATGAAATGATGGAACTGACAGAATTAAACTATACTTCTTCCTAAGAACACAGGTGAAATTACATCCAAATCCTCCCTGGATGCGTGATCATTGACTGACTTCACTGAATTAACCTCCCGAAGTTGAGTATAATAATTCAATATTGCATTGGTCAACTGTTGTGGTTATACTTTGCTGTCCATATATTAATTCCTCTCTTCACTAGAACTCCCTAGTGCAGTGGTTCCCAAACTGTGTGCCGTGGCTCCCTGGGGTGCCTCGGAACACTTGCAGGGGTGCCCCGGGTTGGTGATCCAGGACCAATTCAAATTATTTATGGTTAATTATTAATGGGCAAAACCAGTGCTGGTGGCTGCCAATGGTAAAATGTGTACAAACAGAAGCAAATCCTGCCCTTTACCACATAACTGAACCTAAGAATTGCATATAAACCCAATCTAATAATTTTTTGGGGGGCCTAGGGGTGCCGTGAAAAAATGCCGATACTCTAGGTTGCCGGGATTCAAAAAATATTGGGAACCCCTGCCCTAGTGTCTTTTAGCTTTAAAAACTGCTGTTTGTAGAATTTAGAGATCTCGGTTACATATATTTGCAAATATATGGGTAAGCTTCCGAGCCGGCCGTCATGGCTTCTCTGAGTTTTTTGGGGGGGCAACTCCCCAAAAGTTAATAACTTATTTTGATTGAGTGTTTTATTGACCTTACATTTGTTGGATTTGGTAAACACCTCTTGCTAGAGGTGGAGGGTTGCTGTAAAGGGGTGAGACTGGTAATCAAGATGAACACACACTTACGTAGCTTTATTTATTAGTCTTTTAGGACGCAAGGGTGTCTACTTATAAAGGTAATGCAGCCCATACACGGTCCATTTTCGCCGGCTCCGTTTAGTACTATGCGATGCGCGCTCCCGCGCATCACATAGTACGGTACAAAAAGTATGTGCTGCACATGCTTTTTGTACTAGGTACACATCGCATCGGATCATAGTGCATGCACAAGGCATGCACTAGGGATGCGATCCGATGCGATGCGTGCTAATTAAGTGCTGAACGGATCCGTTAAACGGACCGTGTATGGGCACCTGTAAACTTAAAACCAAAAGCAGCATGATACAGTACTGACGTTAAACTTAAGGAACATAAAAGCAACAAACCAACATGACTAAAGTAGGACTGCGTTACAATCACAAAACTCTGGATCATTATGAGGCCTCTCTTCTCTCCGGTGAGAACACCAGGACCCGGCCTACCTACCCTTTGGCTTAGAACAGGCATCTCCAAACTATGGCCCTCCAGCTGTTGTGAAACTACAAGTCC
Source organism: Crinia signifera (assembly GCF_055691185.1). NCBI lineage: Eukaryota > Metazoa > Chordata > Amphibia > Anura > Myobatrachidae > Crinia > Crinia signifera. The sequence continues at coordinate 127,369,113 of NC_139222.1, read as the reverse complement.
CAGCATGCCTTTCCACAGTTTTGCTATGGTGGAATGCTTAAACTATGGCAATGCATGCTGGGATGTGTAGTTCCACAACAGCTGGAGGGACACAGTTTGGACATGCCTGGCTTAGAACATCAGGGCTGCTCCACAGCCTACCTTTAAGGTGAGAAGTTAGCTGTGGGGGAAGAGTACCAAGATAAGGCTCAGCAGGTACATTTCCTTCTGACTCCAGTGTGCTGCCCACTTTCTCACACCCACCTGTACTGCTCCCATGTAAACAGAACATTTATATTATGAACATAATGATATCCCTGCAAATGTTTTCTTACCGTGCATTGGTTTTTTTTTTCCAAACAGCATACTTCCACGCCACAGTGTGCTATTCCCTTAATGGGGTGTGGATCGTTTTATCGACCACACTTAGGTCGACAGGTGGCTAGGTCGACATGGGTTTAGGTTGACACATGCATTAGGTTGACAGGCCGCTAGGTCGACATGGGTATATTTACTTTTTTTTACCCGAATGTCGACACAGTCCACATGGACACAGTTGGAAGTGAACTCCCTGCGCTCGGCACTCTATTTTATTCTCACACCATGCCATAGTGGATGGTAGGGCATGAAATACCACCTGTCGGCACATGTAGGCTGAAAAAAAACAGAGAAAAAAACCCATGTCGACCCAATTCATGTCGACCTAAGGCATGTGCCAACCTAAACCCATGTCGACCTTGTCCCATGTTGACCTAGACACCTGTGGACCTTCACCCATGTCGACCTAGAACCCTATCGACCTTGCCACCTGTCAACCTAATGACTGTCGACCTAAGTGCTGTCGACAATAGGACCGTATCCCCTTTAATGTGTACCTCCACTGATTGCACACCCTGCCAGCAGTGACCTACGCAGTGCAGCCTAGATGGCTGCCTCGAATGGTTCCTCTGCTGGCAGGATGTGATTCTTGTAGATATATACTTACAGGGTATATCAAGTGTCAGGATTGCCATTTATTTATTTATTTATTAGCAGTTTCTTATATAGCGCACACAGATTCCGCAGCGCTTTACAGAGAATATTTGACCATTCACATCAGTCCCTGCCCCAGTGGAGCTTACAATCTATAATTACCTACCACATGTACACGCACACACAGACATTCTAGGGTAAATTTTTTTGGGAGCCAATTAACCTACCAGTATATTTTGGGATTGTGGGAGGAAACCGGAGTACCCGGAGGAAACCCACGCAAGTACGGGGAGAATATACAAACTCCGCACAGTTAGAGCCATGGTGGGAATCTAACCCATGACCTCATATATGCATTGGGCCCTTGTATGGTCACAGTGTAACCTTCATAGTGCAACTGACATCGCTGCCTCATCTGGTATGCTTGTGAATGGAATGAAAAATACACAGGAGATCGCAGTTTCAGTGAAGGGGCAGCAAGGATTCTATGGGGGGGGGGGCAATGAAGGACTGTTGTGGGAGCGGTCCAGACAACGCAGACGTGCCTGGACTGATTGGTAGGCGCATTGCGCAGAGGGACCAGTCAAGTGGAGTAAATTCTCTGCTGTAACACAAAAGATACACATACAAATTACAATGTGTGAGAGTCGGTATGCCACAGTGCAGCATCCAGGAATGTGCATGGGGGTTAAAATCCATTCGCAGGCTACCCCTTCATTCAATGGTAGCTGACCATTGAATAATGGCGAAGGTGCACACATATCTAAGTGACTTAGATATGCGTGCACCTTCAGGAGGAAGTGGGAAGGCAGCTGACATGGTGATATCAGCTGCCCACCCCCTCCAACCATGTCACCATGTGATTTGCAACAGAATGCCCATGAAATGCTGGTCATTCCCATGGTGAAATTGCCTGCCGCACGCCCCACCACCCGCAACCCTGGGTGCGTGCACCCGGCGAACACCCTGTTCGCCATGGCCGCATGCACCCTATGTCTGCACATGAGCAGAAATAAATCTGGGCATGCGCCGCTGCAAAACATAGCTCCGCCGTGACATAATGGCAGGCATTACCTGGCATCTGTGACAACTGGGCTTTTAGGACAATTTCCAGAGACCTGCACCACCAAACAAAGCTATCTTGTCTTGGGTAGAAACTGCAGCTCCTGCAGCACCACGAGCTACGACAATGGGGGTTATTTTGACCTGATGGCTGTTGTGTGAATTCACACGGTGACTGGTTTCAACTGTAGTGCGCAGTTACTATATTCGCCAGCCGCTCTGTTAGCTGACTGACAGGAAGATGCTGTTTGTGGTTACCAACCAGCCATTTTCTGGGAGTGTCAGAAAAAATGCAGGCCTTTCCAAGGAGGGCTTGTGACAATAGCACCAGCCTCCATCAGCCTGTTTTTATCGCACCGCAGTGGAAGGGTCAGGGTTATGCACAGACTGCACATACTGAAAAAATTATTTGATCGTGGGTGAGTTGCGTATGGATTTGCAGCTGGCCACCGGTTGCCAATATTTTCGCAAGCCATTCGCAGACTTGCACTTGGCGGGTTTTCATTCTGGCGGAGGTGTCTATCTGATCGCAGTGCTTTGTACAATTGCACACCCGCAATCAGGTCTGTGCCGGGCATGTAATGGGCAAGGTTTCAGTTACTTTTTTTTTTTTCTTTCTTTCTTTTTAATACACCCTGTATATTAATTTATAAAGTGTCTGTAATTCTTGCTGTCAGTTTTCTCACCCTGTACAGCTCTAAGGAACCCTTACAGTGCCTTTTAAATAAAAGATAATAAATGTAGCTAGTTAAAAAGCAATAATTTCTCAGGATACCTATAATGAATGAGCTTATTTATACATTTATTGGGCTAAGTGTTACTGAAATGGATGAAAGGTTTCATATATTAGAATCTGCAAGGTGTGTGGGAGTAAAGCACGCCAGTTCCTTCCCTAGTATTTCCCCAGCTGGCAGTTCCAGAAGTAGTAGCAAGAGTGGGATCTTCATTGTGTGACATCAGCTCTCTCCTATTTACTGTGCCTGGTGTTGAAATCACGTGATAATCATGAAATGTGGCTCGGACTTCTTACTCATCTCGGGGGGTCGTGTGGTTTTTAAGCTTCCACCGTGGGAGGAGATGTTATCAGTATCGACTGTTACTAAGCTTAGTTTCTCCCCACAGCAAGAGAGAGTGCGATGGGGAGGGGAACTTTGTGCAATGCTTCTCAGAAAAGTTCATGTCCAAATGAAATGACATGGCCATATAATCATTTTGTAATGTTAGAATTCAGATACGTACATCCATAATACATTAAAGATATATACTGTGCATGCATTAATCATGGTAGGTGCAAGGCATCTAGGTACCCTACGCAAAGCTACACAAAACTGCCCCTGTCTACACTGACACACCCCACCCCAGCTTCTTACATACATCTATTTGCGCATGCCTCATGTGACCGCCAAACAGAGAGGGGGGTACTCAATTGGACCCCTCGCAGCAGGGAGGCACTATAGGGCAACGTCGATCCGAAGATGGTGTTGACCACCACATCCAAGCCACGGATTCCAAAAAATTTTAGGCTTGGTGCTTTTTCGTGTTTCGACCGTTTGACTGTCGATTGGTCAACTGTTTAACTGTCGACCTAATGACCCATACCCAGGGAGGGAGAGGCACAAATAACAAGTCTGTAACGCACAATCAATGATCTGATACACGAGGAAGACCACATAATAACTTAATAATTTATATAGCATTCCATGGCCCTTAACCAGATTGACTCGCTCGGATACAACTACGCTCGGAGAGCGTTTTTTTTGCCAACTGTGCATGTGTACTGTACACTATGCTCATGTGCAAGGGCTGACCACTGCGCTTGCACGGGATGCAGCGAACAGAAATTCCCCTCCGAGCATGGTCGGGCAGTGTGGGCTTAATGTGGGTGTGTTGAAGGGCGCAGTGACAAAAGTGGGCAAAACTGGGCAGCAACCGGGGGGTGTATACATGGGTGGCGACCAAAAGTCCTGGGCGGTGGCCTCGCTGCTAGACCTCAAAAACATTTGGGCAAAAAAGTAGCCCATGTCGACATAATGCTTATGTCAACCTAATGACATGTTGACCTTCCCATGTGTCCACCTTGGCTCTTGTGGCTTCAGTGGTCGAGCCAATGCATGTCGACCTTAGTGCTGTTAACCCTAGAACCCATACCTGATGGGGGGTTATTCCACTTATCCACTACCCTTTCTGTTAAGTAATTTTCCTCACATTTCCCCTGAATCTTCCTCTGTCTAATTTTAGTGCATGTCATCGTGTTCTGCTGCTCCTCTTCCTGTGAAGGAGGTCTCCCTCCTATACCGTGTTAAAACCTGTGATCTATTTGTAAGTTTCTATCATGTCAGGGGGGACATGATAGACACTTACAAATATTCCACAGGTGTTCCCTTCTCTGTTCAAAATATACATATTAAGATCTTTTAGCCTTTCTGGGTAAATTTTGTGATATTGGCCATGCACCATTTTAGTTGCACTTCTTTGTACAGTCTATAATGTATTTATATCCTTCTGGAGATCCAGAACTGAACACAATACTCTAGATGAGGCTTTACCAATGACCTATACAGTGGCATTATTACTTCTCTATTTCTACTGCTTATACCTCTCCCTATGCAACCAAGCATCTGACTTGCCTTCCTCATTGCTTTGTTACATTGCCTACCTGCCTTTAAATCACCTGAAATATTGAAACCTAGATCCCTCTCTTCCTCAGTAGTTTCCATTATAGTGCCATTTATACTATATTTGGTCTTTGGATTTTTGAGACCCAAGTGCATTTTTTGCATTAAACTGTAATTGCCATGCTCTTGACCACTCCTCTAATCTACCTAGATCATAAATCATTTGTTTTGCCCCTCCTGGTGTGTATACCCTGTTGCATATCTTTGTGTCCTCTGCAAAAAGGCATATTTTACCCTCAATTCCATTTGAAATGTCACCAATACAGATATTAAAAAACACTGGTCCAAGTAGAGATCCTTGGGCTACTCCACTGGTAACTTTTTTCTCCTGTGACTGCACTCCATTTACTACAACTCTCTGTTTTGTTATCCTGCAACCAAGATATCCATTCAACCATCTTAGAATACAATCCCAATTTTTCAAGTTTATTAAACAGTCTGTGAAGTGGGACAGTGTCAAAAGCCTTACTAAAGTCTAGATAAGGTACATCTACGCCCCCCCCTCGATCTATTACTTTAGTCACCCAGTCAAAAAAGTCAATACGATTTGTTTGACGTGATCTCACCCTAGTAAACCCATGCTCTTTAGTATCCTGTAAGTTGCTGGTTTTGAGAAATTCTACATCTCTGTTTTAGGAGTCTTTCCATCAATGTCCCTACTAGTGATGTAAGACTCACTGGTTGGTAGTTGCTTACCACTTCCTTGCTTCCACTTTTGTGCAGTGGGACTACATTCACTATTTTACAGTCCTGTGGGATTACTCCCGTAGCTAGTGACTGGTTGAATAATTCTGCTCTTTAGTATCCTTGGATGTATCCCATCTGGCCCCACTGATTTATCCACTTTCAGTTTTGAGAGTTGTGTTAGGATTTTCTCCTCTGTCTAAACGTATTTAGTTTTCCTTCCTTTTCTGACTATACTTGCAACTTAACTGTGGCCCCTTCCCCTCTCTTTCATCAGTGAATACCGAGCAGAAATAATTATTAATATGATCTGCTAGTACATTGTCTCACTCAAGAAGACTTCAACTCTGTCTTTAGTCCTATTAATCCATTTTTAGATTTTCTCCTTCACTTATATACTTAAAAAAAGTCCCATAGCAACCAATCAGATATTATCTATTATCTTCTAGAAAGTGCTAAATAATTAGTAAGTGGAATCTGATTGGTTGTCCTGGGCAACATCCCATCTTCAATTGAACGCCCATCTTAGTAAATTTACCCCAGACAAGAGTATAGGGTGAGGTGTTGATTGAAGAGAATTGGTGGAGGTATAGAAGTGTCCAATTTGGAAGTATGGATTAAAAACACACACTGGGGTTAATCCAGTTCAGCATTAGTGCTCACACATGTTGGGGTTAATTGTGCATGGCCTGTGGTCTGATATATGCGGCTCCTTCTATGAGTCAGGCCACTCTCGGGTTGACACAGTTACTGTTTGATTTCTGAGGGTGGTAAGATGTAGGATGGGGGGCATGTAATATAGTAACAGCCATCACAGCAGTGCAGAGTACATCTGAGCACAATGCTCCCTCTCCCCCATTCACAAATATGTGTAGTCAGATGAGTAAAATGTCAGCCTTCAAGACTGTAAGATTCTGTGAACTAGAAACATTTTTTTCTCATAAATTGAAAAATAGCTCAAATTAATACCTCCACCCCTGTATATAAACACTTAGAAATCAGAATAAAGACTTAGGGGGTATTCAATTACTGCTGGATTTTTCGGCAGCTGAAATTTTTAGGGCATGAATGTGCCCTATTTGATGCCGTGGCTATTTTTTGACTGATCAAATTCGCAGCTAATCCAGCTAATTTTTGTACCACTTTTGGTTGCATTTGCAGGTGTTTTTAAATGATTTTGAGTCCGTTTTCACCCATGTGATTCCCACACCCCGCCCCCCTAAACAGTGAAAATGCATAGGTGATAAACCACTCAAAAACAGGCGAAAAATGGCCACAATTGAATATCATTGTGGTGAATTAGTGCCATTTTTGGCACTTAATTTTATACCCCCCATTAATGGTCAATCCCATTACATGCGAGGGGGACAAGTTGCCGTTACAATCATATCAAAATGATAATTTTAAATATTGTCTGCACTTAAAATAATAAAACTGGACTGCTTGCCACTTCTAATGTGAGATCTTGTGACATCATGTGACATCTTCCTCAAGGATACTACCTTGCTTTAAAACTTACCTACCTGTAACATTTAAAAAAAATGAAAAAAAGTTTTGATTCTATTCGAGGTTTCAATTGCTGATAAAGATGGAATCTACCTAAACCTTAGTTAGCAATATAAAAAAGCTATATACAATAGTGACTGTCTAAGAGGTTGTTTCAAAGATGGTTTGCTTACATCTCTGATGTTTTTAGATCTGTAATGCACATGTGTAGATTTCTTTCCATGACAACGATTGCAGTGCCCCCTGGGGACATTCTGGGGTATTTTGGGGGCAGGAACAGACAGCTTCCACAAAAGGTGGGAGCATCAGCCCCATTATTTAGGCGTGCTGAAGGCAGTACATGAGTCCTTGGATGCAGTTTCACTGGCCCTGGCAGCCCGAAAAGTACGTACTGTAAGCTGAGTTTTACTCAGATGGGCAATGTTCATGCAGGTGATCTACAGCTTTGGACACTCTGCAACCTACATCCAGGAGAGATTCAACAGTATGTGCAGAGTTGATGTTAGAAGTAGAAAATCAAATTGACCAACGTTCATTTTGGCTACCAATATGTAGCTATATCGTACAAATATTGCTGATTGGTTCTGGGACAGAGGATAGATCTAACAGAGTCCAACAAGTGAGATGTCACATGGAATGTCAAAATTATTTGTCAGCTGTGGTGTGTATGAAAAGTGGAACATCATGTCCATTGTAAAATACCACAGTGGCATGCAGCTTGTAATCCTACAGCATTATTTGTAAGGAATCCAGACTGTGAACCTCATTCTAAGTTGATCGCATGACCAATGAACACAGTTAAGAGTTTTTTTCTCTTTTGCTCATGAATTTAAGTAGCACCGCGCATGAATCCATGAGAAAATAGTAGCAGTTTAGCAGTTGTGATTGGGCTGCACGGTCTCAGAAATATCTTGAAACTGCATTGTGTATTCCTGGCCAATGACTGGGAGGTAACTATGTTGGCATATGTTATGGGAGAGCCACAAGTGTGTTAATGAAGTGGTTGCAAACTCAGATGTTTCAAATTTTAGCAATACTTTGATGAACCATGTGTACGTGAGGTTGGTGCCAGTTTTGTTGGTGCGAGTGACAGTTGAGTCCATTTTGGTTGGTATTTGAGTGTTTAAAGGCGCTCAAAGTGGGAGTCTCCCTCCTTGCACATTCAGATGCACATATGTACACCAGGGAAGGTCTTGTGCATAAAGTCACAGGTGTGCAACCAGCAAAAGATGTAGACATGGACATCAGGTCCATCAACTGGATAAATGTGCACAACTGACAGCTTTACTTTACAAAGAGAGTGATAATATACTTGAATTGACACACTTCTATATTAATATATATAGTGCAGTGATTCTTAAACTGTGGATTCTGACCCTAAAGTGAATCGCGATCATTCAGCGAGGGGTCGCTGACCGACAGGCTTCTCTGATCTCTCAGCCAGTGATCCAAGGAGTCTGAAAAATCAGTTGAATTGTCTGTAACTTCAGAATCCTTGCATCATTTTGTACCTCCGCAAAGCGGCTGTGCATGTGTGGTCTGCTGACCACACCATAGTAATCTATGTAAGGTATCTATATTATAAATAAACACATTGCTCTTTGCATTGCCTTTTCCACTATTGTCAAAAACTTGATACAGTAGTTGGGTGTGACTGCCTGGACTGAGGACAGTACTTCTAGCTTCAGGGAGGTCATTACTAACTAACATTTACTTTATAAGGCAAATATCCTTTAAGACACCTGTTATTGAGCATTATACCATTAATAATGATTAAAACTTATTTTAGTGCACGCATAAGCGTAAACTAAAGAAATGCAGCAAATCACTGTCCTTGCCCAACATTAATGAAGAGAGAATTTGCTTGATTCTACTGAAAACTCCAATGATGTCTCAAGCTGACTGGTTCCGTGTGTCAAGGGAATCTCCGCTAAAAGCAGTCGGTGCTGCGTGATATAGTGAATTATTTTTTGTATTTGTTTTACATGTGGGTGTATTGTGGGTAGAAACTGGGTCATGCCTAAAAGTTGAGGCATACGTGTCACACCACAACACTTAATAACTAATTCAAAATAGTTTAGGTCATAGGCTACATACACAATGGCATTGCATTTCTGTGTAGAAGGTGTATTCCTAACACAAATTAAGTGCAGGTAAAAATTACAAAACTAATAGGATGAGAGATTCAGAAAGTGAGAGATTTGGTGAAGAAATCTCCAGTTTTTTAAAGTGGCAATCATTTACACTGCAGAACCAGTTTGATTTTGCAGTGTAAATGATTGCCACTTTAAATAAATAAATAAATGGAAGTTTCTTATCAAGTCTTTCACTTTCTGATTCTCTAATCCTATTAAATTTCACCCACTGGGTCTAATTCAAACCTGATTGTAGGACAAATTTGTTCTCAAAATGGCCAAAACCATGTGTACTACAGGTGGGGCAGATGTAACATGTGCAGAGAGAATTTGTATTGGGTGGAGTGTGTTGAAACTGAAATCTAAATTGCAGTGTAAGAATAAAGCAGCCAGTATTTACCCTGCACAGAAACAAACAACTCACTAAAATCTAATGCTGCTTTCACATTACCTAAACATTTAAGACCCAGTATTTCAAAACGGTATTTAAAACGGGTCTGAGCCACTAAACCCCTTTCACATTGCAGGTGAAAACCGTTTTAAATAGCATGTAATACCATTCACACATTTAACCCCCAAGATACACGGTTAAAGCCATAGCATTAGAGTCGTTCACACTGCCAAAAAATGGCTCTGAAACGGTAGGATACTGCTTTTTAACCATTGAACAAATACTGGTATTTGTTCAACGGTTAAAGCACCCTGGAGCTTTCACACTGCAGCTCTACCTGTTTTAAAAGGCTAAATAAAGCTGGTTTCACATTGCAAAAACCTGCTTTCAACCCTTTTTTGCAAACATGTCTTAAAACGGGTCAAAAGCCAGTTAAATCCCTTTCATATTGCATAATGTAAAGGTATATTGCAGTTTCAATACTGTTTTTGTACCTTCAGATTCAACCCGTTTCACCCATAGAAAGCCATGCAATGTAATTGTAAATGTTTTTTTCCTGCTTGTGGGCGGGGATCAAGTGTGGTTATCATTTGTAGCAAATACCGTTTCTGAGCTGTTCAGACTGCAGGAAAAACAGCTCTGAAACGTGTAGGATCCTGCTTTTAACATGTTTCAAAATACTGGTATTTTGTAACCGGTAAAATGATTGTGGAGCTTTCATATTGCAGCTGGTACCGTTTTAAAGCAGTTAAAAGTCTGCAATATGCCGTGTTAAAACTGCAATGTGAAAGGGGCTTTAATGACAATTTACCGTTTAAGAGCTGCAGTGTGAAAGGGTTAGAACTCTCTCTGCACATGTTACATCTGCCCCTCCTCTAGTGCACATGGTTTTGCCCATTTTGAAAAAAAATTGTCCTGCAATCGGGAATATGCCAAATGAGAAGGAACATATTTGCATTTTATTGTTCTTTTTTTACTGTACATGTGTTAAGCTGTTTTTTTTTTTTGTTTTGTTTATCTCTTCTTGTTCTATTTCAGTGCCTTGGATTTACCTCAGCACTCACATTCCATCTCTTTATGCGTTCCTCCAATATTAGGGTACAGCAGTTTCCTCAGAAGATGTCCAGCAGCTGTGTTTTTCTGTGCAGTTATTTGGATAGTCTACTTCTTACAAAGAACATCAGCTCTGACTGCACTTTCACGAGCAGTAAGTGTGATATGAGAACTGTTATATCTTACTGAAAAATACAGATCAATTGACTTTTTAGGAGGTTGAGCATAGCGCTCAAATTCTGGACATTTAATTATTGAGGGATGTGAAAGATGGATTTTATCTGTTAAATTATACTTTTACTGCTATAATTCTAATCAGTGCAATATGTTTATTTTTTATTTCTAAATATGTTTACTAACATTAAAATTAAACTAATTACTAAATGTTTTGCTTTCTTAAATACATTCTCTAATTTGTTCACTGAAGTAATTTTCCAGATTACTATCGGGAGCAGCCGATATTAATATTAATTCATCTCAGTGTGTGATATTTTTTTTTATATGTGAGTAAATTTATTTTGCACCTGATTTTTCTGTTATCTTCGTTACTGCTCTTAGCACAGAATTCCTCAAGCTTGATATAAGGTGCTGGCTTGTCATATCTACTTCAAGGAAGACCTTAGGTTTCATCTCATCTAATACCATTCTCGTACCGATATCGTTAAGTGAAGTCCATGGTATCGATAATATTTGTCTCTAGCACCATAATTTAAATGTATCAATCAAATTATTATCATGCTTTTTGACTGTCTTGGTTTTACACCCACACAATGTTACTTAAAACACCATAACCTGAAAGCAGTGGCGTAACTATAGTCCCGCAGCCCCCGCGGTGGCAAGGAGGCGCTGAGAAGGTGTGGGCACCAGGGGGGGTCTGTGGGGCTAAAGTTACCCGCTGCCTTCTGCCCCTGCCCTTGCTGCCGGCCGGTACCTCCAACAGAAAATGGCTGCCCCCATACAGCAGACTGTTTTTAAGGTTGCTAGAGGAGGCCGCCGCCTACTCTAGCATCCTCAAAAACTGTCTGCATTATGGGGGCCATTTCTGAGTGTCACTTTTTATATGCTGCTGCAGGAGTCGGGAGACTGAGAGCCGGGACCTGACAGAAGTTCCGGCGGCAGGAGGTACCGGCTGCACGGAGAGGTAACCCTAAAGAGGGGAGGGGGAATTGCCCGAATTGTGGCAGAGGGGGGGGGGGGGGCAAATTGAATAGTTACGCCACTGCATGAAAGAGTCGTATCTTTGTTTGTGAAGACACATCTTTGCACTTGAATAACTTATTAAGATTCCTCATGGCCGTTTTACCATGTGCTATTTCAATTTCTCTATTTTGGTGAAGTTTACTATGGTAGCCAGTTGTTAAGATGCATTTAGATTTTTAGGCTAGATTTTTTATATTAATTAGTTTTTTCAGATCTTCCTCATTTTCTGCTAGCAATATGGTATTACAGGTCGAGTATCCCGTATCCGAATATCCGTTATCCGAATTATTCCGAAATACGGACATTCCAGAAAGTGAAAAAATTTTTTTTTTTTGCTAAAAACTCACTGGGGACATATGTAACAGCATCACTGGGGACATGATATGTAACTGGCACTATATATGTGCAAGACAATGATTGCTTGGCATTCAAATTCAATATCTGAGATAGTACACAAATTTTGTTTCACGTTTTGAAACCTTGTTTTTTGAACAATTAAAATATGTTTGTGTGTATTTTATGTGGTAATAAAATATATTTGTGTGTATATTATGTGTTTATACAGCATAAATGCAAGATACTTCAAAATACATCATTGAAATATTAAAATATTCCGAAATACGGAATAATCCGATATCCAAAATTCTCCTGGTCCCGAGCATTTTGGATACGGGATACTCAACCTGTACCAGCATAACAAAATATGGTATCACCAGTATAATTGATACGTTTTTCACCAATTTTCCTTGCACCCCGATTTTCTCCGTACAGCCCTGAATCTCTGATGGTCTGCTCTGCATACAGGTTGAACAGATATGGTGAGATGACTTGTCATACACCTTTACCAATTTTAAACCATTTTTTTCCTCCCTCATCTATCATCACTAAAGCTTCCTGATCTATGAGGGCTATTCAGGCCTATTAGTACAGCTGCGAATTCACAGGCCGAGCGATAATCAAATGACTGTGCATGCATACAAATCGCACAGGGCTCTACAAAGTAGCAGCTTAGCAATCAGATCTGAATAACCACCTATGTAAAGATTCTGTATAAAGATAATGAGATACTCGATATGTCCATATTTCTTAATGTGTTCCAGAGCATTACATAAATGACATGTCACTTTGAAACACATGTAGAGAATAGTTTTAAAGTTTTTGGTCTTCTCAAACAGTCTGCTATTTGCTATAATGTCTCTTTTGAATCTTTAATTTTTGTTCCCTGCTTGTATTATAGGTGATTCATAATTCATATATACTGTAATTGATGTCTTCATCTTGAGCAGGATCTTCCTAGCAAGTGGAACAAGAGCAATTGTCCAAAAATGTCCACAGTCAGATGTATCAATCCTTATACCCTAGTAAGTCCCCAAACAGTTGTTGTGGTTATTGCCATGTGTGAATTGAAATGAGTTTCTAGTTATTTTTATCCAATATGCTATTTTTTTGTCCTTATGTACAGGCTAAACCTTTACATAATTGTTATTGCCTGTCAGTAAATTTACTGATTGTTGGCAATAATGAGATTGATCGGTCAGGTCAGGAACCCATTTGTTTTGGTGTAGAGTTTTGTAACACTAGTAATCATGCAAAAAAATCATGTCACCTATCTCACATGCAAAAGCTTTTTTTTTTTTTTTTTTTACAAACAATCTTTATTTAGGAATCAAGTGTCACATACATACATTGTATAGAACTATGGTGTGATTATTAAGCTGGGCATACATTAGGGCAACTTCGGCGATGTAGCCCGCGATCCGCCCCTGAGCCGTGCAGGATTGCATGTGATATATTGCATGTGGTCCTTTTGTATGCTATATGTCACATGCAATCCCAGCAAAGCCTGCCGGGCTCAGAAGAACTACAACAGATTGCTTCTGTAGCAGGTGCGATGAGCATGTGACCGCACATTGCATCTGCTGTCAATCACATGCACTTTGAAAGCTTTTCATGTGATTGCTCACCACAATCACATGAAAAGAGACCAAATTGCATGCGAATCACCCTAGTGTATGGGGGCCTTAACAGACAACAAAGATTACAGTCGATGGTGTAATACATGGGAAGCATAGCTTCATCTAGGCAATAAAGTAATGAACCAATCAGCTGAATCATATTACAATAAAGAATAAAATGAAATATCAATATTGTAAAAACAGCAGAGAAAAGGTGTCTCTCTGTCTACCCCACCGCTAACCTAAAGTAATTATGTAGGTAAAAACTGTACCAATTGTGTCGGATTAAGTAGGGGTGCCAGGGGGTACCTAACCCCAGGCCCCCCATCTCTTAGGGGCCCCCTATCCCTGCAAACTAAGACATGTGGATGTCTCCATCTCTGCAGGGCCTCCTGCGCGGCACAAAGGGAGCACGGCAGCTATTGCTCATACAGGGCTCCATGGCCAACAGAGCTCTCTGGCAGCAATAGCGGGAGCACATGGAGCTAGGGATGGCCATCGTTGCCATTGCCATCGATGGCAATTCTGCAACTGGACATCAATAGTGTTTGTATTTGATTGATTGGCCTGTGGGCCAATCAAAACACAGGGGGCGGGGCTTCGTGGGTGTCGGGGGCGCTCCGCCACAGGCCAATCAATCAAATACAAACACTATTGATGTCCAGTTGCAGAATTGCTCAGTGTCCCAGCACTTTGAAAAAAAAAAAAAAATCAAAACATCGTTTTGCTTTTACATTGATGGAGGGAAACCATCTATGGCAAAAGTATTCGACATTGGCCATGAACCATCGATGATTTTGAATCGTCGATGGCCATCCCTACATGGAGCCCCAGCAGAAGCAGACTCTGGATCTCCTCCTTTCCACCTCTCTTGTGGTTAGTGCTGTAGTGTGTGTGTGTGTGTGTGTGTGTGTGTGTGTGTAAACTCTGTGTGTGTTTTTGTATGTATGCTGTCTGCGAATGTATGCTGTGGGTGTTTGTTTGTTTGTTTGTTTGTTTGTATGTATGTATGTATGCTGTATGTGTATTGCATTGTATGTGTATTAACTGCTCCCCCCACTGTATGCTATCACCTGCTCCCCCCCCCCACTGTATGCTATTACCTGCCCCCCCCCAGTGCATGTTGTTACCTGCTCCCCAGTATATGCTATTAACTGCGCCGCCCCCCCCCCCAGTGTATGCTATTACCTGCTCCCCCCCCCCCCCCCGGGTATGTTGATACCTGCCTCCCCAATATATGCTATTAACTGCCCCCCCCCCAGTGTATGCTATTACCTGCTCCCCCCAGTGTATGCTATTACCTGCTCCCCCCAGTGTATGCTATAATCTGCCTCCCCCAGTGTATGCTATAACCTGCTCCCCCAGTGTATGCTGTTACCTGCTCCCCCCCCCCCCCCCAGTGTATGCTATTATCTGCTCCCCCAGTGTATGCTATTATCTGCTCTCCCAGTGTATGCTACCGTATTATCTGCTCCCCCAGTTTATGCTACTACCTGCTTCCCCAGTGTATGCTGTTACCTGCTCCCCCCAGTGTATGCTATTATCTGCTCCCCCAGTGTATGCTATTACCTGCTCCCCCCAGTGTATGTTATAACCTGCCTCCCCCCATGTATGCTATTACCTGCTCCCCCCAGTGTATGCTATTAACTGTGCCCCCCAGTGTACGCTGTTACCTGCTCAACCCAGTATATGCTATTAACTGCTCCCCTCCCTAGTGTATGTTATTATTACCTGCCCCACTCCAGTGTATGCAATTACCTGCACCCCCCCCAGTGTATGCTATTACCTGCCCCCCCCCAGTGTATACCATTACCTGCCCCCCCCCCCAGTCTATGCCATTACCTGCCCCCCCCCCAGTCTATGATATTACCTGACCCACTCCCCAGTGTATGCTATTACCTGCACAGTATATGCTGTTACTTCGCCCATGTGTAAATATATATGCATTCATACATGCTGTGTATGTATGTATGTGTGTGTGTGTGTATTTATGCTGTGTGTTGTGTATGTATGCTGAGTGCATTTGTTTGTGTGTGTATGTAAACAGATAGAGCCATCCTCATCTAGCCCTTTAATAGGATTAATTGAGCCAGAGCTGTCGGACTTAATCCTATGCTAATCCCCTACTGCAGGGATGGGGAACCTTCGGCCCTCCAGCTGTTGTAGAACTATGCATCCCAGCATGCCCTGCAACAGTTTCACATAGCTAAATAGCAAATAGCCTCAGAGGGTTATGAATGTGGTACTTAAATATGATAGGCTTGCCTGAAGAGGTGAGTTTTCAGGGAACGCTTGAAAGTTTGGAGGCTAGTAGAGAGTCTTATTGTGCGTGGAAGGGCATTCCATAGAGTAGGAGCAGCCCGATGAAAGTCCTGTAATAGTGAATTGGAGCTGGAGGTCTTGTGCATAGCTGAGTGGTCGTGATAGGAGATATTTTGTGATAAGTATAGAGATATATGCTGGTGCAGTATGGTTAATAGCTTTATATGTGAGTAGAAGTATTTTCTATTGAATACAGTAAAATACAGGCAACCAATGGAGGGACTGGCAGAGCGGATCAGCAGACGGTGAGCATCTTGCTAGGAAGATCAGCCTAGCAACAGCATTTAAAATAGATTGCAGTGGCGTGAGTCTGTTCTTGGGAAGACCAGTTAGGAGACTATTGCAATAATCAATGCGGGATAATGAGTGCATGGATAAGATATTTAGTAGTGTCTTGTGTGAGATAGGGTCGTATTTTGGATATGTTTTTCAGATGCATGTAACATGATTTGGAGACAGATTGAATGTGGGGAACAAAGGACAGTTCAAAGTCAAGGATGACCCCTAGGCAACAAGCTTGTGGGGTAGGGTAGATTGTTGAGTTGTAAACAGTTATGGAGAGATCAGGATGGTAACTGTTCTTGGCTTGTAGGTATATAAATAATTTGGTTTTGAAAATATTGAGTTTAAGGTGTCGAGAAGACATTAAGGATGAGATGACAGAAAGGCATTCAGAGACTCGGCCCAAGACCACTGGTGACAACTCTGGGGTTGATAGATTTGAGTATCGACCGCATACAAGTGATACTGAAATCTGAAAGAGCTGATTAGTTTGCCAAGAGATGAGGTATAGATTGAGAAAAGCAAAGGATCTAAAACTGAGCCTTGCGGAATTCCAACTGACAGAGGTAGTAAAGAGGAGGTAGAGTCAGAGAAGCGAACACTGAAAGAGCGATCAGATAGGTAAGATAAAAACCAGGAAAGGGCTGTATCATTAAGACCTAGGAGTGCAGTGTATGAGTAGAGTGTGATCAACAGTGTCAAATGAAGCAGAAAGCTCTAGAAGTATAAGTAATGTGTAATGGCCTTTAGACTTTCAGTTACCAGATCATTCAACACTTTAGTCAGTGCTGTCTCAGTGGAGTGTTGTGAATGAAAGCCTGACTAAAGTGGGTCTAATAGGGTGTGAGAGTTAAGAAAGTGTGTGAGGCGAGAGTAGAAAAGTCTCTCGAGTAGCTTGGAGAGGCATGGGAGCTGACGGTAGTTAGAGAGGGAGTTAGGGTCAGAATTGTGTTTTTTTTATTTATTTTTTGAGAATGAGAGTAATCACTGCATGTTTGAACAGAGATGGAAAAGTACCAGTAGCAAGAGAGAGATTGCAGATTTTAGTTAAGGTTGGTATAAGCACAGGAGATAGAGTTTTAATGACGTGCAGGTATAGGATCAAGAGGAGAGTTAGTGGAGTAGAAGGATAGGAGTGTGGATAATTCCTTTTCATTTGTGGGTTCAGGTGGGGAAGAAAGTGGTTTAGAGGTTGGGGAAAGCATACAATTTCATCTATGATGTTATCAATCTTGTCCTTAAAGCAGAAGGCAAGTTCTTGTGCACTGGTAGTAGCCAGTGGGGGAGGAGGGGGAGGGTAGAGAAGAGACTTAAATGTGTTAAAAAAATCGCTTAGGTTTGGTGGCATGAAAAAAGATGATAGATTGGAAGTGTTTGGCAGTGTCCAAAGCATTGCAGTAGGAGTGGTAGAAAGACTTATGACTGAGGAAATCAGTCAGATTACGAGATTTATGTCATTGGCGTTCTACTTTACGTGACCAATTTCGTAGTTGTCTTGTTATTTTGGAGTGCAACGGCTGGCATTTAAGCCTGTGTGGGGTGTAATGGGTAGCTGGGTAGCCACTTCATCAAAGGCTGTTTCAAGAGTTTGGTACAGGTGGGAAACAGCAGAGTCAGGAGAACTAAGTAAATGTAGAAATTAGTGAGAGCTGTTTTTGCAGAGAGCTGTAAAGTTGTGGAAAGTTAATAATATTAGTATTTCTGCGGGTTAGAGTAGGCTTGCATGATTTCAATGTCAGTGAGCTTGGGGGAATGGAGAAGAGCGAGAGGGTAATGAGATTGTGATCAGAGAGAGGGAAGGGAGTGTTAGTAAAATCAGAGTCTTAGCACAGCCTTGTGAAAACAAGGTCAAGACAGTGGTCTTCCTCATGAGTAGAGGAGTCAGACCACTGAGAGAGGCCGAGAGAGGAGGTTATAGAGAGGAGTTTGGAAGCATGCAAAGATGGTGGACTGTCAATAGCAATATTGAAGTCACACAGGATGATGGTGGAGATGTCAGAGGATAAGAAGTGGGGGAGCCAGGTAGAGAAATCTTCCAGAAATTGAGGTTTGTGAAGCCCAGGTGGGCAATAGATGGCAGCAACACGCAGCGAGAAAGGGGAAAAATCATAATAGAGTGAAGGAACTGGTGGTAGAACAGAGTGTGTTTAGGATTGGGACAGTAATATACTACCACACCTCCTTTACAGTTACCAAACCTGGAGGTGTGAGTAAAGTGCAAACCACCATGTGACAGTGCTGCAGGCGAGGCCGTGTCTGATTGTGTGAGCCAGGTTTCTGTAATAGCCAGCAGGCTGAAGTTGTGAGTGATGTAGAAGTTATGGATGGATGTTAATTTGTTGAAAACAGAGCGTGCATTCAGTAGGGCACATTAATGCTATTACTATTAAAAAAAAAATGAAAATATAGGATGGGGTACATATAACTTTTATCCACACGTTGCCTTTTTATGTTTAATACTTAATGCGTGTATATATTTATATACTGACCCTCCTGTCGCTGCTCATATTACCGGCAGATTCCCAGAGCTGCCGGTAACCCGAGGAGTTACTTCCTGCGCTCGCTGCAGAACACAGAGCACACTGCATCACAAACACACATACTTCTAAATAAATATGCTTATCGGGTGAAGACACTTCATTACCACAGTACTCATCATAGTGCAGTAATTAGATTAGCAACTGCCTTCTCTAACACAGGGCAATGTAGATCACTGTGGTCAAGATTCCTGTCACAGCTGTACATTTATTGTGTTTAGCGCTGCATAGTAAATATGCTTATGCCAATACTTGTATAATGTTTTATCTGCTTTTTAATGTGTAGATAAATGTACACCAACATAAACTAAATACAATAAATATAATAAGCAAAATATTAGATACAACTCAATATGTAATATAACATCCTTTGAGGGTTCTATTTGTCTGTATGACTGTACTCTTGTAGCACCCAGTGTTCGTGGCAATGTGACTTTAAGTGACAGCAACCTCACAGGTCACACTGTAGGCAGTATTGAGGGGGTGACATTACCCAATCAGTGATCAGTTAATTTCCCTATGATAAAAGCACAATGTGTGTGACAGATACAGAGAAGCAGAGACACAGAAGCCATATGACAGGCAGTGACAGAGAAGAGTGACTGACACCCTCACAAAGTCAGACGGGGACATCACCAAGATACAGAACAAGTGACTGTAAAACAGACCGAGGCAGGATGACACACTAGAGTATGCAGAATGAAGGGTGCAGACAGCTAGTGACAGACAAAAGGAAGGGGAATCTTTCAAGCCAAGGATTTTGAGGGGTGTGACAAGATCAGGGGAAAAAGAAATACTGTATCTGGGTGCAGAATCACACTCAGGGAAGAGAAGAATGTCTGTAAGTTGATTTTGGATTAGGGTACTGAGAAGCAAGTACTGAAGTGATAGCACCTGTCTGTTGCTGGGGAAGGGGCTGTAAATACACTAACACATATACAAATGCACACATATATACAATACACATGTGACCCTTGTGCGACATCCACCTAAGTGTAACACTGACACTGGAGGAGTAGTTCCAAGATACTTCCATGGGTGCAGCGGAGCATTACGTGTCAGAATGCATAGAGAAATTCGAGTGCACAGTCTATCAGCAGAACACCACATACAGGGCACAGCAGAGCTACAGAGCACATTGAAAATGCCAAGTACACTAAGGGTGCAGAGCACAGGCCTGCAGGACATAATAGGCATTCAGGGAATAACAGGTATGCAGAGCTCAGCGGACATGCAGCGCTCAGAGGAGATGCGAAGCGGAGCAAGGATCCAAAGTGAACCAAATATGCTGAGCACAATTAGAAAAAGGAGCACTGTGGCGACTGAAAGTGAAAAACAAATGCAAAGCACTGATCAATTGCAAAGCAGAGCGGACATGCAGAGCTTGCCCATGGCGCAGCAGCATAAATATGATCATGTTGATTCTACAGATGAGAATTTACCCCCAGACTACCCATACTCACATGGAGCCCGCCACATACCCCACACCAACTGCTCCTATAGTCAAGAATATTCGCCTGTGGCTGAAGATGCAGAAAATTACCCCCAAGACGATGGACATTTGTCGTATCCCATAAACCTACCACACTCCTTTACTCGCACACCTAGTCCAGGGTGCCAAAACTCAGAGAAGGTGCAGGTCAACCTAGCTAACTACCACTTGTGGGGCAAATTTCACAAGCATCAGACAGAGATGATCATCACAAAGCAAGGCAGGTAAGTGTCAAATGACTCCTTTTGACTAAGAAATGGTTATATGTTTATTTTATAGAACTCATAACCCTTCACAATGTGCCAACTGTAGTAGCACTTCCATTAGATATGCAAAACATTCTACATACTGGAATGTATACCCTCACACAAATTAATAATTACATGACGATAAACAGATTACATCGGCACATTTGCATATACAACATACAGTATTGGGACACTTATGAATTACACAGGTTCTGTGGTTGGCTTAATGCAAGCCTGCATTGCACCTGATTTTTATGTTGTAAATCATGAGTGTCCAGGTTTATATGGATAGTATAGTTAGTCTACTGATAGATTATAACCTGTGGTCAGCTCAACTAGAAGGTAGATCCTGTTAGGTTTGATCACATTTTCTCACAGTCGGTCCTCAGGACCCCACACTGTGCATCTTTTGTGGATCTTTTAAAATGTGTCAGTGAGTAATGAGTACACCTGTCGGGTGATCTGGAAAACGTGAACTGTGTGGGGTCCCGAGGACCAAGTATGAGAACCACTGGGATAAACAGATTAAGTTTGGAGAAGTATTCTGGCAGATGAAAAATATAATTATTATATATATATTTTTCAATATATGCATACTGTATTTTAATAGGTGAATTGATTCATTTTGGATGCAATAGGGAATATCACAATTAAAAATGTATAAAGCATTTAAACAGATGCTGAATAGAAATGAAAATGGTCAGCCCAAACAGCAATAGACACAGCAACTGAATGAAAAGTTTATGCAATACACAAATATAGTTTGGCTTACAGTATGCATGTAGGACTTCTGCCAATTTACTGTACAAGAAAAAATATTCTGAGAATATTAAGCACAATTATCACTTTAAATAAGTAAATGAGGTTATTACCTTTTATAATTAGGTTAATTTGCGTACAATTGTTATTTCTTCAGTCTCATATATTCTTTAATTAATATAATTTATAAAAAGAGTGAGGGAGAGATCTGGAATCACAAAACTATTTGTCTTTCATGAACAATGTAAAATATCAAAACACATTTGTTGCAGTTCCATTTCATTTTGACTATTCCAACTTTTTGTATGGATGAAAAGAAAAATACTTCAAATCCTGCAGTAAATGTGAACTTATGTATGACCCCCTGCTATCTTCGTAAACTAGCAACTGCCTTTAATAGTTACTAAAAAAGCACAAAAGAGAAAGTGAAATACAAGAAACACTGGTAACTGACTAATTTTATATATATATAACAGTAAAATCTAACACCTTTTTTGCATTTGTTGAACTTTCACATAGTTTAGTGATTGGACAAAGAGAACACATTCTAGGTATTCAATAGTTGATTGTGTGCATTTAACGTTTTCCTTTTTTAATACATGCAATGTACTTAGAGCAAGGAGAGATTACAAGAAAACAATTGTGTATTGTAAAGACTAAGAGGAATTGTATAGTGCAGAAGGCAAAATATGAAAAAGAGGGAGATGACTGGGAGAGATCTTTAAAACCGTACTATGGGTCCGATTCAGACCTGATCACTGGGCTGCGAATCTTCAAATGGTTTTCCCCTCTGTTCGCAGTATTGCAGCTACTGCCCAAATACAATATAAAGATCTCTTTAGAGATCAGGGGCCTGCTGAGTTTGTGTACCAATATGCAGATGTAATATGTCTACTGTAGAGGCGTAATAGCATGCGTGGGCGAAATGTGCACTAGTAGCATTTGCACATGCACCAGGTTTTTGTCATGTCATTTATATATCTAATATGCGCAAGCTTTATCGTAAAATATGATGGTAAAATATGCATTTACTACTAGGTGGGAATAAAAAACATAACCAACACAATGCAGAAAGCAGAGAACACTTTCGTGTGAACTTTTTTTTTTTTTTAAACTTTATAAAGTAAGGACCAAAGGTGATTTCACCAAATCAGCCAATCAGAATAAGCTAGTAAGTGCTCATCATCATCCATTTGCCTTCAGGCATTTGCAACCGACGTAGCTTTGTGTCGGCACTTCGGGTCTGCATCTTAGATCTGTGATCGCTTTAGAAATCATTCAATGATCGGCAACCATCAGATGATTTCGGCCCCCGCTCGCAAGGCTTCGAATGGATGTTTGTTGATGCTAAACATCCATTCGCATGCGTGCAGGGAAAGCGTGCGTTGAGGGCAGGCGTTCGTGCGGGCGCCGGGCGGCCTTTAGAGGACCCACAAAGCTGTGAATTTTGCAGCTTTGCGGGTCAACCAGAATCACCTCCCGTGGTGTATTTAGTTACTAAGGTTACATTTTGCATTACAGTGTAAGTGCATCTTTATTTATATGCAGTTAATAAAAATAGTGTTGTCATTTCCTTTGTATCCTTCTGTTTCTAATATGGTGTTAATAACGTTCTTGTTAACGGTTATTCTCTTAGCACCGTTCTTTTTGAGGTTATACTAGTTTATTTTAGAAGTTGTTATTAAATGATATGGGAATATAATACAATATACAATATAGATGATCTAACATTACTGAATGTAGACTGAATGAATGTCCTCATTATCCCACAAAAATGTTTTTTTAAGGATTTTGTAACATTTCAACATTAGCGACTTTTATTGTATTTTTTGACCCGTACATTAGAAGTTTCATTTCCACACTGTACGTAGCTGGTGTTTTAGCTCACAGGAGAAATCATTAGCAAAGCTCCCAAGTTCCTCTGCATAACTTGGCATTCGTGCTTCCTGGTGGATTAAATAATGATTTGTGATTACACCTGTTCCAGCACTCGTCTGCGAAGTAAAAATAAGATCAACTAGTAACTCCTTTATCACATCACCACTGTCTGGAGTGTGGAGAAAAGTTTGATATTTTCTTAAACATATGATAAGAGAACATAAGAACATTAAAAAAATATGTCAAATAAAATATTGACTTCCAGCAATCAGATTTGTACATTGCTTTACCTCTCCTCCAGAATAGTAGAGCTGATGTTAAGTGTTTATGCACCGACACACAAAGCCTGATCACCGATAAACAGGTGATGGAGACTTATTTCTGCAGCGGTAACACTTGTGTCCAGGAATTTATCCCAGCCTCAGGTGGTATCGGCTGATAGCGGTAGTTTACTGCACAGCAAAAACAGGTTACACAATAGGATAATACTATCCTAACAACATTGAGATCGTTAGTATCAATGATATTAGCCCATTTTTGTAACTTGCAATAGGATAGGACATGTATTATCTTTTACTACTAGTCTTATAACAGGTTCAGGTTTTTAATCATATGCCTGTAACATGACAGTTAGGAGCTGATTGGCTGTATTCTATCTCTCACCACTCTACCACTCTCCAAAGCTTAGTAGAAGTGGTGATGTTGCCCAAAGCAACCAGATTCTAGCTATTATGTTCTAGAAAGTGCTAGGTAAATGATAAGTGATCTGATCGGGCAACATCTCCATTTCTATAAACTAGTGCTTTATTATTTAGCAGAAGCGTTGGCTCCCTTTTCATATCTTCGATTGTGTTACAATATTCCTAAGCAGGATTTATATAAATATTTGCAATTACGTCATTAGTTGAGGAGTTATTCTCCTAGATCACCTAGTAAAGAAGCTTACCCTCAAGCTGGCCATACACCTTACAGGCCCGAACGGTCAATTTTGAGGGGTCATGGATAGATTGTGTGAACATTGACCCTTATTCAGATCTGATCGCAGTACAAATTTTTTCTCAAAATGGGCAAAACCATGTGCAACCATGAGCCACGCTTCGGGCTCGGTGGCTCGCTGCGCTCACCACACTATATAAAATCATCTCCACGCGGACATGAATAGTGGGGGTATGATCGTACTAACTATAGTGGGCGCCCAACTAACACCAACTTAGTACCAACTTATTTTTGCAGCCTGCCCTGTCTCCGTCCCGCTGCAGGCAAATATAAGTCAGTCTCCACTGACTTATTTCTGCCAGGGCAGGTGAAATCATTCAATGGTCGTTGACCGTCGAATGATTTCTCCTGCTGCGGACACATGCAAGAGGATGTATTTTCATAACACATGCCCTCGCATAGTTGTGAGGGGATACGACGGCGGGGGGCTGGGATTTGCCGGGGCTGTGCCATAGCTTTGCAGGTTACCGAGCAAAACAGAATCAGGCCCACAGAGAGAAGCAGCGACATTCCACTATGTACAGTGCCCCTGTTAACTTTAACAACTCTGCAATATCCTGGCTCAAACTCCTAACCCTTGCTGTATATTATACCTTGCCTACCAATTCTTCTGATATTTCCATCTCTTGTCTAGATGTTATCTAACGGCATATTAGGATCTGTTCATTGACTTTTGTGAACTGTGTGATTCATTGTATGCATTGCATCTGGCATCCCCTTTGTCTACCCCGTTTAGTCTTTCAGAACTTTTTGCCCCCCCCCCCCCCGTTTTTTCCCTTTTCTTTGTGATTTTGTATGTTATATATGAAAAATAAAAAGTATTATTTAAAAAAAACACAAAAAAACTTCACTTTAATAAATATACCCCTAAGAGTTGTACGGAACACATGATATGATATACAAAGTAGTAGAATAACAATTGTAAATGCTGGACGGAAATTAAAAAATAATTATTTTACCTACTTGACATACTGCAAAAAATAATTAAATAACATTTTAAGAGAACAAAACGTAAGTAAACAAATATACAATGCAGGAATGTGTCAAATGCCGTTATTGCTCAGATATGGAATGTTGCATCTGTGCCGAGAGAATTAAGGCCCCCATACACTATGCGATTTGGGCCAGATTTCACCCGATTCAGATGAATCAGGGTGGGATATCGGCCCAAATTGCATGTTTAGCCATCTCGTCCGACCTGATGCGCAGTCCCGTGCACATCGGATCACAGTCGGACCGGCTGCACATAAGATTTCCTAAATCTTATGTGCAGCCTCCAGGCGGGGGACACTGCGAGGCCTGTGCTGGGCAGGGCAAGAGCTGGGCAGGGGGAGAGGCAGGCAGGGTCAGGGGGGGGACCAAACTGGGGAGCTGCAGGGGGAGAGCTGGACAGGAAAAGCTGTCAAATAGGCAGCGGGCGGGGTGCAGCGGAGAGCCGGGCAGGGGGAGATGCGGGCATATGCGATTTATCCTATGCAAAACTTGTGTGACCCCTCCCGGGGAGCTGCAGGGGAAATCAGGTCTGACTTCTCCCTAGGACAAGTAGGACTAATGTATGGGGTCCTTTAGATTTGGGTGAGATATTTTGATTCTGTGAAGGCAGAGGCTTCTAAAATTGGACAAAATTCATCCATAAATTCGGAAGTTAAGACTTCCGGTTTATTTCCGGGTGCCAGGACAGTCATGACGCATTTCTGGCTTTTGGAACGCTGGGCATCCGGTCTTTGGAAAGCATTTGTGTGAGCTCCCCTGGCCGGTTATGATGCATTTCCGGCTTTTGGAACGTCGGGCATCGGTCGTTGGACCGCACATATGTGAGCTACCCCGGTCGGTCATGATACATTTCCGGCTTTTGGAACGCTGGGCATCGGTCGTTGGACCGCACATGTGTGGTTCAAAGATGATGGGACTTGTACTTTCAGAACATTTGGAGGGCCAAAGTTTGGACATGCCTGCCTTACACAGTCTTGAAAATGAACAATGTGGCAATAAGTAAATAAGGGGATAATGGGGGTGGCCATTGATAGCTTACAACCATGAACAGTCTATAACCAACAGGAAATGTTTTTTCTCCACACCACTGATGCAGCACAAATGATAACGAGTGATGTTAACAGATCAGCAGCGGCCCAAAGGCTGCATGCATAGTACTCCGTTACTGATGGATTAATCAATAGTGCTTCTGTACAGGTGATGGAACAGCCTACGAAGGCCATCACTACTTAAAGGAAATCTGTAAACCACGCTCACCTCAGTTACCTTTGCAACAACTGAGCCCAAATGTGCATATTTAGCATTTTAAGTGAGCATTAATTATTCAATATATTTTCAGACCACATTCTATTGGATATTCTGTGTGAACATGATTACTTACTAGGATTTCCATAACTGCTTTACTGCATTTGGCACACAACAGGAAATACTTTGTGGCTTGTATAGATTAACAAACCACATGTCCCTGTCATCGGGTTTTCTGTCTAAATAAAACAGAATCATAGCACAGTCTCAAGTGTGAATAAGCCCTCAAGGGAGTGTTTCATTTGCAACTATAGTGGCCTTGTGCACAGAATACAATCACTGTTCACACTTTTGTCACAATCATCTCTGCTAAAATCAGCAGTGCTCTAGCAAACATGATCAAAGCTGTCTATTAAAGATGGGTGAGAACTTGTGCCTACTTGAAGGGTATCTACAGAAAGCACTGGGATCCAAATCAGTTCTCTCTGCACTCTACCATGTTTATAATAACGAAGGTAAAAAACAAAAAATCAATACATTTATAAACTGTAACACTGAGTACGTAATTTATATGCTATGTTGTCCCTGCAATCTCCAATACATCGGTAGAACTACCAGAAAGATCAAAACCCGCTTTTTAGAACATCGGAGGAATGTTAGTAAACAACTAGCAAACCACAGTGTACCAAGACACTTCTCCGAGGCACATGGAGGAAAACCAGAAGGCCTCAGCCTAATGGCCCTTGAACATATACCAGCAACAACACGGGGGGGGGGGGGGGGGGGGGTTATAGATACAAGAAACTTTGCAGACAAGAGGTATTCTGGACGTTTCAGATG